>NC_092710.1:186744412-187066590 GCF_047496885.1 Scyliorhinus torazame
GACATTTGGGGTGGAACAGGGTGAGAGGACAAAGGGATATTTTGGCCAGCACCAACAGTGTAAATCAGTTCCCTATTTTTACATTCATATGGGCTTCACTGGCTAGGCCAGCATTTATAGGCCATCCCTAATAGTCCTCGAGAAGGTGGTGGTGAGCTGCCTTCTTGAACTGTTGCAGTCCAAGAGGTGTTGGTGCACCTACAGTGCTGTTGGGGAGTTGCAGGATTTTCACCCAGCAACAGTGAAGGAACAGCAATATATTTCCAAGTCAGGGTGATGATTTTAATTTCTACATTCTGCCCTTATTTTTATACTCTCATCACAAATTTTGTGTCATTGTAGTAGAAACTGCGTATTTAAACTTGTCACATGGCAATTGCACCCTCCCACTCTGACTCATGCCACAGTATGACAGTTTCCATTATAAATATGGATATATAAGTATTCATAACCGAACTGGTACCTGAAAGGGTACACAAATGTAAGATTTTCAACATGCGAAAATTATTCCGTGATTTTTTTTCCTCTGCAGTTTTGTTCTCATTTGATAACTGTAGATGTGTACTTTCTACCAGATGTTAGTGAGAACTGCTTAGGCGTGGACATCTTGGCTGATTTTTCCTTCTCTGAATCAAGGACAGTGAGACCAATTGTGCTGCCTGAACTGCTACCCAGACTGATGTCAGCTTAGCTTGAATTTGAGCTCTTAAATTGGCTAGATTTGTTTTCATGTTTAAATTCGTCCTGCATCGAGAGGGTTCATCACCTACTTTGGCATCCACAGTCGCGTTTCCCACTCCGAAGTTAAAATTGACCCTGCTCTATGTGAATAAGTATATCATTGACACTAGCATCAAATTCGATTTTTGTTTTAAACCACCTTGGCAGTAAAAAGTAAAAGGAACATTTGCAGTGATGTCATTTTTACCTTTTATTGGTACTTATTGATATAATGTTGTAATACTTGATGTAATGTTCTTAAATTGTTTTGTAAATGAGATCATTTACATTTTTGTCAATCCATCCCTTGGCTGAATAGAGCGAACTACTTTGGAATCAGTTATGTGGAAACCTGATCATCAGACTGCTGTACCCTTCAGGATTCCTTTCAAAAATAGCCAAGTTTGAAATTGTCTGCATGTACATATTTCTGGCCATCAGCATCATGAATATCAGAATACTTATGAAGAAAAGTTTGAAAAAGAAAATTTAAAGAAACATTTTAAAAATTGTATATCTAGCAGTAAAATTTGTACTATATTGTGCATATTTTGAGACTGTGCACCTACAAATATGGTTTGATTAGGTGAACTGAGAGGAGCAATCTATTAAATGACAGTACTATAAGCTACAATTCTATATATGGATTATGTTGCCTAATTATTTCCAAATGATATTTGTACAATATTTATTTGACTTACAAAGAACAAAGACAAAGAACAAAGAAATGTACAGCACAGGAACAGGCCCTTCGGCCCTCCAAGCCCGCGCCGACCATACTGCCCGACTAAACTACAATCTTCTACACTTCCTGGGTCCGTATCCTTCTATTCCCATCCTATTCATATATTTGTCAAGATGCCCCTTAAATGTCCCTATCGTCCCTGCTTCCACTACCTCCTCCGGTAGCGAGTTCCAGGCACCCACTACCCTCTGCGTAAAAAACTTGCCTCGTACATCTACTCTAAACCTTGCCCCTCTCACCTTAAACCTATGCCCCCTAGTAATTGACCCCTCTACCCTGGGGAAAAGCCTCTGACTATCCACTCTGTCTATGCCCCTCATAATTTTGTAGACCTCTATCAGGTCGCCCCTCAACCTCCTTCGTTCCAGAGAGAACAAACCGAGTTTATTCAATCGCTCCTCATAGCTTATGCCCTCCATACCAGGCAACATTCTGGTAAATCTCTTCTGCACCCTCTCTAAAGCCTCCACATCCTTCTGGTAGTGTGGCGACCAGAATTGAACACTATACTCCAAGTGTGGCCTAACTAAGGTTCTATACAGCTGCAACATGACTTGCCAATTCTTATACTCAATGCCCCGTCCAATGAAGGCAAGCATGCCGTATGCCTTCTTGACTACCTTCTCCACCTGTGTTGCCCCTTTCAATGACCTGTGGACCTGTACTCCTAGATCTCTTTGACTTTCAATACTCTTGAGGGTTCTACCATTTACTGTATATTCCCTACCTGCATTAGCCCTTCCAAAATGCATTACCTCACATTTGTCCGGATTAAACTCCATCTGCCATCTCTCCGCCCAAGTCTCCAGACAATCTAAATCCTGCTGTATCCTCAGACAGTCCTCATCGCTATCCGCAATTCCACCAACCTTTGTGTCGTCTGCAAACTTACTAATCAGACCAGTTACATTTTCCTCCAAATCATTGATATATACTACAAACAGCAAAGGTCCCAGCACTGATCCCTGTGGAACACCACTGGTCACAGCCCTCCAATTAGAAAAGCATCCCTCCATTGCTACCCTCTGCCTTCTATGGCCTAGCCAGTTCTGAATCCACCTTGCCAGCTCACCCCTGATCCCGTGTGACTTCACCTTTTGTACTAGTCTACCATGAGGGACCTTGTCAAAGGCCTTACTGAAGTCCATGTAGACAACATCCACTGCCCTACCTGCATCAATCATCTTAGTGACCTCCTCGAAAAACTCTATCAAGTTAGTGAGACACGACCTCCCCTTCACAAAACCGTGCTGCCTCTCACTAATACGTCCATTTGCTTCCAAATGGGAGTAGATCCTGTCTCGAAGAATTCTCTCCAGTAATTTCCCTACCACTGAAGTAAGGCTCACCGGCCTGTAGTTCCCGGGATTATCCTTGCTACCCTTCTTAAACAGAGGAACAACATTGGCTATTCTCCAGTCCTCCGGGACATCCCCTGAAGACAGCGAGGATCCAAAGATTTCTGTCAAAGAATTTCTGTTACCTGCTGAATATTTTAGTGTGACTGCCATAGTGTTGCGCAGGCTAAAAACAGCTAATTTGGATAGAACTTACAATTATCCAGAAGATAGTGATACACCATGATTAATTGCTCTGAAGGGTATTTCTTTGATGGTATAAATATAGTACAGATAATTAGATTGTTGATGATCTCTATGTCTTTCTTTGGGTTTGACTAAATGCACAATGTTCTCAAGATCTAACTTTGATTCATATGTTTTAAGAGTATAACATTTTGGTTAAGGATTGAATTTTTAATGTAAGGTAAATGAAAACACTTCATTTATCTTGCATGAAGAGTTGGAGGATTCACCTAGCTGGGTGCTAATGGAAGGACCTGAAGAAATGTCATACCTTGGAGAATAGCAGGATGATATCGAAGGGCAGGAACATTTAAAAGAATCAAAGAGAATATCTGACAGTGGTGGCATACCTGGGTTTGGTCCTGGATAAGTGATGGAACCCTGAAGATCCTGTAGAGTATTAGGCAACTGCTGGGTGAGAATAAAAGTAGAACAGATCCTGGTCTGTTGTGACTTTCATATTTAAAATATGTATTTAATAGAGTGTTAAGTTAATTATCTGTTAAAAGGAAGAATATGCAAGGTTGTAGATAAAAGGGACCGAATGGCATGAGAAGAGTTGCACTTTTGGAGAACCATGTAGATAGGGCTGAATGGCCTGCTACTGCATTGTAACAATTCTATGATTCTGAGTCTAGTACATTTTCCAATTTTAATACCAATGTATATTTCTGCCTCTGTTTAGCTTTCATGTGATCTTGTTATTTTGTTTTGGAATTAACAAATGCCTTCCAATAAAGGTGTGCAGAGATTGTTTATTTTATAAGCATGTCTATCTGTGGCCAGTCATTCATAACATTTAAAATAATTATTCTATTTTAAACTGACAAAATGTTCTAAACTTTCCTGAGCTCTATTATTTGTACATTTGAATCATCCATGTGTATTTTTGTATCGCTTTATTTAAGGCATGCAGTGCTACCACAGTGCAGCAGTTTGATTAGATTTTAATCAAATGTTGAGTTCTCTCCTTATCAAACTCTATTTTTTGTAATTGATTACAGACATTCAATTAATTAATTTTCTTCAGGACGGTTGAATTAAAACTGAGAGGAAGTAGTCTGTACCAACAGTCTAAGCTCTTAACCTACACTTTTGTATAATCTTGAGGGAATACAGCCCATTTGGAGCCTGCTATATTTGTTCAGGTGGATTTGATGGTTCTGCAATACAATTTGATGAAAAGCAGGAAGTTCTCCCAGTGTCTTGGCCAACATTTCTGCTTCAATCAGTACCATCTTGTAAAAGTTCAACTCTTGAATAATTCTTGTGATATGCTATATTTTGTTTGAAAAATGGATGCCATCTTCATTGATGTCTTGACACATCTTCACCCGATGCCTGTGTCTATGTATTTACAGTGTATTTATGTTGCCCTATTATGTATTTTCTTTTCATGTATGGAATGATCTGTTTGAGCTGCACGCAGAACAATACTTTTCACTGTACCTCAGTACACGTGACAATAAACCAATCCATTTATATAACAGTCACCACACTCCAAAACAATTAATTGCATTGATAACCATAATTGTAGGTTTTCTTTTAGCACCCCTTGAATTTTTTCTCGAACATAGTAGATTTTTAAGTGTTGGGAGACGAATGTTCTGTGCACACGTCAAGGTATTTTCAATACGATGAGGGGTCTTCTGATTAAATGTTTACTTTAGGGATTTTGGTGCTAAAATTCACAGCCATTGATTTGTAACTTGACACGACAATGTAAAGCAAATCAGTTTTTGCATTCTTAAGGCCCGTGATTATAGTCTTATTGTTCTAAATTTTGATCAGTTCAAAAAGATCAGGAGAGTTGCGTATTTTTTTATTACAAAGGACATATGGCACAGAAGCAGGCCCTTTGCTCGAACCAGTCCATGCTGGTGTTTAGGATTCACTTGAGCCTCCTCCCATCTTCCCTCACCTGATCTAACTCCAACCTTAAATTCCTCATTTTCTTAACCAGCTTCTGGAAGTTAACAACCGGGTAATGAAATCAGAAGAATTTGTTGTTTGGAAACCTGCATGTTCTGATAATGCAGCTTTGTTAACACAAGAATGAACAAACTATAATATAGTATTTCCATTGAAAGTTATTTAACATTTTAAAACAGATATATGACCTACTTGCATGTTCGACTTTCATCTGTCTGTGTAGTGTATAATGTTTATGCAAAATAGTTTACAATCAAGTTTAAAAAGCACGACACCAGCCTTGCCTTGAAAACACTTGGAGCTGATATAATGGAGATGAAAACATCTATGTTTATTTATTTAATGTCATAAACTTAGAAAACCTTGCAAGTTATTTTGCAAAGGAGAGATGAAAAAATAGATAATGGCAATGAATCATTGTAGGGGAGGTGGCTGAGAGCTTCATTGAAAAGATTAATTTTGATGAGATTCTTAAAGGTTGGGAGAAAAGTGGGGAGGACATTTTTGGGAGGAAGTGCCAGAGAAGTGGGGAGGAATTGCCAGAAATTAGGGCTTAGGGCAGCTTTACACCAAAGATGATATGATGGAAGAATGGGGTGCATAAAAGAACAATATCATAGGACTAAGAGATCATAAGCTGGACCGAGTTGATAAGATATATTGAAAAAACAAAGTTGGGAAGGCGAGTGTGAATTGTGAATTTTAAATCCTATGTATGGGTGGACATGGAGCCAATGCAGGCCAGCAAGTAAGGGGTAATGCCAGAGGAAGGCTTTGTGCTATTGTGGGTCAGGATATGGTAGATAGAATTCTGAGCAAGTTGGCGTTTATAGAACTTGGAAAGGCAGCGTATGGATAATTCAGAAAGTTCAGCAATGCCATAAGCATGGATAAAATAATAACTGATCGGGCACAGTGAGTTGGTGGTGGAAGTGGATAATGCTGTGGAAATGCAAGTATGAAAGCTTAGTAACGAACAAAATGTGGAGTTTGCAGCTCAGTTTAGGGATGAACGGAAGGCAACAGTTTTCCTTGATCTTACATGAGAAAATAATTGAGGGATCAGTGGGAAAGAAGTGAAGTTTATAGCCATAGCCAACATCAATAAGTTTCAATCTTCCCAGTGTTCACCTGCACAAACTTCAGAATTTGTCATAACAGAGTCAGTGCTGTGTTAACATCTCCGGACTTGACAGCTTCCCATTTCAGACATTCTTGTGGTTGCTGTTGGTTAGATTCCAATATTGGCGTCAGTTGGACACTGCTCAAGCTCCCTAAGAATGAAGGCTTCACAATCTAATTATATATGGATTACTTAAACCTGATGTAAGAATTGGTCTTCATCCCATCAGTCTGAGCTCGATGACAACCTGGAACACAAGCAAAAGAACAGTATTCTAACTCACTGCATCAGCTAATGCCCGAGACACATGCTTTTCGCTTCAATGACGGCAGTGGAAACAAGTATAAATTGTATTTTCCAAACTTTATTTGATTGTGTTTTAACATGGAATCAGGGGCAGGATTCTGCGGTAATCGGCGGGGCGGGCAACTCCGGCGCGAAGGATTGGCGTGAACCACTCTGGCGTCGGGCCGCCCTAAAGGTGCGGAATCCTCCGCACCTTCAGGGGCTAGGCCGGCGCCGGAGTGGTTTGCGCCCCAGCGGCCAGCGGGGAAGGGGGTTGGCGCTACGCCAACAGGCAGCGAAGGGCCTCCGGCGGCCGGTGCGAGTTGGCGCATGCGCGGGAGCGCCAGCGTGTGCTGGCGTCATCCCAGCGCATGCGCAGGGGGGGGATAAATCTCCGCGTCGGCCATCGCGGAGGACCACAGCGGCCGACGCGGAAGAATAGTGTGCTCCCACGGCACAGGCCCGCCCACAGCTCGGTGGGCCCCGATCGCGGGCCAGGCCCCATGGGGGCACCTCTCGGGCCAGATCCCCCTTCGCCCCCGGAGGCCGCCCGCGCAGCCAGGTCCCGCCGGCAAATACCTGGTGTAATATACACCGGTGGGACTGCCCGAAAATGGGCAGCCACTCAGCCCATCACGGGCCGGAGAATCGCCAGGGGGGCCGCTGCCAACAGCCGCGCGATTCCCGCCCCTGCCAAATCCCTGGCGCCGGAGAATTCAGCAGCCGGCGGGGATGGGATTCACGCCGCCCCCTGGCGATTCTCCGACCCGGCGGGGGGTCGGTGAATCCCGCTGGTATCAGTATATGTAAAGTTTTTGTAGTTAGAGTTTGTTAGTCTGAATACATTACAATATGAAGTAGAAACAATCCTGATGAAAGATTATATTATATCTGTGTTGCATAAAAACTATTCAGTTGACAATTATCACAAGGCTGTCCTTTGTTCATATTACTTGGTACAAATGTGTTCCTTTGGTCATTTTAGAACAATTCAAATATTTCGGTCACAACTGAGTTTTACAAAACCTTTAAGTCAGATTTTGTGTGAGAATAACACTAGCCAACAGTTTCACATCTTTAAGTGGCTTGAATTGATCAGAACAACTGTGTCGGGTTGGGTCAGTGCAAACTGTTCAGTAACTATTTGGTAGCCAGGATTTATCAACACAATTGTTGGATTAGCCCAGCGGGTGAAACGTTTTAATTTGATTTTTGTTACTGAAGCTATAAAACAATGGAAATCTGACACAAAATCAGAAAATGCTGGAAACACAAGTAAGGCAGTATCTGGAAAGAAAAGGAAGGAGAAGAGAAATATTGCTATCGCATAGCCATTCATCAGAACATGAATCTAATGTTGGGGTTAATTTTAAGTCAATTCTAACTCCGAAGCAAAATTCAACAGATGAATCACAACATAATGGCAGGCATATAAATGAATTGAACATAGATTTATCATATTTAATTATCTTGTCAGCATTGTTTGTTACTTCATAATTAGTAAATCTATCAGTCAAAGTGGGTGACCTCACAAGATTATTATTTCAATAATTTAGATTATTGATTATTGAATAATGTATCATTTAGATAACTGTTAAGTTTCCTAAATAAAAACCTGTGACCACAAAATATGCAACATGATAATGGCAAAATTGTGATTTATAACATCTATATTATCAAAAACTTGGAGATGGTTAATTTTGCTTTTTTAGGGCCATGAAAGTTCCAAAAATGTTTTTTCTTAATTATACAATAAAGTTAATTGTAACTTTATATTGCCAAATTATATTTAATTATTTGCAAAGTGATATGAACAGGGCTGATGTTATTTCAAATCCCAGAGGGAAACTTGAAATAACTGCCATCAACTGTATTTTGCATTTGAATATAATGTGAGGAAAGGCTTGAAATCCAGAGAATGATGTCCCATATGTTTTGTGATGATTTAAAATAAAATAAATGTTTGCTAAGCAATAAAATAAACAACAATACAATAACCTAGAAATGCCCTTAACTAAGATTATGGCTATACACCACATCACTAACTCGTCCCAGTTCTGAACAACCTTTATTAGAGTCATACAAGCACAGAAACAGGCCATGCGGCCGACCGTGTCTGTGCTGACCATCAAATACCAATCTATGTTAATCCCATTTACCAGCAGCACTTGGTCCATAGCCTCCTACGCATTGGTGTTTTAAGTGCTCGCCGAGATGTTTCTTAAATGTTGTGAGAGTACCTGCCTCTCATAATTTTGTATACCTCAATCAAATCCCCCTCTCAGCCTCCTCTGCTCCAGGGAAACAAACCCAACCTATCCAGTCTCTTCTCACAGCTGAAACTTTCCATCCCAGGCAATATCCTGATGAATCTCCCCTTCACCTTCTGCAATGCAATCATGTCCTTCCAACTGTGTGGCGACCAGTGCTGTACAAAATATTACATCTGTGGCCTGAGCAAAGTTTTATAAAGTTGTACCAAGATTTCCCTGCTCTCATATTCTATTCACCGGCTAATGAAGGCAGGCATTCTGTATGTGTTCTTCACCACCCTAACTACCTAAGCTGCCACCCTCCGTGATCCATGGACTTGTACACCAGGTCCCTTTGTTCCTCAATACTTACTAGGTTCATTGTCTTTATCCTACCCTTAGAGACCTCACAAAATGCATCCCCTCACATTTATCAGGATTAAATCCCATCTGCCATTGCTCTGCCCAATTTACCAGCTGATCAATACCAGCCTGTTACCCAAGACTATCCTCGTCACTACCAATAGCACCACCAATTGTGTCATTTTCAAGCTTACTAATTATATGTTCTATATTCACATCCAAGTCATTAACAAACAGCAAGGTCCCAGCACAAATTCCTGTGGTACACCGCTGGCCACAGGCTTCCAATCAGCCTTCCATGCCAAGTGCTGGCAAATGGGATTAGGTAGACAGGTCAGGTGTTTTACATGTGTCGCTGCAGACTTGATGGGCTGAAGGGCCTCTTCTGTACTGTATTATTCTGTGATCTCGAGCCCCCACACTTCTCAATTTGGTAGGACTTGCTAAATCTGACTTTTAATGGTTCGTCTAATACTGGCAACAAAATGAATAATTTCACCCCAGCTACAAAACTGCGAGTCTTTGCTTTTCTATCTGCTTCTGTCTTCATCGCCTGTTGTGATATTTGTTAATGTTCTCTTGCCAATTCACATGCTCCATTTAATCTTGCCCTGAACTTTGATACATGGTCTAAGAGTGCGATTTCTGAATTCTTGCTAACATTCTGAATTATTTTGTGTGGTCCTTTCATCTCATGACCATATATCAATTCAAAATGAGTACATTTTGTGTAGTCATTATTTTATATATTTATATATATATATTTGAGATTTTATATTTTATAAAATAACACAAAGTTATAAAATAATACATCACCATAAGCAAGGAAGTGATTAAAAAACAGCTACGGCTGAACTTACATGGGCACAGCAAGGAACAGGATAACTTGGGGGCTGGTTTAGCACAGGGCTAAAGAGCTGGCTTTGAAAGCAGACCCAGGCAGGCCAGTAGCACAGTTCAATTCCTGTACCAGCCTCCCCGAACAGGCGCGGAATGTGGCGACCAGGGGCTTTTCACAGAAACTTCATTTGAAGCCTACTTGTGACAATAAGCGATTTTCATTTCATTTCGTTGCAACTAACTTATACAATATTAAACAGAACTCTACACCCATTGTCCCACCAGAGAATGAAGGAGAAACAGGCTTGAAACATGAAAATATGACAAAACGGTGCACACCCTCCCATGTCGCACAACCCCGCAATCATCAAGGGAAATCAGGGGAGCTATATACATACTGCAGAACATAACTAAACCCCAAAAATAGGCACAGGGCAGAGCCAGAATTATGAAGAGAGGACCGGCATTGATAACAACATTGTCAAGCCCTCAGGGCCTCGCAAGGTGGAAAAGAAGAGTGAAAAAAGATCGACCAGAGCTATCCCACCAGATGACAACAGCCACTAGCAAAGAGAATAACTCGATCAACAAAAGGGAACCCACCCTCCCAAGAGGAACAACAGGCTACTTGTGCACCAGAAAGAGAAAAGAAAAGAAAACCCAGCCTCCCAAGAGGACCCTGCTCACACCCTTGGCGAGGAACATCAGGCCTGGCCTAGCCTAGCACTAACCGAAACACAAGAAACTGGGGAGGCGGTGGCATATTGGTATAATCGCTGGACTAGTAATCCAGAGACCCAGAGAGATGATCAGGGCCAGGGTTTTAATCCCATCACAGCAGGTGATGGAGTTTAAACTCATTAAAATCTGGAATTAAAAGTCTAATGATGACCATGAAACCATTGCTAATTGTCATAAAAACCCATCTGGTTCACAACTGTCCTTTAGGGAAGGAAATCTGTCATCCTTACCTGGTCTGGCCTCTATGTGACTCCAGACCCACAGCAATGTGGTTGATTCTTAACTGCCCCCTGGAGGGCAATTAGGTACGGGCAATAAATGCTGGCACAGCCTGCAATGCTCACGTCCCATGAACAAATAAAAATAAAACTACAACCACAGGGCCTCCACTGTACCCCAAAACTCCGCACTTCCGTCGAGCCCATTCCCTACCGCGCCCATACCTTACCAACCCTGAGAAGGAGAAGCGTCAAGACATCCAACAGTTAGACCCCTGTGAGGAAGGACTGATTCCATCCTTCCTGGCACAAACACATAAACTCCCCTCACATCCTGGGCCAGATCAGGGCAAGAATCAACACAGTTCTCACCTGAAAGAAGGGAAGGTGAAAACCCCCTAGCTCAAAGCAACCACCACCACAGAAAGGATATCCAGAGAAGCCTCTGTCATAATATCCACTCATGTATATAATGAGATGCAGACAGGCAGTGATTGACACACAGGATAACCAATGAACGCACACGACACAGAACAACCAATCACCAGACAGGACACCACCACTATAAAGCCGACAGAGCATTAAGACTCTCACAGGACACAGCTACTGAGATAGTTAGAGTGCACAAGCCAGTGAGCACCATCTCCATGAGGTAGAGAGTTAGTCTGGTCAAGCCAGTAGGAGGTTATCAGTTAGATTAATAGAGTGTCAACCCACAGCAGATTATGTACAGCAATCAGCAAGTTCAATAAAACAGTGTTGGACCATCTCCTGTGTCAGAAGCCTGTTTCTAGTTTCACTGCATCCAGTTGCAGTCAACGTTGAACCAACTTACTTAACACATCAGGGTACCAGGGAGCTAATAATTCTAACGAACCTACCTCGAGTGAATCAACAACGACCAGCAAGCAGCCATTCAGCAGCATGGAAAAGATCCAGCCTCCTCCAAACTCCGGATCTCTGGCACCCTCGTCGTCAACTGGAAAGTCTTCAAAGAGAAGTTCCTCCAGTATATTGAGACCGCCGACCTCGAGGCAGCATCGGATGCCAGAACGATCGCACTGTTCCTGTTGAGTGCGGGGGATCAAGCCATCCACATCTATAACTCGCTCATGTTTGTCGATGGTGAAGACAAGACATCTTCCAACAGAGGCTTCAGGGTAAGGATGAACCTTTTCAGTCCTTCTTGACCCATCTCCGCATCCTATCGCAGTCATTTAATTATGACTCGACGGCTGATTCCATGATCCGGGATCAGATCACTTTCGGGGTCCAGTCCGACTCCCTACGGGAGCAGCTCCTCAAAATCAAACAGTTGATCCTCTCCGTCGCCATCGAAATGTGCGTTGTCCATGAGCATGCCAGAAATCGTTACTCCCGCATCAGGGCGGCAGAAACTACAAAACGGGCCTCCCACGAGGCAGAAAGGGTGCAGGCCATCGCACAAATGCAAGGCCTGAGCATCGAGGAGAGTGGCCGTTTTGCGCGCTTTTCCCGGGTCCCTACGCATGCGCGCCACGACCGGGTGGATGATGAGGCCAAAGACCCTAATGCGTATGTGCGAACGTCAGCTGACCGCACTGCGCATGCGCGATGGCGCACAGAACGCGTTGACGTCATCGGCATGACGCGTCCAAATTGTGGCTCCGCCCATTTAAAGCGGCAATGTCCAACCAAAGGAAGGCGATGTCTACAGTGTGGAAAGCCTGGGCATTACGCGGCCTTCTGCAGGTCTGCTCCACCAACAGCCAGCGATCCCAGCTGCAGCGCAGACGTGTCCGCTGCATACAACAAGGCATGCAGGATTCTGATCCCGACAGCCCAACAGACCCCGATGCTGACTGCCTCGAGTCTCCATATCGGGTGGGCATCATCACCACACGCGAGCTGGTCTCCACCGTGCCTGCAAACCGCCTTTCAATCCTGAGTGTGGATCCTGACGACGAGTGGTGTGCTGTCATCACGGTCAACCAGTCTCGCTTCCGATTTAAATTGGACACTGGCGCGTCTGCAAACCTCATATCACAGTCGGATCTCGACAGCATTCAGACCAACCTAGCATTCCTCCATCATTCCGCCTGCCAGCTCCTTGACTACAATGGTAATGCCATAGCTGCCAGTGGATCGTGTCAGCTAGGTGTATCTCACAAGGCAATCAAGGCGACGTTGAGATTCGAGATTGTCTGGCCCGATAAGGCACCCCTGCTCAGTGCTCGTACATGCAAACTTCTAAATCTGGTCCAGCAAGTCCATGCCATGTCCTCGACACCGGCAACTGCCTCGCCCAATGCGAATCTCCAGGCTGAGATAGACGACATTCTCACGCAATACCACAATGTGTTTGATGGGATAGGCATGCTCCCATATCGCTACAAGATATTGCTCAAGTCGAATGCCACCCCAGTCATCCATGCACCACGCCAGGTGCTGGCTCCCCTCAAGAATCGTCTGAAAACTCAGCTACGAGAGCTCCAAGACCAGGGCATCATATCAAAGGTCACAGAACCAACAGACTGGGTCAGCTCCATGGTCTGTGTCAAGAAACCCTCTGGTGAACTCCGCATTTGGATTGATGCCAAAGACCTGAATTGCAACATAATGCGAGAGTACTACCCGATCCCGAAGCGTGAAGATTGAGATCCCAAAGCATGAGATGGCTCATGCCAAATTCTTTACCAAGCTGGACACCTCCCGCGGTTTCTGGCAGATACAGCTGGACGAGTCCAGTCGTAAGCTGTGCACGTTTAACACTCCGTTCGTCAGGTATTGCTACAACCGCATGCCTTTTGGTATCATCTCAGCTTCTGAAGTATTTCATCGCATAATGGAGTAAATGATGGAGGGCATCGAGGGGGTGCGAGTCTATGTGGACGACGTGATCATCTGGTCCACGACACCCGAGGATCACATTGCTCGCCTCAAACTGGTTTTCCAGAGGATTCATGAAAATGGCCTCCAGCTCAACAGGGCCAAATGCTCATTTGGTCGGTCCGCTACCAAGTTTCTGGGTGACCACATTTCACAGCAGGGTGTACAACCTGACGCTGACAAGGTGCTGGCAATCAATGCCATGAAGACCCCAGAGGACAAAAAGACGGTCCTCCGTTTCCTCAGGATGGTAAATTTTCTTGAAAAATTCATTCCCAACATGGCATCCCACACCACGGCCCTCCGGCAGCTCGTTAAAAAGTCGACAGTGTTCCAGTGGCTTCCCGCACATCAAGCAGATTGGCTCGAGCTGAGGGCGAAGCTCACCACAGCCCCAGTACTGGCGCTCTTTGACCCAACCAAGGAAACCAAGATATCCACAGACGCAAGCCAGGACGGCATTGGGGCGGCGCTCCTCCAGCGAGACGACTCCTTGTCCTGGGCTCTAGTGGCATATGCAACCAGGGCCATGACTCCGACTGAACAACGGTATGCCCAGATCGAAAAGGAGTGCTTGGATCTCCTGACAGGAATAGTCAAGTTTCATGACTACGTATACGGTCTGCCAAAGTTCACGGTGGAAACAGACCACAGGCCTTTAGTCCACATAATCCAGAAGGATTTAAATGACATGACACCTCGGCTGCAGCGAATTCTTCTTCGTCTCCGCCGATATGACTTCGAACTCGTCTACACACCGGGTAAGGAGCTGATCATCACGGATGCCCTATCCCAATCCATCACCAAGCCATGTGAACAGGGCGACTTCATTTGTCACATTGAGGCACAGGTGCAGTTGTGTGCCAGCAACCTCCCAGCCACTGATGAACGAGTTGTCCAAATACGCGAAGAAACTGCCAAAGATCCTCTACTGCAGTGCGTGATGCAACACCTCGCCCATGGCTGGGAAAAGGGGCAGTGCCCCCAGTTCTTCAACGTTAAGGACGAGTTAACGGTTGTTGAGGGGATCCTTCTTAAACTAGATAGAATCGTCATTCCCCAAAGCATGCAAACCATGGTGCTCAGACAGATCCATGAGGGTCACCTTGGGGGTCGAGAAATGTTGACGCAGAGCTCGGCAAACAGTTCATTGACCTGGCATCAGCCAGGACATTGCCAACACGGTCCTCAACTGCACAACATGCCAGAAATTTCAACCAGCTCAGCCCAAGGAAACACTGCAACGGCACGAGATCGTGACTTCTCTGTGGTCCAAGGTGGGGATAGACCTCTTTCACGCAAATGGGCGTGATTACGTGCTCTTGGTCGACTACTTCTCCAGCTACCCAAAAGTGGTGAAACTGTCGGACCTCATGTCGAAGTCAGTCATCAAAGCCTGCAAAAAGATGTTTGCCAGACACGGGATACCACTCACAGTACTGAGTGACAACGGTCCATGTTTCTACAGCCAAGAGTGGTCCGACTTTGCACGATCCTACCACTTCAGGCATATCACATCCAGTCCCCATTACTCGCAATCAAACGGGAAGGCCGAAAAAGGGGTCCATATTGTCACGCGGTTGCTGTGCAAGGCTGCAGACTCAGCCTCGGATTTCAAACTGGCGCTGTTGGCATACAGGGCAACCCCTCTGTCGACTGGTTTGTCTCCGGCGCAGCTGCTCATGAACCGTAACCTGAGGACGACTGTTCCAGCCATACATGTTCCAGACCTTGACCACTTCACGGTGCTGCAGAAAGTGCAGCGATCCAGGGACCAGCAGAAGATCACCTATGATGCTCATGCCACGGATCTGCCTGCACTGGCTCCAGAAGATGTTGTTCGCGTCCAGTTGCCTGAGGGAGGCTGGTCAGCCCCAGCTGTGGTCGATAGACAGGCTGCCCTCAGGTCTTTCATTGTTCAAATGGCTGATGGCTCCATTCTACGGTGCAACAGGAGGGCGCTGCGCAATGTTCCCTGCCCACCACTTGACTGCACTTCTCCGCATGTTATCATGCCACCTTAGGACATCTCGCCCCACATGGCCACTGATCTGGCAGCGATCCCGCCTGTCCACGAGGCCACCGAAATGGCAGCAATCCCACCTGTCCAGGTGCTGGCGTCCCCCCCCTCCACCTCTAAGGCGATCGACAAGAATTTGTCACCCGCCACAAAGACTGAATCTATAGACTTAAATCGTGTAAATTTTTCAGTTTGCTCTGTATCTGCACGATAGACACCTTCCCATGTATGTTCATTCATTCACCACTTGTACATAGTCATGTATGTATGTACCGCCACGTTCCAAAATTTATTTTAAAAAGGGGAGATGTCATAATATCCACTCATGTATATAATGAGATGCAGACAGGCAGTGATTGACACACAGGATAACCAATGAACACACGACACAGAACAACCAATCACCTGACAGGACATCACTATAAAGCCCACAGGGCATTAAGACTCTCTCTCACAGGACACAGCTACTGAGATAGTTAGAGTGCACAAGCCAGTGAGCATCATCTCCATGTGGTAGAGAGCTAGTCTGGTCAAGCCAGTAGGAGGTTATCAGTTAGATTAATAGAGTGTCAACTCACAGCAGATTATGTACAGCAATCAGCAAGTTCAATAAAACAGTGTTGGACCATCTCCTGTGTCGGAAGCCTGCTTCTAGTTTCATTGCATCCAGTTCCAGTCAATGTTGAAACAACTCACTTAACATACCAGCCTTCTTCCTCAATAACCCAACCACCACTATAGTCCAGAAGTGGAACACAAAGTGAGACCCAAAAAGAGAACGAGAAAGAAAGCAACAAAAAAAACCTCAACCTCAAGAAGGAGACAAAAGGTACCGAGTCCTCCCCAGGATATAAGCTGCCCAGGCCAAAGCAAGATAAAAACGTTGATTTGTTAATTCAAAGAACATAACAAATAAAAAGAAAATATACAAATCTAAAAGAACAACCCAAACTAGATTAACCGTAGTGGGGGGAAACCCAAAATAGATTAACTGTAATTGTGTGGGGAGGGGGCGGAAATATGGGGGTGTTATCCTCAGTTTCCCATTTTCACTGAGGACCTGACTAACCCTACCAACCATATCCATCCAGCCTTCACACCACCCCAGCTTCACTCGTCATCTTCATCATCAAAAAGAGTAAAACTGCACAAATCACACTTCTCAAAAATGACTCAAAATTATCTTGCAGACACAGAGTAACAGAATAAGGCTAATCAACGCACAGGTTGACACACTCACATTTCGTACTCCCCTACAGGAAAAAAAGACAGCAATAAAAAGTCAACAACATGATCAAGAGGGTCTAGTGATCAGAATTATAGAAGAACCGCAGGACAAATTTCAGGATAAAGATGCCTTCCATGACGCACGACAAGGCAAAGGATAAGGCAGGATCAAAAAGCACTCTCCAGGATCTATCAATGATTCCATCGGTCAAAGCATGTGACACCATTGCTTCCAACATGCCGACTCTCCGATGCCCAAGTGATTCACAGCCTAGGCCCAGGCCGAGGGGATTAACTTGACTTGCTCGGCCACCTCCAACCCTTCACGAGCATTGAGAACAGGATAAATTAGGGCCAGTAAGTGAGTCCTTCTGACTGGACTCCAAGACAGGATATGTTGTGTTCAATCGAATCTGACATACCCAACCTCGAAACCATTGAATTCCTACAGCGCAAAAGTAGGCCATTCAGCCCATCAGTGCCATCTCTCTGAAAGAGCACCCTTCCTAGGCCCAAACCCCAACCTATCCCTGTAATTCCATCTAGGGGCAATTTAGTTTAGCCAATCCACCTAACCTGCACCTCTTTGGATTGTGGGAGGAAACCAGAGCACCCGGAGGAACCCCACGTAGCATGGGAAGAATGTGCAAGGTCCACACAAACCGTCACCCGAGGTCGGAATCAAACCCATGTCCCTGGTGCTGTGAGGCAGAAATGCGAGTGACTGTGCCACTGTCACCCGTAATCAAGGTTATGAAAACATGGCAATCAAATTCAATTGGAAACTCATCTCCCATCTCTCGCCAGGGACTGGGCTCAGGATGACAGCCTGCCTGAGCGCCATCTTGTGAACCCTTCAGGATAAACAACACATCATGCAACAGGATTTCAATGACACAAAGACAGCCCCTAACCAGGAACAGTACTCTCCCAAGTGCAAGAACCCTCTCATGCACCTCCACCGCTCTTCTGAAGGTACCCTACAGTCCCTTGAAATAAGCTCTAATGACCTGCACCGTAGAACTGAAATGCTCAGTCGAGGCAACATCTTTGATGGAGGCCATTATCTGATGCTCACGGCACAGCCAGGACAAGAGCCTGTTCAACAATAATTAAGCCACTTCAAGCTGGGCCCCATCCCATCCCACTCTGATCGCCACAAACAAACAAGGGTTTTAGCATTTTATCTGTGCTCTTTCCCGCGAAGAGATGAATCCGGAACTTTCAAGGACATGGTACAAGCCATGTACTTCAAGAAAAAGCAAGTATGAAATGTGCAGCAAAAGACCGATTAAAAGATGAGCAGAGCTGGGGCTCGCAAAAATGCAACTGCACTCATGCTCACATCACATGACCACCTGCTATAATATTTCTTAATGGTATGACTTTAAGGAATCTGGTAGATACATCCATGATTGTCAGCAAGTACTTTTGACTTCAAATGCTGGAACAGGTATTAAAGGTGGAGGTTTTGTTACAGCTTGCGGTTTTCCTATCACTTGACATATGTGATTTATCATACAGAATCTAACTATATTGTTATGCAATCCAGCCCAGCAATATTGTTTCTGTATCTTAGCCTGAGTTTTCCTTCTCCTAAATATCCCTCTAATGGATTCTCATGAGCTACAAATAGAATTTCTTTCCTATACCCAGGTGGTAAGATGACATGATGTATCTTTTTTTTAAAAATAATTTTATTGAACTTTTAACATTTTATGTCATAAATTCACAGGCCCAAACAAGACCAACACATATATCAGCAAAAGAAGCAGTTCCAACTGACAACTGTAACAATCGCCCCCATTTAACAAAAATATTTCTCTTGTAGACTTTACATTGCCAGATTTAGCCAAAACGCATATTTACAGTGGGTTATGTACATTGTGGTTCAGTAACTACTTTGCCAGCAAACTGGTCTCTTATAGATTCCCTCCCTTCTGCCTGTCTCCCGTGTTCCTCTTGGGTGCATTTGTCCCCCGTCTCCCCCCACCTTTCTTCTCTCCCTTGTTCCATGACTTGCTCTGTGTCTGTCTTCCCCCCCCCCTCCGCCCGACCCGGCCATACTTTATTGGTTGCTGGCCACGAATAGGTCTTGAAACAAGTTGGTGAACAGTTTCCACATCTTGTGAAAGCCTTCTTTCGGGTGGCGAACTCCTGCCTGAGAAATTCCGCCTGGTCGGTCAGCCAGTCTGCAGCCTTGGATGGTACTGCCGATCGCCAACCAAGCAGGGGTCTTCAGCGGGTGATCAGGGAGGCATAGGCTAGGATGTCACCCCACCTCCCCATGAAGAGCTCTGGCTCCTCTGATACTCCGAAGTCAGCAACTAGTGGGCACAGCTCCACCCTCACTCCCACGGCCCTGGACCTGGCCTCAACGAAGGATGTCCAGTACCCGACAAGTCTGGAACATGCCCAGAACATGAGGGTGTGGTTGGTCGGGCCTACCTGGCACCGTTCGCATTTGCCCTCCGCCTCCAGAAATTACCCACTCATCCATGTTCTCATTATTTGTGTCTTGTGCACCACCTTTAGTTGTGTTAGTGCCTAATTTAAACTTCCAGGAAGAGAGCCACCTTTCCTGCATCCGCTCAGCCCATCTCCTTCACCGGAAGTCCGACATAATATCCTCTGCCCATTTCTCAGCTGCTTCATGATGAGAAGGTCTCAACTTTCTCGTTAATATATTATCCTTCAAATGATAATATTCTGTGAAGCTACCTTTTTGAGAGTAAATGCGAAGTACAGACCTTGGGAGGGATTCTCCGATGCAGAAGTCGGGAAAGGCGATCTGGCAGAGAATGGCTCACGATGCTGAAATTGTGGCAGCTGCCAGTTTGACACCGGGTCGGGATGCTCCGCCCCCTCCAAATCTACGTCATCAAGACGTGCGCCGTGCACAGTCGCAACCCTGTTGTAATGTCATTAGCGGGCCCACACGCGATGCTCTGCCTCCGATGGGCCGAGTTCCCGACTGGGCGAGCCACGTGTGGTCTCAGCGGTCGTGAGCCTGGTGTGGCAGCTGCAGAGAGAGGGAGAGAGAGGGTGTGCGGTCAGTGTCCAACACTGCTGTACTCGGCTGAGATCTGTGCCGCTGGCCATGGGTTGGGGGGAGTGGTGGGGGTTGGCCAGGAGGTGGGCTGTGGTGTCGGGATGGGCGGGTACGTGGTCCAGCACAGACGCTGCCATCTTTTCTGGCGAGATGCGTGTGTGGGGGGTGTGGGCGTACACGCATCTTCAGCTTGTCAGCCCTACACGTGCAGCACGGACCCAGCAATTATCCAATCGTTTTCCGTGTGTTACGGGGGTGTGCGGCGCCGGTGCTTAGCCCCTCACCGGTCGCAAAATCGGTGTGGGTTTTGCGGCGATATTCCCGTCGTGAAACACCACGGATCCTCCGTTGGTGTCAGCACTCAGCCTCAGGAACGGAGAATCCTGCCCCTTGTCTCCTAATTTGAACCTCTAACACCTTATTTGAAACACCATGGCCAGGATTCTCCGACCCCGCGCCGGGTCGGAGAATCCCCGGGGGGATGCGAGAATCGTGCCCCGATGCCGGCTTCCCGATTCTCCCCTGCTGATTCTCGGGTGCCCGCGTGATTTCTGCCGCGCCGGTTGGGGGCCATTGAAATCGGCCCCCCGGCGATTCAAAAAAGGCCCGATGGGCTGAGTGGCCGACGAGTTTGGCCGAGTCCCGGGGGCGTGGGTTACTCAGGTCCCACACGGCGGGACCTGGAAGGTGAGTCTGCGGGTCGGTCCTGGGGGGGGGGGGCCTCCACGGTGGCCTGGCCCTCAATCGGGGCTACCAATCGGCGGGCTGGCTGGTTCCGTAGTGGGCCTATGTTCCTCCGCGCACGGGCCCTGTAGGGCTCCGCCATATTGCCCGGGGGCTGGCGTGGAGAAGGGAACCCCCGTGCATGCGCGGAATCACGCCGGCCGTTCGGCACATGCGTGGAAATACAGCGGCCGTAGCGCGGATGCTGGAGCTCCGGGGACCACTCCGGCACCGACCTAGCCCCCTTGGAAGGGGAGCATTCCCCATTATCGGGGATCGTTGACGCCGGCGATCGTTGACGTGGGGACATGGTACAAGCCATGTTCTGTTCCCCATTGTTAGAAGCTTGCTTTAGTTTCAAAACAATATAACCAGCAGAAACATTCCAATTTATTAAGTTTTCCTGATATTTCATAACGTCACTATTTTTCCTGACAGAAGACTCCAATTTGATTCATACAATTCTTGCACAATCGAGTTTTTAAAAAGATAAACAGGCTTGCTTGTACCCACATCTTTCATTGTTCAATTGAAAATCACTGGTCTGTTAATATGCTGAGGCATGGTCATCGATTCTACTGTAATTGAAGAGGATCATACAAAATGCCTGAAGCTACATTTACTAGCTGTTTAATACCCTGTTAATTTTCTTTTTAATGTCCTGGGATTTGCAGGGTAATAAGAGACAGTCCATTGGCAGTTATTAAAATAAACTAATCAAAATAGTTGGTATAATGCACTCAAAGGTATAAATAAGATGAACAAACTTATATGCTTCATCAGTATTTGTTATAAGAACAAAGAACATTACAGCACAGGAACAGGCCCTTTGGTTCACCAAGCCTGCGCCAATTCAGATTCCTTATTGATCTACTACTTATTGCCAAAACAATCTGTATCTCTCCATTCCCCGCCCGTTCATATGTCTATTGAGATACATCTTGAACGTTGCTATTATGTCTGCCACCTCTACTGGCAATGTGTTCTAGACACCCACCACCCGCTGCATGAAAAACTTTCCCCGCACATCTCCCCTAAACTTTCCCCCTCTTACCTTGAACCTGTGCCCCTTTGTAATTGAGTCTTCCACCCTGGGAAAACACTCCTGGCTATTCACCCTGGGGCGGCACGGTAGCACAGTGGTTAGCATGTTGCTTCACAGCTCGAGGGTTCCTGGTTTAATTCCCGGCTTGGGTCCTGTCTGTGCGGAGTCTGCACGTTCTCCCCGTGTCTGCATGGGTTTCCTCCAGGGGCTCTGTTTCCTCCAACATGTCCTGAAAGACGTGCTTTTATAATTTGGACATTCTGAATTCTCCCTCAGTGTATCCGAACAGGCGCCGGAATGTGGTGACTCGGGGATTTTCACAATAACTTCATTGCAGTGTTAATGTAAGCCTACTTGTGACAATAATAAAGATTATTATTAAAGCCCTTGTAATTTTGTAGACCTTAATCAGATCTCCCCTCAGCCTCCGTCTTTTCACCATAAACAATCCGAGTTTATTCAATCTCTTCTCATAGTTAACACCCACCAGACCAGGCAGTATCCTGGTAAACCTTCTTTGCACTCTTTCCAAAGCATCCACGTCCTTCTGGTAGTGTGGTGACCAAAACAGCACGCAATATTCCAAATGTGACCTAACTAAAGTTCTATCCAACTGTAACATGACCTGCCAACTCTTGTACTCAATGCCCTGCTGATGAAGGCAAGGATGCCGTACGCCTTCTTGACCACCTTGTCCACCTGCATTGCCACTTTCATGGTACTATGGACCTGAAAGCCCAGATCCCTCTGTACAACAATGCTCTTAAGGTTTCTGCTATTTACTATATAATTCACACCTGAATTTGATCTTCCAAAATGCATCACCTCACATTTGTTCAGATTGAACTCCATCTGCCATTTCTCCGCCCAACTTCAATCTATCTATATTCTGCTGTATTCTCTGACAGTCCTCTTCACTATCTGCAACTTCACATATCTTAGTGTCATCTGCAAACTCAGTTCATCTGTCTTACCTGCTATACTTCTTGCGTTGAAGCAAATGCACTCCAGACCCGCTGAGTTCAGTGACCTCCCCCGTCTGCTCAGCCGTATTTGTCTTAGTCTCAAACAAAAAGAACGATCACATATTCTAAGAATGTTATGTTGAGCCATTTTTTTGAGTCAAATAATTCTCCAATTGTTCCATATTAAATCTCTTATGCACAATTTTAAAAAAATGCAGAATTCATAGGGTAACAACTAAGCACTCAAAGTTGTGCTGCAATTTTTCTGGTATAAAAATCAGAAAATGAAGTGAAAAACACCATGAGAAATAATGAGATCTACTTACCAATGCATAGCTCCAAGTTGAGTGAGAGGGCAAATCAATGGCAGATGAAGGTCTTTTGATGTTGATTATTTTTTGTGAAAAATATTCTTCATCAAATTTTCAACATTTTAAACATTTTTATGACAGATAAACACAACCCCAACCCGTTGACAGTAACCAGATCCCCAAAGTGTAAGATAATCCCCATTCTTGTGGAACTCCTCATCTTCCCCTCTCAGAGCAAGTTTCACCTTCTCCAAATACAGGAACTGCATTAGATCCCCCAGCCACACTGAGGCACGGGGAGGGGGGGTTGCGGTGGAGAGAAGCTGACTTCCACCCTTACAGGATCTGCCGAGGAGCGATCAATGGGGCGAAGGCTAAGACATCTTCCCCCACACCCGTCTTCAATTCCGGCAGGTCTGATACCACCAATATACCCTCCAGGGGACCCGGCTCCAAATCCACCTGTAGAACCTCCGACATGGTGCTGAAAAAACATCCCCCAAATTTCTCCAACTTTGGGCAGAATCAAAACACATGGACATACTTGGCTGGGCCCCTCCCATACCCTCAAACAACCAGCTCATCCTCGTCTTCGTTATGTGCGCCCAGTGGACCACTTATAATTGGATCCACCCCAGACTCTCTCACGCGGTTGAGGCATTGACCCTTCACAGCACTTTGTACGATAATCCCTCCACTAACACCATCCCCAACTCTTCTCCCCACTTGACCGTAATCCCTTCCATGGAAACCTTATCCTCCTACCATAAATTGCCAAAACAACCCGCCCTCCAGCCCCCCCCCCCCCTCGCCCCCCCGGACAGCATCTCCGACAGCAACGAGGAGGACTGGAAAGTTTGGGAAGACTTTTCTTGTGAAGTTCCGCACCTGCATATACCGAAGCCCTCCTCACATTGGAGACAAAACTTCATCTCCAACTCCTCCAAGCTTGCGAACTGTCCCTCCAAAAACAGATCCTTCATCTCTTCACCCCTCTCTCCTCCCATCCTCGGACCCTTGCATTCATCTTCCCTGGCTCAAACCCATGGTTCCCCCTTATCGGCATCATCCTCGAGCCTGCCCTCAACTTAAAGTTCTGTCAGAATTGTCTCCAAATCATCAGCATGGCTACCACCACAGGACTACTGAAGCACTTCCCTGTGGGAATGGGAACAGCGCCGATGCCAGCGACGCAACCACAACTCTTTACCAGAACCTGCCTCCATCCACATCCACAAACCTCTGTCTCTCGCCAGTCCCGCACCTTCTCTGCGTTCACTGCCCAGTCATAGTATAACAAATTAGGAAGGGTCAATCCCCCCCCAACTGTTGCATGCATTGGAGCAGCGCTTTCCTTATCCTGCCCACACAAACTACGAGACTAGCCTGTCCACCCCCCTAAAGAACGACTTTGGCAAAAAGACCAGCAGAAACGGGAACTGTGGCAGAATGTTCATCTTTACTGTCTGCACCCGGCATGTCAGCGCCTAGGGGAGACTAACGCATCGCACTGAGTCCTCCTTCACCCACCCACCAGGCTCGTGAAATTAAGCTTACAAAGTCGTGCCCAGTCCTGCGCCACCTGCACTCCCACATACCTAAAATGAGTTGTTGCTACCTGGAATAGCAACCCTCCCACTCCAGCAAAATTCTCCAAATTTCCTTATGTCATGAGAATGTCACGTTAAAAAATGTTTGGCTGCTCATGTTACTGCAGTGATGTCAGAGTGTGGGTGGAGCTGAGCTCTGGCTCTGTTTTTTAGTTTCACTTTGAGAAAAGCTTAGGTGTGTCTGTGTCTTTTTGGTTTTGTTTTCAGTGTTGGAGCTGAAGCCAGACAAAGCAGGTGTACTGCTGTTCTCTCTGCCATGAAAAGACTAGCTCTTGATCATTTGGTGAATTCAGAATTATAAATGTTCTCAGGAGTGAATGTAAACCTGATGTGCTTCTGTTAAAAGGTGTTTCTTTTGTCTTCTCGATGTTGTTTGGGAAGTTATTAAGGATCACTTAGTGTTGTAGTCTTTGGGGGATGTATTTGAATTGATGGTTGCTAAGATGTTCACTGTATGTTCTAAAAAGGTTAACTTGAGTTCATAGAATAAACATTGTTTTGCTTTAAAAAATACTTTACCATTTCTGCTGTACCACAGCTGTAGAGTGGGCCGTGTGCTCCCCATACCACAATCTATTAAAAGTTGTGGGTGAGGTGAACTCCATGATACACTTTGGGGTTCTCTAAACCCTGGCCCATAACAAATTGGGGGCTCGAGGGGGATAAAAGTCTATCTATTGGTTTGGCTTAGTGAACTTAAAGACAGTGAGGGGTGAGCAATAATGTGGTTTTCAGGTGTGGTATTCTAGTTTAAGTAGGGAGTGTGTTGTGGACAATGGCTCTTTCAGAGGCTCAGAAGTTTTTGAGGGTGGAGACGGTCACACGCAGTGCCTTACGGACAGTGACTAAAAGCAGACTGTGAACTAGTGCCTGAAGCCTACAGGCAAAGGTTTAGAAATTTAAGGAAAGAATTTGGTAAAACATACATGGAGTTTGAAAGGATCAAACAGAGTAATTTTGATAGGTGGATAAGGGCTTTGAAAATAGACCAAACGTATGAAGCTCTCAGAGAAATTATACTTTTGGAGGAGTTTAAAAATTCAATTTCTGATGTAGTGAGAACTCACGTGGAAGAACAGAGGGTTAAAACTGCGAGATTAGCAGCAGAAGTGGCAGATGGTTATGAATTAGTTCATAAATCAAAGTTTGGTTTCCGACACCAGTTTCAGCCTGTGAGGGATCGAAACTGGGGACATGAGAAATACTCAAGTGGTAAAGGTAAAGGTGATCTGATGGGAGATAATAAGGAGAGTGTATCTCAGACTAAAAAAGAAATCCAGGACAGTGGAAAAGAAATGAAAAGTTTCAAATGTTTTCACTGTAATAAACTAAGCCATGTAAAGTCACAGTGTTGGTGGTTGAAGAAAAGCACTGGGAAGGCTGATGTGGTAAAACAGGAAAAGACAGTGGGGTTTGTTAAAGTGGTAAAGGAAATCCCAAGTGAAGCGAATGAGGTGCAAACGATTGTACAGCCGGAGCAAGAGACGATTGATAAGAAGGTGCCAGATCTCTTTAATGTGGAGATGCCGGCGTTAGACTGGGGTGAGCACAGTAAGAAGTCTTACAACACCAGGTTAAAGTCCAACAGGTTTGTTTCAAACACTAGCTTGCGGAGCACTGCTCCTTCCTCAGGTGAATGAAGAGGTATGTTCCAGAAACATATATATAGACAAATTCAAAGATGCAAGACAATGCTTAGAATGCGAGCATTTGCAGTTAATTAGTTGTTTACAGATCCAGAGATCGGGGTAACACCAGGTTAAAGAGGTGTGAAGTATCTCAAGCCAGGACAGTTTGTAGGATTTCGCAAGCCCAGGCCAGATGGTGGGGGGGGGGGGGGGTTGAATGTAATGCGACATGAATCCCAGGTCCCGGTTGAGGCCGCACTCATGTGTGCGTAACTTGGCTATAAGTTTCTGCTCGGCGATTCTGCGTTGTCGCACATCCTGAAGGCCGCCTTGGAGAACGCTGACCCGGAGATCAGAGGCTGAATGCCCTTGACTGCTGAAGTGTTCCCCGACTGCAAGGGAACATTCCTGCCTGGTGATTGTCGCGCGATGTCCGTTCATTCGTTGTCACAGCGTCTGCATGGTCTCGCCAATGTACCACTTCGGGACATCCTTTCCTGCAGCGTATGAGGTAGACAACATTGGCCGAGTCACATAAGTATGTACCGCGTAATTGGTGGGTGGTGTTCTCACGTGTATTGGTGGTATCCGAGTTGCAGAATTGAGTCTGGAGATTGGCAGTTGTCGGTGTTCAGTACTGAGGCTTTTCAGCAATTCCGTCGTCATGGGGCATGCTGGTGTAGAGTGCCGAGACGTCCATTGTGACGAGGAATGTTCCTGGTTCAACTGGTCCATGGGTGCTGAGTTCCTGTAGGAAGTCCGTCGTGTCGCGACAGAAGCTGGGCGTACCTTGTACGATGGGTTTCAAGATGCCCTCGATGTAGCCAGAGAAGTTCTCACACAGGGTTCCATTGCCTGAAACGATAGGACGACCTGGTGTGTTGGCCTTGTGTATTTTCGGGGCGAGACCATGCAGACGTTGCAACAACGAATGAACGGACATCGCGCGACAATCACCAGGCAAGAATGTTCCCTTCCAGTCGGGGGACACTTCAGCAGTCAAGGGCATTCAGCCTCTGATCTCCGGGTAAGCGTTCTCCAAGGCGGCCTTCAGGATGCGCGACAACGCAGAATCGCCGAGCAGAAACGTACAGCCAAGTTCTGCACACGTGAGTGCGGCCTCAACCGGGACCTGGGATTCATGTCGCATTACATTCACCCCCCACCATCTGGCCTGGGCTTGCGAAATCCTACCAACTGTCCTGGCTTGAGACAATTCACACCTCTTTAACCTGGGATTACCCCGATCTCTGAATCTGTAAACACTTAATTAACTGCAAATGCTCGTATTCTAAGCATTGTCTTGCATCTTTGAATTTGTCTATATATATATATATGGTATGGAGAGAAAATCTTATGAGGAAAGGCTGATGGACTTGAGGTTGTTTTCGTTGGAGAGAAGAAGGTTAAGAGGAGACTTAATAGAGGCATACAAAATGATCAGGGGGTTGGATAGGGTGGACAGTGAGAGCCTTCTCCCGCGGATGGAAATGGCTGGCATGAGGGGACATAGCTTTAAACTGAGGGGTAATAGATATAGGACAGAGGTCAGAGGTAGGTTCTTTACGCAAAGAGTAGTGAGGCCGTGGAATGCCCTACCTGCTACAGTAGTGAACTCGCCAACATTGAGGGCATTTAAAAGTTTATTGGATAAACATATGGATGATAATGGCATAGTGTAGGTTAGATGGCTTTTGTTTCGGTGCAACATTGTGGGCCGAAGGGCCTGTACTGCGCTGTATCGTTCTATGTTCTATATATATTTCTGGAACATACCTCTTCATTCACCTGAGGAAGGAGCAGTGCTCCGAAAGCTAGTGTTTGAAACAAACCTGTTGGACTTTAACCTGGTGTTGTAAGACTTCTTACAGATCTCTTTAAAGAATTTACTTGCGTGGGTAAAATTTACTCATGTGTATCAGGAGGAATAGGTAAAGAAGTCACAATTTTAAGATATACGGGAGCTAGTCAATCTTTATTGGTAAGAGATGTGGAGTGATGTAGTTTGTGAAGAATGTTGCCAGAAAAGGTGGTAATATGTGGAATTCAGGGTGAGAGGGGGAGTATTCCAATATATAAGGTAAGGTTGGAAAGTCCAGTGAAGAGTGGTGAAGTGGTAGTAGGAGTAATAGAGAAACTATCTGGTCCAGGAATACAGTTTATCTTGGGTAATGATATAGCTGGTTCGCAGGTGGGAGTGATGCCTATGGTGGTTGATAAGCCAGTGGAAAATCAGAGAACTGAAGTGTTGAAGGATGAATATCCTGGGAATTTTCCAGATTGTGTAGTAACAAGGTCGCAAAGTCACAGGTTAAGACAAGAGGAGAAATCAGAGAGTGAAGATAAAGGTGACGTGCAGTTATCAGAAACGATTTTTGATCAGATGGTTGGAAAAGAACAGGTGGAGGATGAGGTGGACATTTCTAGTACAGGAAAATTGGCGGAATTACAACAGAAAGATGTAGAAATAAACCGGATGTATCAGAAAGCATACACTGAAGAGGAATCTGAGTGGATACCAGAGTGTTATTACCGTAAAAGTGATGTCCTGATGAGAAAATAGAGACCAGGCGGATGCAAAGTGGACAGAAGTTCATCAAGTAGTGTTGTCGGTATGGTATAGAAAGGAGGTGTTGCGAGTTGCACATGAGGTACCAGTGGTAGGTCATTTGGGAAAAAGGAAAACGCAAGCTAAAATACGAAAACATTTTAACTGGCCTGGACTACGTAAAGATGTCGTTAAATTTTGTCAATCATGTTACACATGTCAAGTGATAGGGAAACCTCAAGCAGTGATAAAACCAGCATCCTTAATACCCATTCCAACATTTGCGGAACCTTTTACAAGGGTCCTAATTGATTGCGTAGGACTAAAACAAAAAGTGGGAATCAATATCTTTTGACGATAATGGATGTGTCTACTAGGTTTCCAGAGGCCATTCCAGTACATAATATTACAGCTAAAAAGATTGTGGAAGAGTTACTTAAATTCTTTACTAGATATGGACTACCCACAGAAATACAATCGGATCAAGGACCAACTTTTACCTCAAAGTTATTGAAAGAAGTTATGAATAGCTTAGGAATAAAACAATTTAAACCAACTGCGTACCATCCAGAATCGTAGGGAGCATTACAAAGGTGGCATCAGACATTAAAGACAATGTTGAGGGCTTATTGTCAAGATTATTCAGAGGATTGGGATAAAGGAAATCCATTCGTACTGTTTGCAGTTTGGGATGCACCTAATGAGTCAACCAAATTTAGTCCTTTTGAACTAATTTTTGGTCATAAGGTAAAAGGACCACTTAAATTGATTAAGGAAAATTTGGTGAGTGAGAAATCGGAAATTCCATTATTGGATTACGTGTCAAATTTTAGGGAAAGATTAAATAGAGCAGGTGAATTGGCTAGACAACATTTAAAAGTTGCACAAAATTTGATGAAACGGGTAGTGGACAAGAAATCCAAAGTTCGTAGTTTTGCCAGTGGAGATAAAGTTTTGGTATTGTTACCAGTGGTAGGTGAACCTTTAAAAGCAAGGTTTCGTGGACCTTATCAGATTGAAAGACAATGAAGTGAGGTGAATTATGTGGTACAAACACCAGTGACGAACCAAATCCAGATGACTGTGAATTTGACATACCTCAAATTGAATTGGAAAACGAGGATGTTCTTAAAAATTGGGATAAATTGTTGAGTTACCTTCCAGAGGAAAAACAAACTGACCTGAAAGAGTTATTGATATCACATGGGCAAGTTTGTGGTGATAAATTGGGAAATACTAAAATGGCTATACATGATGTAGATGTGGGAAATGCTGTTCCAATCAAACAACATCCATATAGACTTAACCCTTTAAAATTGGCACAGGTTAACAAAGAGTTTGAGAGTATGCTTAAAAATGGCATAATTGAAGTGGTTGCAGCCAATGGAGCTCACCCATAGTGATGGTGCCTAAACCAGATGGTACCCAACGGTTGTGTGTGGACTATAGAAAGGTTAATGCGGTTACAAGAATGGACTCTTATCCTATCCCACGTTTGGAGGATTGCATTGAGAAAGTGGGACAATCAGCTTTTATTTCCAAACTGGATTTACTTAAAGGTTACTGGCAGGTACCTTTATCCAGAAGGGTGAAGGAGATTTCAGCTTTTGTGACTCCAGATGGTATATACCAATTCAAAGTTATGCCATTTGGCATGGAAAACGCCCCAGCCACATTTCACCGGTTAACTAATACAGTCGTTTCAGGATTACCCAATTGTGCGGTATACATCGACGATCTGGTAATTTTCAGCCAGACATGGAAGGAACATTTAAAACATCTGATGGCGTTATTCGATCGACTTCAGGAGGCTGGTTTGGTGATAAATCTCGCCAAAAGTGAATTTGGAAAAACCCAAGTCACTTTCCTTCAGGAGTTTCCAATACCCTCAAGATGAAGGGAAATAATGCAATTTCTTCGCATGAGTCGATTTGATCGACCATTGGTGCAAAATGTTTGTAGCGTGGTTGCTCCACTGATGGACTTGCTGAAGAAACGTCGAAAATTTCAGTGGACAACGGACTTTCAACAGGCAATTGACTGCCGGACAGCTATGATAACCAATGCTCATGTGTTGGAGAATTAAAAGGGACTCTGTGATCAGATTGAACTAAAGTATCTGACTTTAAAGAGAAATGCCAAAGCATAGAGAAATAGATGGATCGTGCAAGGACCTTTTTGTTCAAAGAGACTTGTCAATCGAGAGGGATTCCAGTTGGAGGAAAAAGAACAAAATAAAATGGACTATATTATTATACCTGTTTGCGTGTGTTTTTTAAATGAAAAAGTATATTTACTGTGTGCATTTCTTAAAGGATAGTGAGAAGGTGAAAAATGAAACCATCCTGAAGTTGATGGTTATTTGTTTTCTTTTGGTGGAGGTGTCATGAGAATGTCACTTTAAGAAATGTTTGGCTGCTCATGTTACTGCACATGCCAGAGTGTGCGTGGAGCTGAGCTCTGGCTCTGTTTTTTAGTTTCACTTTGAGAAAAGCTTGAGTGTGCCTGTATCTTTTTGGTTTCGTTTTCAGTGTTGGAGCTGATGCCAGACAAAGCAGGTGTACTGCTATTCTGTCTGCCATCAAAAGACTATCTCTTGATCATTTTGTGAATTCAGAATTATAAATGTTCTCAATTGTGAATATAACCCTGATGTGGTTCTGTTAAAAGGTATTTATTTTGTCTTCTGGAAGTTGTTTGGGAAGTTATTAAGGATTACTTAGTGTTGTATTCTTTGGGGGTTGTATTTGAATTGAGGGTTGCTAAGATGTTCACTGTATGTTCTAAAAAGGTTAACTTGAGTTCATAGAATAAACATTGCTTTAGAAAATACTTTACCATTTCTGCTGTACCACACCTGTAGAGTGGGCCGTGTGCTCGCCATACCACAATCTATTAAACATTGTGGGTGAGGTGAACTCCATGATACACTTTGGGGTTCTCTAAACCCTGGCCCATAACACTTAGGAACCCCATCAGAGCCCTCACTGGCGAGCTCGGGTCCTAGATGTACAGAGAAACCCTATGCCCCCCCCCCCCACCTCACTATCCCCTTTCATGAGTCCGAACTGCTCAGCGCAATGGCCAAGGGCTCAATCGCCAGCGCAAACAGAAGAGAGCTCATGGCACATCCCTACCCGAAATAGTGGAATGTATCCCAAATTCATATCGTTCGTCCGCACACATGCTGTCGGATTTTGCATAACAATTTCACCCATGCCATAAGCTTAGGCCCATTCCCAAACTTCTCCAGCACCGCAAACAAATAACTCCACTCCACTCTGTCAAACGCCTTCTCTGCATCTAACACCACCACTCCCTCCAGTTCCCTTCCAGTAGAAAGCACCACATTCAGCATCCGCCGCCGCACATTCGACGACAGCTGCCTGTCTTTGACGAATCCCGTCTGATCCTCCCCCACCTCCACCAGAAGGCACTCTTCCAACCTCATCGCCAACACGTTTGCCAATATTTTAGCATCCATGTTCAGTAGAGAAATGGGCCTGTATGACCCACACTCCATCGGATCTTTCGCCTTTTTATGTAATAGGGAGATGGATGCCTGCCCCAGCACCTCTAACAATACTCCCCTAACCACTGCATCCTCAAACATTCTACCATAGGGGATGCCAATGTATCCTTGAATATTTTAGAGAATTCCACCGGGATTCCATCCGGCCTGGTGCCTTACCCGATTGCATCGTCCCTATTGCTGCCTGCACTTCTTCCACCTCCATTAGTACCTCAAATCCCGCCTTCTCCTCCTCCCCCCCTCCGGACAGTCCAGTCACTCCAGAAATTCCCTCCTCTCCAACTCATCTTCCGGCGGCTCCAACTTATAGAAGTCCCTATAAAAGTCTTCAAATACTTTATTCACCTGCTGTGGTGACACCACCAACCCACCTGTCACATCCCTAATCTGCATGATCTCCCTCGCTGCTGCCTGCCGACAGAGCTGGCCCGCCAGTAAACAACTGGCCTTTTCACCATACTCATAGATGACCCCTTCATTCGCCTGAACCACCAATGGATAGAAGGTTAAACTTCGCCTGTAACTCCTCCTTCCTCACCAAGAGTCCCGGGTCCGGATCCTCCGCATATCTCTCGTCTACCTCCAAAACCTCCTCTTATCAGCTGCTGCCATTCCTCCCGCGACTCCCTATCCATCTTCGCCTTAGATTAAATGACCTCACCCCTCATTACCGTCTTCAATGCCAGTCAGACTACCAATGGCGAGACCTCCCCATTCCGGTTAAACTCCACATACTCCTCAATCACCTTTCCCATTTTAGTGCAAACGTTCGGGTCAGCCATCAACCCCACATCTAGCCTCCACGCCGGCCTCTGGGCAGGACCCTTCGCCAAGACTACATCCACCCAGTGTGGAGCATGGTCAGATATCACGATCACCGAATATTCTATCTTCTTCACCCCAGTTAGCAGTGCCTTCCCAACCATGAAAAAAATAGATCCTTGAGTATACCTCATGCACCAGTGAAAAGAACAAATATTCCCTGTCCCGCTGATGTAAAAATCTCCACGGGTCCACCCTCTCATGAACCTGGCCAACACCTTTTCTCCCCAGCAAAGGGCCAGTGAACCTGGCAAGGACCTGTCCACCTTCGGATCCAATACCATATTCCAGTCCCCCCCCCCCCCCCCCCCAGCATCAACTGGTGAGTATCTAAATCTGGAATGGCTGCTAGAATGTTACTCACAAACCCAGTGTCGTCCCAGTTTGGGGCATACACTATAACCAGCACTACCAGCCTCCCTTCCAATGCCCTCGTCACTATCACGTACCTGCCCCCAGGTCCGCCACCAGCTTCTGCATCTGGAACCTCACCCGTTTCCCCACCAGTATCGCCAACCCCCCGGACCCTGCTGTTGAAGTCCAAATGAAACACCTGTCTCACCCAGCCCTTCCTCAGCCTCATCTGGTCCTTTACCCTTTGATGGGTCCTGTAACAGCACCACACCCACTTTCCGGCCATTCAAGTGCGAGAAAGCCCACACTCTCTTCACCAGAAACCCCAACCCTCGCACATTCCATGTCACCACTCTGACCGGGGATCTCTCACCACCCCTCTTTCTACCCGCCATGACCATTCCCCCAGGCTCCGCCTAGCAGGCGAAACCTAGCCCATGCCTTAGTCACCCCGTCCCCTCCCATCAGAAACTCCCGAACCACTTCCTCTCTCAAACACCCCACCCAGTATCGTCCCCATCCCCCACCTCACAGGCCCATTGAAACCTGCACCTACAGGTTGCAACAACTACAACCCCTCACCCATCACCTCGCTCCTGTTCACTAGACAACATTGCGTTTGCTTGCGCGACAGCCCCTGCCAGAGCCCCCTCCTCCAGATTGAAAAACACGCCAACTCCAAAGCCCCCCACACCCACCCCTCCAAACTCCCAGCAAACTGCATCCAAACAACCCACAAAACCCAACAAACCATAAATCCCAACCGTCCTCCCCAAATCCAAACACCTTTTACATAAAACAGTTAATTATAACATCCATAAAGGGAAAGACCAACATAAAGGAAAACCCAGTCAAAAACTGTCAAAATCCAAACTCAATCCAGTCCTAACCCGTCTGCTTTCACAACTGCCTCCGACCTGCCGTTATGCATGACCCTTAGCTTCGGCGGGTCGGCCACACCAAATCTCACGTTGCATTTATACAACCCGACCTTAGCCCAACCGATGGCAGTCCATCTCCTCGCCAGCTCCGTCGTCTGATCCTTGTGAACCGTTATCGTCCCACTCTATCTCCCACTTCTGCTTCGCCCACCTCAGCACCTTCTCCTTCACTTGAAAATTGTGAAGGTAGACGATCACAGCTCTCGGTGGTTCATCCGTTCTTGGTTTCAGCCAGAGCGACCAGTGGGCCCTATGCAATTCATTATGGGAGGGGTCCAACCCCTCCTCATTCAACTTCACCAGCATCTCGGCAAAGTACTCCATAGGCTTCCGGCCCTGTATCTCCTCAGGCACACCCACAGTCCTCAAATTCTGCCTTTGTGACCTGTTTTCCAGGTCATCTACGTTGGCTCTTAGCCCCCTATTGATCTCTGCCACCTTTCGCCATTCCTCACCTATCGAGATGAACAGGTCACTATGCAGTGACAATGCCTCTTCCACCCCCTTCATTTTCATCCCTTGCTCCCGCGCCGCTGTCGAAGTCTTCACCAACTCCTCTCTCATCCCACCCACTCCTTAAGTGACATCATCATCTCTGACCGAACCAGTTCAAAATATTTTGAGAACAGCCGCTCAAACTCCCCGGCCATCACCTCAGCCATCTTTTGTAATAACCTGCATGGGACTCATTTCAGCTGATGATTGTTTCCCCATGCTCATTGGACTGAGTTAACACAGCACTAGTATAAAAGGCTGGCAGCTGTGGAACCAGCTAAAGAGGAGCGAGGACCCGGTGAAATGTAACCGGGCCCTGTGTGTGATAATGCTGTGGCTGATTAAAAAGATGATGCATGATCAATTACACTCAAGATGAAGTGATTTCATAACTGAAGGCTTTAATCGACTAGAACTTGTTCCCCAGCAGCTTCGGTGCAGAAAGTGAAGGCTGCTGGGATGGCACTGGTTCTTATACTTCGCCTGTCAGGGCGGAGCTACGTATCAACAGCCAATGGTAAACTCCTAGGTTTAACCAATGGTCATCAGCCTCTTAGGTACCGCAATACCTGATAATACCACAAAAGACTTTTAAGGAACTTGTTGGACTCCCCTCGCTTTATCACATTGGCGACGATAATGAATTGGAGCTGTCAGCGTGCTGCCTGTTCGGTTGTGCTATCTCCCCGAATTGTTTTTAAAGTATGGTCTATGGTACAGAGTTCGTTTATGTGGTGTTTTTGTTCGCAGCCTGTAATGTTATTGAAGGTGAGCGCTAGGCCGAAGTTTTGCTGCCGGCTTGTGAAGTGTGTCTGCTGGGAGTGATTTGAAGTCTGGTGTATCCTGTAGTACCGGATGCAATATTACCTGAGAGACTTCTGGTGATAGTCGCGCTGCATTCCGTCTGTTTCTGTCTGCCGTTGTTTCATGATGCTGCCAGAGTGGTCCATGAGAGAGTTTGCCACCACCCTTTTGGAACGTCATTCTGGTCGTGAGTACGGCGTTGTGTTTGAAAGACTGTACTGCGGCTGCTCGGACTGTGGGATTAGCCTGTGAGCTAATTGTTATTGTACGACTGTTATTGTACGATTGCAGGTTTTGTGCCTAGAGACTCTGGTGTTGAGTTGACTGGGCATTCCATATGTGACTTCTGGTCCTGTGGCGGCTTGCATGGAGCCCTGCTGTTTTTTAATTTGAGCTATAGGTTTATTTGCCTGTGTAGAGGTAGTGTAAGAATGTCGGGGCATTTTGGTATGTGCTTCATTTTTAGGTAAAATTTGAGTGCCCATTTTTAAAAAAAATTTGGGAGTTATGGGATGTTGAGGTGGATGTTGTCTGATGTTCCTCCGCTGCAACCTGTTCCCTCTGTGGCTGGAAGGCATGCCACACCAATTGGACCTTGGGTTGATGGGTCTGATGTCCTGGCTCGCGCCATTACAAGGTTCGGCTGTTGGCAGCTTTCCCCACTGTGTGACTGGTGAGGGTGTCAGGTCAGACATAATGCTTGGTGGAGTACCGGCCGACCTATCCTGCTTCTCCTTTTAGTGGCACCTTATCAAAACCAATCTTTTTTGCGGTTTGTTGTCTGGCCACTGTGGGGTTTGCAACCGTTTGATCCTCTCTTCCTCAATGATCATCCTTACGAGGGTTCTCGAACTTTGGTGGGGGGAGATGTGTAATAAGTTGCACAGGACTCATTCTAGCTGGGGATGATTGTATCCCCGTGCTCATTGGACTGAGTTAACCCAGCACTAGTATAAAAGGCTGGCAGCTGTAGAACCAGCTAAAGAGCGAGGACCTGGTGAAATGTAACTGGGCCCTGTGTGTGATAATGCTGTGGCTGAATAAAAAGACTTTTAAGGAACTCGTTGGACTCCCCTCGCTTTATCATACTTTTCCACCGTGATGGGCGCATCCCCACCCGCCAAGCTCTCTTCCACCATTTTTGCTCCCGCTGCACTCCTCACCATGTTCAGCGGCAGACTTTTGCTTACTCCCTTTCTCCCTGAGTTCTTTTTTCTGATTTTTGACATTCTTAAAATGCTTCAGACCTTCCCACAACTTTTCACATAAGAATTTTCCCAAAAAGGAACCTAAAAAAAAACAACTGTCAGGAGCCACCATACATGCAACCTCCACATGCCGGAAGTCTCTTCATGTAGATTCTTAGTAATGACTTTCATTACTACTGAGATGGTCTATGGTGTTTTTGTAAAACTTATGGTATGAATGTTAAATGATGGATTTAAGTAGAGCTGGAATATCTGTTGATGATAGGATTTAGTCCGTCCCATCTCTGCTTACAGATGCCATACCATGTTGATAGATACGTTTACATTGGTAATAACAAATATAAGAATGAGAATCACAAGAAATTTTTTGCAATCCGGTTTTAGCATTCCATGATTACCTATTGTATTTATGTCATGAGGAACAGAACAACTTTTTCAAAAATCTTGTTTCCTTTGCATTATCTTTGCCACTAATGCAGAATGCTGGCTGACAATAAGGTCACACACATGCACTTATGTAGTGGTATAAAGTACACCTATATAATATTATACAATGCATTTGACAACTGGTTAAATCGCGAGAGAAGCCGAAATTGGGATCTGCGCTGGGCACCAATCGATTCGCGATCTAACCAGCCCACTCCCGTTGGTGGGTTCTGGATCCCGCCTGGACATGGCGAGACAAACTGTCACAAATTAAGGACAATCACCATCTTATTAGCGAGATGAACGCCCCATCTAATGGCTTCCTGGGACAAACCTGCTCCCCAGCGAGAGGTCACGCAGGTGCTGTTTAGCCCTCCTATTTAAAAATGGGAACCTAGCGCAATAACTGCTGAGAGGATTGTAGGAGGTGAATTTCCATCATTGTTTCCTGTCGTGGGCGGCACGGTGGCGCAGTGGATAGCACTGCTGCCTACGGCGCTGACGACCCAGATTCGAACCCGGCCCCGGGTCACTGTCTGTGTGGAGTTTGCACTTTGTCCCAGTGTCTGAGGTTTCACCCCCACAACCCAAAGATGTGCAGGGTAGGTGAATTGACCACACTAAATTGGCCCTTAATTGGAAAAAAAATAATTGGGTACTCTAAATTTTTAAAAAATCTTTGTTTTCTGGCATGCAGTTCAGAGGCACTGGAGCAGCTGCCCCAGTGCTTGGGGACAGGGGGACAGGTAAGACCCCTCCGGCGAGGGGGGGGGAAGAGGTGGATCGGAAGACCGCTGCCGGTGGGCGGGGAGCTGGTCGGGGGGCTGGGCGCTATCGGATCCCACAGGCCATCCTCTGAATTGTGTATACCCATAACAGGGGCAACTACAGCTGCTGCCTGTCTGCCCCGCCAGACACTTCAAGAAAGAGCCCTGTCTGTGGTTATATGGCGAAGGTCACTTTAAATCCCTTTGACTGTGAGCAGCCTCTGACTGCAGAGCTGAAGGCTATTGCAAAAAAGGAATTGGCATTTAGTTTTGTGAACGCTTCACAGCTGCAGGTTGTGCTTTCTACATGCTCCTGCTGGTGGCTATAGATGCCTGGAGGTTGCTGAGGTTGAGAGTTTTTTTGGCTGCCTTTCTGCTTGCCTGTTGCCTCTTCCCCTTGGGCTTACTTACTACTTTCTGGGAAGGGAAGGATAAAAGAAGGCAGTTGCCTTTGGGCCTCATTTTCCTAAAGTGCGGCGAGGGGAGGATATTTGGTGGGCTTACTACCGGGCTGAGGATGCCTGGAAGGCTTACTCAAGCAGTCTGTAGATGTTTTTTCATTTTTCTTTTGATGTTTTTAAAGGCCTGTTTTGTGTGTTGACTGTGTATTCTGTTCTGGCCCCGTGGGTCACGTATTAATGCTCTCTGTGTTCCTGTGGCCCGGTCCTTGGACAGGGTGGTGATGAAAGATCAGACGCCGATACTGCAATATTTCATCTGTCTATATTCTATTCTTCAATGTAAATTAAATATTTGTTTCCACTTTGGATTTGTTTTTACTTGTAGAATGCCCTCTAATGTCTCCAGATTTTATGGCTTGGGCCTCATAGATTCATTGAAAAGAAAAAATGTAAATCCATGCCCATATTAATTTGCACATATCTTAAGTTTCTTAGTGGTAGACCATTGTGTACTGATGTGAATGGTTGAAATGCATAATGTCAGTGTTGTGTTTGTGTCTCGTCACATAGTGACCTACCAGCACGAAACACAGCCCTTTCCAAAACTGCAGCCCCACAAAGTTTGTAGAGGTTAAATTACAAATTAAAATACAAGCATAAATAGAATTGTATTGCCTGGCATCTGAGGGTAGAAAACCAGGGTGGGGTGGGGGATGAGGCATATTTGAGGGTGCAGACATAACTTCTGCATGTGACCTCACCGCTGCAGGTTGGGCGCAACTCCTTTGAGGGTGCGTCCCTTGTCGGTATACGTTAATCAGTCAATCTAAGCACACAAAACATAATATAGACCATCAGGGTTGAAACATCACCATCTGTCCGGATAAAGGTAGTTGCAACAATGCTCAAAAAGCAATTTGACTGACACACTGGCATTTAAATCATTATCTGCTTCCTCCATCACTGTTCCCCCGGGTGCTCCTGTTTCTTCCCACAAGTCCCAAAAGAGTGCTTGTTAGGTGAATTGGTCATTCTGAATTCTCCCTCTGTGTACCCGAACAGGCGGCGGAGTGTGACGACTAGGGGATTTTCACAGTAACTTCATTGCAGTGTTAATGTAAGCCTACTTGTGATAAACATAAAGATTATTTTTAGTACAAACAGTATGCAGAATGCAGTGCATCAACTTGCCATGATTACTTCAGTAGCACTTCCCTCTCATGAGACTATTATCATGAAAAAAGATAAGAGGATCTGCATCATGAGAACACCATCACAACTAATTTCTCTACAAATCATACACCATCTTGACTTCAAAGTATACCGAGAACAAATTTTTAAAATTGAATTGTATATGCAAACTGCCTCCTGTTGATGACTATGTAGGAGTTAATGTAGCCCAGGAAGGATGTTATTTAATCCTGCTTTGATATTGTATTGCAGCTTCCAAAATATTCATAGCAGAATTAACATATCAGCTATAAGTGAGTGCAATGCTTATTTATTTTCAATATTTGATATTTTAACAAGATTTAGAGAACCATTTTATTTCTCTGGGCATAAAGCTGTAAACATTTATTTTCAATTCAACACGCTTGTGTATTATTAACCATTGAAGTATGCATCCTTTTGGAATTACTAAAAAAAAGTTGCAATTTTGTTATGGTATCTTTATTTTCCAATATTTCAACATTACAGAGGAAACAAACTAAGTGATTTGTTTTTCACTTTATCTCTAAAGCAAACAAATTGATTTGAGCTTGGCAGAATTCACCTTCTATTCAGCCTTAGTTGAAATATCATTTGGTTATGAATGTCATTTTCCCTGTTTTTTTTTAATTTAAAAATATGTTTATTCAAATTTTCCAACAAAACTTTTAACAAACCCACCCCCAGTAACAAAAAGAAAGAAACACAAACACAACAGTCAAAAATTATACAAAACGTATACATGAGGTTTCTCCATATACGGTAACCCCCCCATATGACATTCAAAGGTACCCGTAGGGAAGCCCCACCCACCCACCCGAATTCCCGCCCCCGAAAGAGACCCCCCCCCCCACCCTTGGGTTGCTGCTGCTGCTGGCCTCCTCCTAACGCTCCGTGAGATAGTCTAGGAACGGTTGCCACCGCCTGAAGAACCCCTACACAGACCCTCGTAAGGCAAACTTTATCCTCTCCCGCTTAATGAACCCTGCTATGTCATTTATCCAGGCTTCCACACTGGGGGGGGCTTCGCGTCCTACCATAATAGCAAGATCCTCCGCTGGGCTACCAGGGACGATCGCCTCCTGCACTCCCGACTCGTCCGTTACCCCAAATAGTGCCAACCCCCAACTCGGCTTGGCCTGGACTTTCACCACCTTGGACATAGTCCTTGCGAAACCCCTCCAAAACCCATCCAGTGCCGGGCACGACCAGAACATGGGGACGTGATTCGCCGGGCTCCCCGAGCACCTCCCACATCTGCCCTCCACCCCAAAGAACCTACTCAACCTCGCCCCTGTCATATGCGCTCTGTGAGTAAACTTGAATTGTATTAGGCTGAGCCTGGCGCAGGAGGAGGAAGAATTAACCCTACTCAGGGCATCAGCCCACAGACCCTCATCTATCTCCTCCCCAAGCTCCTCGTCCCACTAGCCCTTTAACTCCTCTACCAAGGCCTCCTCCTCTTCTTTCAGCTCCTGGTAGATCACCGAAACCCTGCCTTCTCCAACCCATACACCCGAAATCAGCACATCCCATCTTTTGAAATCCTCCTCCATCTGCTCCACCAACCGCGTCAAATTGAGCTTGTTCAGGGCCCCCCAGCTCCCAGCCACCTGGATCCCCAAGTACCAAAAGTTCCTTTCCGCCCTCTTCAATGGTAGGTCCTGGTCCCCTGGATGCACCACAAAGAGCTCACTTTTCCCTACATTGAGCTTATACCCAGAGAAGTCCCCAAACTCCCTTCGGATCCGCATGACCTCCGCCATCCCCTCCACTGGATCTGCCACATACAGCAACAGGTCGTCCGCATACAGCGACACCCAATGTTCCTCTCCCCCTTGGACCAGTCCCCTCCATTTCCTGGACTCCCATAGTGCCATGGCCAGAGTCACAATTGCCAATGCAAACAACAAGGGGGACAGGGGGCACCCCTCCCTCGTCCTTCGGTACAGCCGAAAGTACTCCGACCTCCGCCGATTCTTAGCCACACTCGCCACCGGGGCTCTATATAGCAACCTGACCCAGCTGATGAACCCCTCCCCGAACCCAAACCTCCGCAGCACTTCCCAAAGATACTCCCACTCCACCCGGTCGAAGGCCTTCTCCGCGTCCATAGCTGCCACTACCTCCGCTTCTCCCTCCACCGAGGGCATCATAATCACATTGAGGAGCCTCCGCACATTAGAGTTGAGCTGCCTGCCCTTTACAAATCCCGTTTGGTCCTCATGAATCACCCCCGGGACACAGTCCTCAATTCTCGTAGCCAGCACTTTTGCCAGCAACTTAGCATCCACATTGAGGAGCGAGATCGGTCTATACGACCCACACTGCAGTGGGTCCTTGTCCCGCTTCAGGATCAGAGAGATCAGGGCCCCGGAAATTGTCGGGGGCAAGGCCCCCCCTCCCTTGCCTTATTGAAAGTCCTCACTAGCAACGGGCCTAGCAGGTCAACGTATTTCCTGTAAAACTCGACCGGGAACCCATCTGGCCCCGGGGCCTTCCCCGCCTGCATGCTCCCTGTGGTAGTATGTATTGGGGGTCATGTGGGACTGGAAGCCCTAATGTCATTGGCTGACAGATCCCGGGTCCTGGTTGGCCGTTGACCTCTAGCTCCACCCTGAAGGCGGAGTATAAGAAGCCGGAGTCTTCCCCCGCAGGCCAGTTTACTATCGAGCTGCGGGGGAACAGACACGCTTAATAAAGCCTCATCGACTTCACTCTATTCGTCTCACGGAGTCTTTGTGCGCTACAATATATTAAGCGTGTCTGTTCCCCCGCACCTTTAACCAGCTACTCCAGCCCAGCTTGCGCCCCTAAACCAGCCACCTCCTGCTCCTCCACCCTCGGGAACCTCAGCTGATCCAAAAATCGTTGCATCCCCTCTTCCCCCGCTGGTGGCTCAGATCTGTACAGATCCCCATAGAAGTCCCTAAATACTTTGTTTATTCTCTCCGCACTCCGCACCGTATTCCCCCTGCTATCCTTAACTCCATCTATCTCCTTCGCTGCCTCCTTCTTACGAAGCTGGTGTGCCAGCATCCGACTCGCCTTCTCCCCATACTCGTACGTCGCCCCCTGCGCTTTCCTCCACTGTGCCTCTGCTTTCCCTGTGGTCAACAGGTCGAACTCCGTCTGGAGGTTCCGCCGCTCCCTGAGTAGTCCCTCCTCGGGGGCCTCTACATATCACCTCTCCACCCTTAAGATCTCCCCCACCAACCTCTCCCTCTCCCTGCCCTCTCTCTTCTCCCTGTGGGCCCTAATGGAGATTAGCTCTCCCCTGACCACCGCCTTCAGCGCCTCCCAGACTACCCCCACCTGCACCTCTCCGTTGTCGTAGGCCTCCAAATATCTTTCAATGCACCCCCGCACCCGCCCGCACACCACCTCACCCGCCAATAATCCCACATCTAGACGCCACAGCGGGCGCTGGTCCCTCTCCTCTCCTAACTCCAGTTGCACCCAGTGCGGGGCGTGGTCTGAGATGGCTATGGCCGAATACTCTGTTCCCTCCACTTTCGGGATTAGCGCCCTACTCAAAACAAAAAAAATTATCCGGGAGTAGGCTCTATGGACGTGGGAAAAGAATGAAAATTCCCTCGCCAGGGGCCTGACAAACCTCCATGGATCCACTCCCCCCATCTGGTCCATAAACCCCCTAATCACCTTGGCCGCAGCCGGCCTCTTACCCGTCTTGGACCTGGAGCGATCCAGTGCTGGGTGCAGCACCGTGTTGAAATCCCCCCCATTATCAAGCTTCCTACCTCCAGGTCCGGAATCCGACCCAGCATGCGTTTCATAAATCCGGCATCCTCCCAGTTCGGGGCATATATGTTCACCAGTACCACCCGCACCCCCTGCAACCTACCACTCACTATCACATATCGACCTTCATTATCCACTACAATATTCATTGCCTCAAACGACACCGCTTCCCCACCAGTATTGCAACCCCTCTGTTCTTCGCATCCAGCCCTGAATGGAATACCTGTCCTACCCATCCCTTTCTCAGCCTAACCTGATCTGCCACCTTTAAATGTGTCTCCTGGAGCATAACCACGTCTGCCTACAGTCCCTTTAAGTGCGCGAACACCCGGGCCCTCTTGACCGGCCCGTTCAGGCCCCTCACATTCCAAGTTATCAGCCGGATTGGAGGGCTGCTCCCCCCCCCCCCCCCCCCCCCCGCCGACTAGCCATCGCCTTTTCTCGGCCAGCCACGTGCCCGCGCCTCCCGCACCCTCCAATCCCCCAGACGGCGGACCCCCGCCCCGACCACCTCTCCTACTTCCATCTCCCCTTTGGCCAATGCAGCAGCGACCCTATACCCCCCTCTCCCCCCCCCCCCCCACCTCCCCCCGCTAGATCCACATCTAGCCCTTTTGCTCCCCTCATAACACTCCCGTAAGTCAGCTGACTCCTGCTGACCCCGGCCTCTCCCGCCATTCCATCGACCCCCCCAGTGTGAGAATCCCCCCTCCCCCTCCCTGGCAGTCAGTGTGCGCTCCTCTCCAGCACCGCCCAACCCCCTCCCGGCCCCCACCCCCGTCCTTCACTAGCGCGGGAAAAAGCCCGCGCTTTCCTGAGCCGGCCCCGCCCCTTCTTTCGCAGCTCCTTTTGCGGCCTTACCCCAATTCCCCATCCCCGGGCCTCCACTCCCCCTCTTCCTTCGTGGGGGTCTGCCCCTCCAACACCAACGACCACACTCTCCCACAGTCTCCCCATCAAATCCCTTCACCCATCCACATCCAGCACCCAAACCAAAGGAACATTCCCTAAACGTAATAAACACCATATACACAGTAAACATCCCCCCACAACAAACCCTCAACTTTTCAGTCCGTATAAAGCTCCATGCCTCATCAGGCATTTCGAAATAGTGATGCCGATCCTGGAACGCGACCCACAATCGCGCTGGTTGCAGCATACCGAACTTCACCCCCTTTCGATGGAGCACCGCCTTAGCCCGATTGAAACCAGCTCTCTTCTTAGCCACCTCTGCACTCCAGTCCTGGTAGATTCGGATCTCCGTGTTCTCCCACCTACTGCTCCGCTCTTTCTTGGCCCATCTCAGGACACACTCTCTGTCCGTAAAGTGGTGAAACCTCACCACTACAGCCCTTGGCGACTCGTTGGCCTTGGGTCTCCTTGCTAGGACCCGGTGAGCCCCATCTAGCTCCAGAGTCCTCGAGAAGGCTCCCGCGCCCATCAACGAATTGAGCATCGTGCTCACATATGCCCCAGCATCGGGCCCCTCCACTGCTTCGGGGAGACCCAGAATCCGAAGATTCTTCCTCCTTGACCTATTCTCCAGGTCCTCAAATCTTTCCGCTCACCTCTTGTGCAGCGCCTCGTGCGCCTCCACCTTCACCGCCAGGCCCAAGATCTCGTCCTCGTTCTCCGAGGCTTTTTGCCGCACCTCCCGGATCGCCGCCCTTGGGCGTTCTGGGTCTCCACTAGCTTCTCAATCGCCACCTTCATTGGCGCCAGCATTTCGGTTTTCAGCTCCTCAAAGCAGCGTTTAAGAAACCCCTGCTGCTCCTGCGACCACTGCGCCCATGCTGCTTGGTCTCCACCCGCCACCATCTTGTTTTTTCTCCCTCTCACTTTTCGCTACTCCAAGATCACTTTTTCCACCGCTCCACTCCTGGTCCAATCCATATAATGTCGGGGGGATCTTGCTGTCACCTTCCCACACTGGAAGCCGTCGAACAATTGCCGTTGGGGCCCCTCTAGAGAGCCCAAAACTCCGTTCCCGGCGAGAGCTGCCGAACGTGCGACCTACCTAGGCATAGCCGCAACCGGAAGTCCTCATTTTCCCTGTTAAGAGTCCAATATTCTTCGATAAACAATGCATTGTAACTGAACTTTTTTTTAACTTTGCACTGATCTTAGTTCTATGTACCTTCCAAAATAAGATGGACACTTCACTGCCATCCATGTTAATTTTGTTTACCCCAAAAATGAAATGCTGCAAATGCGAAAATCTGAAATACAATCAGAAACTAATGGAAACACTCAGCACATCAGGCAGCATCTGTGGAGAGAAATAGTCAACATTTCAGGTCAATGACTGATCATCCAAATTTTGTTTAATTTTGACAAAGTATGAATGTTTTCCTTAGTACTCTACCATAACATTTCAATACAAATCTGAGATTCAATTCAATGTGACATAGAGACCATTGGTAAAACCTGGCACAGCTTTCCAGTCAGATACATTTTATTACATACATGTTGTGTTACACTGTTGGGAAAAAAATCCTTTCAAAGTTTGTGTACTGAATTATGTTTATAACATACTACAAGTTATTATTCTCACAGGGTGCTCTTTCCAAGGGCCGGTGCAGACTCGATGGGCCGAATGGCCTCCTTCTGCACTTTAAATTCTATGATTCTATGATACCATCTTGTGAATAACTTTCCAAATCTATATTGAAGATTTTAAATGAACTGCAATTGATTTCTCACCATAGGATTTTCTAACATGCTGTAATACATTTGTTAACAGTTGGCATGCGGTGTGACCAAATTAGCTGGGTTGCACAATTTTGATTTCCTGATGGCTGGTTGAAATGCATAGTGTCAGTGGTGTGTTTTTGTCTCATCATGTCGGCCTGTGGCGGATTCATTCTTGTAATATATTTGCATTCTATAAATATTCATTCATGTGAAACTTTAAAAAATACCTTCAAGATAAAGTTAGTAGCATACGCAAATCTTGTCGCACTGGGACCAGGTTTGTTTAATGGTGTGTATACCAGTCGGCTTTGTGCAGCTGTGTCTGAAGTTAATGGTTTTCCTTGTTGAACTCTTCGGCACACTGGTGATCTTTGCGACCCACGCCGCCCGACCGTTGCGACCCACGCCGCCCGACCGTTGCGACCCACGCCGCCCGACCGTTGCGACCCACGCCGCCCGACCGTTGCGACCCACGCCGCCCGACCGTTGCGACCCACGCCGCCCGACCTTTGCGACCCACGCCGCCCGACCTTTGCGACCCACGCCGCCCGACCTTTGCGACCCACGCCGCCCGACTTTTGCGACCCACGCCGCCCGACCTTGGCGACCCACGCCGCCCGACCTTTGCGACCCACGCCGCCCGACCTTTGCGACCCACGCCGCCCGACCTTTGCGACCCACGCCGCCCGACCTTTGCGACCCACGCCGCCCGACCTTTGCGACCCACGCCGCCCGACCTTTGCGACCCACGCCGCCCGACCTTTGCGACCCACGCCGCCCGACCTTTGCGACCCACGCCGCCCGACCTTTGCGACCCACGCCGCCCGACCTTTGCGACCCACGCCGCCCGACCTTTGCGACCCACGCCGCCCGACCTTTGCGACCCACGCCGCCCGACCTTTGCGACCCACGCCGCCCGACCTTTGCGACCCACGCCGCCCGACCTTTGCGACCCACGCCGCCCGACCTTTGCGACCCACGCCGCCCGACCTTTGCGACCCACGCCGCCCGACCTTTGCGACCCACGCCGCCCGACCGTTGCGACCCACGCCGCCCGACCTTTGCGACCCACGCGGGCCAACCTTCGCCACCCATGCCGGCCGACATTCGCAACACACCATTTTCTCTTGCCTTTAATGCGAGAGGTGAGCCTACTTGGTCCTCATTTACTTTGCTGCTGACTAAATGGAGGAATTTCAATCACGCCCAAAGCACGTGACATCAACGTTCGGGGGGCGTGACCTGCTCTCTGCCTCCCTTCAAGCAGGAAGATTACTTTCAAATTAAAAAAAAAAAAATCTTCTCCTGCGTCTCTGATTGCACAAATTTGCGCGCAACAACTGCAGCAGCTGGCGTTTAACAATTCTTTATTCAGAACTCATTTGTTTCATTCTAGAGGGAATGAAATTCTAATCATTAACATTTTTAATAAGACTCAATTTACTGCACAGTGTTCTGGTAAATATGACGGCCGCGACCATATACAAAAATGCGGGCATATTGACTTGTTTGCTGCTGATAAAATGAAGGAATCTCAATCGCGCCCAAAGCATGTGACGCCAAAGTTCGGGGGGCGTGGCCTGCTCTCTGCCTCCCTTCAGGAGGACGATTACTTTGAATTTTTAAAAAAGTCTTCTCCTGCGTCTCCGATTGCGCAAATTTTAACAATTCTTTTTTAAGAACTCATTTGTTTCATTATAGAGAGAATGCATGCGCAGTCCGCCCGCATTTTTTATATGGTCGGGGCCATCATTCTGAAGGCTGCTCCCAGCCGGCATTGTTAAAAGCTGGCTGTTGCGCGTGAATTTGCACAATCGGGAGCGCCTCGACAGACTGCTCCGAGACCCTCCCGACATCTGCCCTCGACCTACCTGCGAGTCGCGACCCCAACTTTGAAAATGCCTGCTTTAGGGCTTTGAGTTCACCAACAACATTTCACTTATCTTACTGAGAGTGATCTTGGACAATATTCTTTGCAATGCATAGAAGGAAGGGTCAGATGAACCTGCAAGTTCAGCCATGTCCCACAAAGTGGTAGGTATTTTTATTTTAAAAATAAATTCAGAGTACCCAATTCATTTTTTCCAATTAAGGGGCAATTTAGCGTGTTCAATCCACTTACCTTGCACATCTTTGCGTTGTGGGGGTGAAACGCACGCAAACACTGTGAGAATGTGTGTGGTAGTACCAGGTATTACGGTACCTAAGAGGCTGATGACCATTGGTTAGACCCAGGAGTCTACCATTGGCTGTTGTTACGAAGCTCTGCCCTGACAGGCGGAGTATAAGAAACGGTGCCGTCCCAGCAGCCTTCACTTTTTGTACCGAAGCTGCTGGGGAACAATTTCTAGTAGATTAAAGCCTTCAGTTATGAAACCACTTTGTCTTGAGTGTAATTGATTGCGCATCAATTTAATCTACTAGACTTAAGCTGGAAGGATGGATCTCCGAATCAAACCGGAGTGCCTTCAACTCAGCCCCATGCGGAGAACTCAGCTGCAATATTTAAACACTGGCTGGCGTGCTTTAAAGGCTACCTCGAGACTGCCGGAGGCACCCCCTCAGAAGGACAGAAAATGCATCTCCTGCGCTCAAGGGTCAGCCCTGGGATCTACACCCTTATCGAGGAGGCAGAGAACTATGATGCCGCGATCGAACTGTTAGAAGGACATTATATCCGCCCTGTAAATCAGGTCTACGCACGTCACCTGCTTGCAACGAGACGGCAAAGCCCTGGTGAATCGTTGGAAGATTTCTACCGGGCGCTACTGGACCTGGGCCAGAACTGTGGCTGCCCGCAAGTTTCGGGGAGCGAGCACACGGAACTTTTAATCAGGGATGCTTTCATAGCAGGTCTGAGCTCCTCAGATATCCGCCGAAGACTCCTAGAAAGGGACATCCTGGGACTTAGAGAGGCACGGGCCCTGGCAGGGTCCATGGACGTTGCCTACAAAAACGTGCAGTCCTATGCGCCCGACCACGCTGCCCGGCCCGCACCGCCACGTGCAAAGGGTGCGGCAAGAAGGGCCACTTTGTGGGGGTCTGCCAGGCCCGCACCGTGGCCGCAGTCTCCAGCGACTCCGGACTGCCGCGGCAACCCCTCCTTCAGGCCTACACCGGCCAGCGCTCACCACCACCCCCCTATCCTAGGGCCACGGGCGCAGCCGTCTTGCCCCCCGGACACCACGCTGGACGGGTAGGCGCCGCCATTTTGTCCATCGCCGCCGCCATCTTGTTCATCCCCGGACACCATGTGTGACCCATGGGTTACGCCATCTTGGATGGGGCCCCAGGCCCCCAGCACGGCCAACTACACGCTGCCCGATCAGAACTCGAATCTGCTTCATCTGGCCTCGGCGACACTGGGCCAAAGTCGACCCCGGACACTCGCAACAGCTACAACGACGGTCTTCATCAACGGCCACGAGACGTCTTGCCTGATTGACTCTGGGAGCACGGAAAACTTTGTTCACCCCGACACGGTAAGGCGCTGTTCACTTGAGTAACCCACCCTGTAAACCAAAGGATCTCCCTGGCCTCCGGGTCACACTCGGTGGAGATAAAGGGGTTCTGCCTAGCGAACCTCACTGTCCAAGGCAGGAAATTCGACAATTTCCACCTGTATGTCCTGCCGCACCTCTGCGCGGCTACCCTCCTGGGGCTGGACTTCCAATGCCATTTGCAAAGCCTGACCTTTAAATTTGGCGGCTCTATACCTCCCCTTACTGTCTGCGGCCTCGCGACCCTTAAGGTCGACCCACCTTCCCTGTTTGCGAACCTCACCCCGGATTGCAAACCCGTCACCACCAGGAGCAGGCGGTGCAGTGCCCAGGACCGGACCTTCATCAGGTCAGAGGTCCAAAGGCTGCTGGGGGAAGGGGTCATCGAAGCGAGCAACGGTCCCTGGAGAGCTCAAGTAGTGGTGGTAAAGACCGGGGAGAAGTATAGGATGGTCATTGACTACAGCCAGACCATCAACACAGGTTTACGCAGCTGGACGCATACCCTCTCCCCCATATAGCCGACCTGGTAAACAGGATTGCACAATGCAAGGTTTTCTCCGCGGTGGATCTCAAGTCCACCTACCACCAGCTACCCCTCCGTAATAGTGACCGCAAGTACACTGCCTTCGAAGCAGATGGGCGGCTCTATCAATTTTTAAGAGTTCCCTTTGGTGTCACTAATGGGGTCTCGGTCTTCCAGCGAGAGATGGACCGAATGGTTGACCGGTACGGCTTACGCGCAACGTTCCCGTATCTGGATAACGTCACCATCTGCGGCCATGACCAGCAGGATCACGACACCAACCTCCGCAAATTTCTCCAGACCGGGAAAATCCTTAACCTGACATACAATAAGGATAAATGCGTGTTTAGCACCGACCGTCTAGCCATTCTAGGCTACGTAGTGCGAAATGGAGTTATAGGCCCTGACCCTGAACGCATGCACCCCTTATGGAGTTCCCTCTCCCTCACTGCCCCAAGGCCCTGAAGCGCTGCCTCGGGTTTCTCAGCTATTACGCACAGTGGGCCCCCAACTACACAGACAAAGCCCGACCCCTAATCCAGTCCACAACCTTCCCCCTGTCGACGGAGGCCCGCTAGGCCTTCAGCCGCATCAAAGCAGACATTGCAAAGGCCACGATGGGCGCCGTCGACGAGTCGTTCCCCTTCCAGGTCGAGAGCGATGCGTCCCACGTAGCTCTGGCGGCCACCCTCAACCAAGCGGGCAGGCCCGTGGCTTTCTTCTTCCGTACACTCCATGCTTCCGAAATCCGCCACTCCTCGGTCGAAAAAGAGGCACTAGCCATAGTAGAAGCTGTGAGACATTAAAGGCATTACCTGGCCGGCAGGAGATTCACTCTCCTCACGGACCAACGGTCGGTTGCCTTCATGTTCGATAATGCACAGCAGGGCAAGATTAAAAACGACAAGATCTTGCGGTGGAGGATAGAACTCTCCACCTTCAACTACGAGATCTTGTACCGTCCGGGGAAGCTAAACGAGCCTCCTGATGCCCTGTGTCGCGGCACTTGTGCCACTGCACAAGTGGACCGCCTCCGAGCCCTCCACGAGGACCTCTGCCACCCGGGGGTCACTCGCTTTTTCCATTTTGTCAAGACCCGCAACCTGCCCTACTCCATCGAGGAGGTCAGGTCAGTCACCAGGGACTGCCAAATCTGCGCGGAGTGCAAACCGCACTTCTACCGGCCAGAGAGGGCACACCTGATAAAGGCTTCCCGTCCCTTTGAACGCCTCAGCATGGATTTCAAGGGCCCCCTCCCCTCCACCAACCGCAAAACGTACTTCCTGAACGTGATTGACGAGTACTCCCGGTTCCCATTCGCCATCTCCTGCACAGACATGACCACAACCACCGCCATCAAGGCTCTCCAGGGTATCTTTACACTGTTTGGTTTCCCCGCGTACATACACAGTGATAGGGGTCCTCCTTTATGAGCGACGAACTGCGTCAATTCCTGCTCAGCAAGGGCATCGCCTCGAACAGGACGACCAGTTACAACCCCTGGGGAAACGGACAGGTGGAGAGGGAGAATGGAACGGTCTGGAAGACTGTCCTACTGGCCCTACTGTCCAGGAATCTCCCAGTCTCCCTGCTGGCAAGAGGTCCTCCCGATGGCCCTCCACACCATCCGGTCGCTGCTCTGTACAACCACAAATCAGACACCTCGTGAACGTCTCCTTGTTTTCCCCAGGAAGTCCTCCTCCGGGATCTCGCTCCCAACCTGACTAGCGACACCCGGACCCATCCTGCTACGGAAGCACGTGCGGGCGCACAAGTCGGACCCGTTGGTCGAGAGGGTCCACCTGCTGCACGCTAACCCACAGTACGCCTACGTGGCGTTCCCTGAAGGCCGGCAAGATACAGTCTCCCTTAGGGACCTGGTGCCTGCTGGAACCCCACGTGCACCCGAACCATTACCCCCACACCCCCCACAGCAGTGGGAGGGGTCAGTACTCCCGCCACTCCTGCCTAGGCCTGCCCACCCACCGACGCCCCCCCTACAGGCGCCCCCCCTCCCCGTGTCAACCGTTTGCCCCAACAGCACCGCCTAGGGGTGACGAAGCTGCCAGGGAGGCCGAAACCATGCTCCCGGAGTCGCAACCACCGGGACCCCCATCAGAATCACCACCACAGCCCAGACGCTCCAGAAGGACGACCAGGCCACCCGATCGACTGATTGCTTCACTGTGAACACTTTTTAAATATCCTCGACACCACGGTACCTCCATACCTGATCATGTTAAAGGCGACTGTTACCACTGGCCACCACCCCCGCCGGACTCTTTTTTTAACAGGGGGTGAATGTGGTAGTACCAGGTATTGCGGTACCTAAGAGGCTGATGACCATTGGTTAGACCCAGGAGTCTACCATTGGCTGTTGTTACGTAGCTCCGCTCTGACAGGCGGAGTATAAGAAACGGTGCCATCGCAGCAGCCTTCACTTTCTGTACCGAAGCTGCTGGGGAACAAGTTCTAGTCGATTAAAGCCTTCAGTTATGAAATCATTTTGTCTTGAGTGTAAATGATTGCGCATCAATGTGCAAACTCCACGGACAGTGACCCAGAGCCGGGATCGAACCTGGGACCTTGGCGCCGTGAGACTGCAGTGCTACCACTGCGCCACCGTGTTGCCCTCACAAAGTGATAAGTATAACACTGACACTAACATGAACATTCAGTAAAGAGTGAACAAAAACAACACATTGTTTCTTCCATAATAAAGGGAATTTCCCTAAATCCTTTGTAACCATCAACACGAGCCAACCATGAAGTTAACCAGTATATTTAGCTCTGACTAAGCAACTCTCAACAAATAACCATGAATAAAGTGAAACAAATGTCATGTGAAATATTTTTGTAAAATTTAGTTTGGAAAAAAAAGCTGGTGCCAACTTTGTACTCTCAATAAGTCTGATGATAATGGCAATGGAGTTGGGAAGTAAAGTTGTGACCATAATGCATTGTTTGACGAGGAGGCACTTTTACAGTCCACCCATAGGTGCAGCATTGCCAAATGATGGCAGGTTTCACCACTGAAAAGCTTGTCCTGCCAGGAATCATAGAAAATATATTCATTGAATTATGTTAAAAATAAATATATAAGTAGCATTCTGCAAAATATAGACTTGGGCTTATTTACCAACCAAAATATTTTTATTTTACTTTTCTTAAAAATCAAAATCCTTTCTAAAATTTATGATGCAGTAACCCACAAGTCTTAATGATTTTAGTGGGAAAATACATTATCATTTTATAATAAATTGGCTATGAGAATTGTAAATTACTACTATCAGGGTCGGGTGCGTGATTAAATGCAGTGATTGCAGTTACATTGATCAAGGCGGACAGGTTGGAAAGAGGTTTGAGAGTCAGAGAATTGAATAAAGAGCTTGCTTTGAACCTCTTATAGACAGAGGGCAATTTTTTTGCCAGGTTCATGCATTGAGAAATTGGACGATCTGCACTCAACCAAAAGAAAATTCATCATGAGGACAGAGCGAGAGATCCAGGGGGACTTCTTGAGTGCCTTCCATTCTCCAATCAGTATTCAGTTCTGAATGCTGATAAGAGCAATGTTCAATCTGGAGAGTGCAGCCAGAGCCAAGTCCATGGTGCCATATATGTCTCTTCTGCACAGTGGGGTACAAGGAAGACTGGAAGAGCGATAGTGATGTGTGATTCGATAGTTAGGGGAACAGATATAGTGATATGTGATTCGATAGTTAGGGGAACAGATTGGCATTTCTGGCTTAATCCAGGATGTGTTTTTTTTTTACCTCCTTGGTATCAGGGCAAGGATGTCACTGAGCAGCTGCAGAGCACCTTGGGGAGGGGGGGAAGGTGAACAGCCAGCAGCCGTGGTCCACATCGTTATCAACGACATAGGTAGAAAGAGGGATGTGGTCCTGCAGCCAGGACTTGGGGAGCAAGAGCTGATCTGGCCAGGAGAGAGGATGCTTCGATTGTGGCAATGCAACAAAAATGAGAGGAAGAATTGCGAGGCGTAGTGTGAGGATGGATTTGGGAAGATGCGCTGCGTAGGATTAATGCATCCTCATCAAGACTTCGTCTTATTCAGCTTAAAAGTTGTACACAGAGCACATATGACACCGGCAAGGCTGAGCCGATTCTTCCCAGAAGTGGTCGATCTGTGTGCATGATGTGCCAGCTCCCCTGCGAATCGTGCCACATGTTCTGGTCCTGTCCAAAGTTGGTGAGGCTCTGGTGGGGAGTCACAGATGTATTGTCTCAGGTATTGGGAATAGAGGTCAGGCCTTCCCGTGAGTAGCTATTTTGGAGTGTCTGAGGATGTGTGTGTCTTGGTGGGGAAAGAGGCCGATGTTGTGGCTTTCGCCTCCCTATTAGCTCGGAGGCGAATTTTGCTAAACCGGAGGTCCTCGGATCTACCAAGTATCTGGTCTTGGGTGTGGGACCTTGCTGAGTTTCTTCATTTGGAGAGCATTAAATTTGCCATTAAAGGAATGTATGAGGGGTTCTCAGTGAAAGGCTGGGGGAGGGTGGTGAGGTGTCGCAACTACTAGCTATTAAGGGTTAGGGAGTTATTTGGGTTGAAAAAGTATTTGGGGGTGTGGAGATGTGTTTTTATGTATGGGGGGTTCCTGCTGCGTTATATTGCTATAGTGTTGGATGAACTTACTGTATTATGGCTTGTTTGATATTGTTTTGTTTTTTGACTGTTTGTGTTTTCATATTTTCTGGATATACCTTCAATAAATTATCTTTTTAAAAAAGAAAATTAGGATGCATGACTTCAAGAGTAGTAATGTCCAGATTACTCCCAGTGCCACACGCAAGTGAGTACAGATAAAGGAAGATAAGATAGATCAATGTATGGCTGGAAAGATGATGCAGGAGGGAGGTGTTGCTCTCTTTCGTTGGCGCTGAATATGGCGGTCAATATGGTTGCTTTCCTTAATCCTAATTATGTTTGCTCTTGAGTCGCCAGGTATCTTTCGATACCGCCACAAGGTTCGAACCCGAATACTGATCAAAAGAGCCAATATACCAGTTAGTTAGTTCAAAGTCAATACTATTTATTTACACGCACAGCAATATCTACTCATGCATGAAATACTACAGACTAAACTATCACTACTGCTAAATCCTATACTTAGCTTCGGGCGCCCACTCAGTCAGAGGAACAATGGTCGTTGTTCGGGTCTGAGGCTACTGGGGTCGAAGTGGTAGAGGAGAAACAGCTAAGGTCGTCCATCTGGTAGCAAGCATTGTCCTTGGACTTACTTGTTTCTGGTGCAGCTGGTGGACGGGTCTCTCCGCTGTGAGAGCCGAGTCAAAGAGAGCGATTCTCTCTTGGGGCCTTCTTGTACCTGAAGGGGCTTTGCGCACTTTTGGGCGGGCCTTGAACTTGGCCCCAATCAATTGGGACGTATCTTCATCACTCATATTAATCTTGACCAATAAAGGGGTGGGTGCCCTGATGGCTGGGCGTGTCCTAGTGACGAATGTGATATAAAATAGTTACTTTAGAGATACTAGTTAATGTAATGTAGAAATAAGCCACTTTGATTCTGGCAGTTAGGGACAAAGGGATTTGAGACCGCATGGAAAAAGCAGGAAGAGGTGTGTCTATGAGAGTGATGCTGCATTGATAGGGGCCAGAGAAAGGGATTGGAAGTGAGCCAATCAGAATAGATCAAACAGGTCAGGAGGGACATAGGCTGACCTATGGGCGTCGAGTATGTGAAACTTGATACCATTTGAATTGATTTTGCAGAGATCCTTTTGTCTCTTTGTTCAGTCGTTTTCTGGGGTGTAAGAGGCTGGATGTCTCTTATGTTTCTGTAAGATGAATTAAGCTTGCAAGCTAAATAAATAACTTCTTTTTACGTGCGAATCCATCTCAACTTTTATTGAGGCCAGACTGACAGAGAAAGAAATTTGGGAATCAACATTTGGTGCCGAAAACCGGGATTTCTCAGGGCGATCCTGATCCAACTGCGAAATCAGAATTAGACTGATTATGAACAGGAGGATGGGGAACAAAGGGCCCTCAATGTAGAACTGGAAAACGACCGCGCATTGATTGTTCCCCTCTTCTTATCGTCTGATTAGTCTGGTCACTCGCGGTTGGCACAGAAAGACCGCCTCGACGAAATCACAGGTCAGTCTGGGGATTAGCATTTTAATTGATGGGATTTCATAGAGTTAATTCGGCTGGGGTAGGCTGTATTGTTGATGTAACATTTAAAATATAAATGGTTCAACTTTATTTGTGAGTTAAGTCGGCTGGGGTAGGCTGTATTGTTGATGTAACATTTAAAATATAAATGGTTCAACTTTATTTGTGAGTTAATTCGGTCGGGTTACGTTATGAGAGGTAGATGTAACATTTGAAATTGAAAATGGTTCACCTCTATATGTCTGTGTGTTAAAAATATAGTTGATTAAGCTAAAATTTTCTCTTTGGACTGTAGTGGCGAAAAAACGCAGTTCCAAGGACTAGTTGAGATTATGGGAAATTCCTTGAATAGCACAAATGATCCAGGCATGCCACTGCAAATATTATGTGATTAAGTATCCGGACAAAGCGAAGGACTTTAGAAAATTGTCAGCACAGTTAAGAACTAAAATGGGAGATGAATGGCCACTAGGGGGAACCAAAGACCTAGAAATGGTTAAGAAAATCCAGGGACAAATATGGAAAAAAAATCAAGGTATGAAAACTAAAGAATTAATTGGATTATGGAGGCAATATTGTCAAGAGGAAAAAGATAAGATTATGTTGTCCAGCTGGCAGGATAACGCCCTTAAAATGGGGATTTCAATTAGTGAACAGGGTAACCTAAAAACATTACAGATCTTGAAAAAGGAATGTGCATTTAAAAAAAGAGCAAATAGAGACAGGAAGGACCCGGGTCACACAAGAGACGAACTACGTAGTTCAATGGCTGGCCTTGAATTGACAGAAGAAGAAAAATTCAATAATTTGGAAAAGTCAGTAAAAGTTCCGTCTGCACCCATAGTATGGTCTGCGCTCATTCCAGAACCACCAGAGTACGATAATATATACCCAGCCATTGCTCCCCAGATTTCAAATATGCCAGAAACTCAAGCCCTTTTGGGTGATAGTGTGGGTCCTGATTTACCAACTTCACAACCGAAAGAGCAAAAGGAACTCTGTCCCACAAGCCCAGTTAGCTCTAGGACAAGATCTCGGACAGCGAGAGAGGGGCTTGACGCTCACCAGAAACAATTAAGCATATCACCTAAGTCTCCCCAAACTAAGGAGAAATCACAAGATTTGGGAACAAAGAAAGCTGAAACAACTTCGGTTGAAGATAAAGAACTCCCCCTTGTGACAGGGAGAGACGTTGAAGTCTTGGAACAACCAGGGGAAATAGCTAGAGTGCCCCCTGGTGACTTTCGGAGACAGTTACCGATTAGGAAGATGCGAAACCCCGACCCAGGGACTGCGGCAGCGAACCCCACGATAGACGTTTACTTCCCATGGACACCCAGTGAGATGATGGCTATTATGGCTACAATCCCAGATAGAAAAAAATCTCCTGCTGCCTTCGTGGATTCATTGAGAACTACCATCTCAATTTATCAAGCTGATTCAAGGGACCTCTGGGCCCTAGTCCAGCAGATTTTAACCCCAGCAGAGTACCGCAATTATCTTAACCACCTCAATTATGCTAGTCATGCCGCACTCCAGCAGGCCTATGCGTTAGACGACGATAGAAGGACACAGATCTTGAATGCGTTGAATAGCACATTTCAAAGGCCCATAAATCTTTCTGTTATCTTAGACCTAAAACCTAAGAAGACTGAAGAGCCAGAGGAATTTCTGGAGCGTTTTAATGAAATCTACCGGGGGCAGTCAGGCGATTTGCTGTATCAAAATGGTCAGAATTCCCCGCAATACTGTGCTATGTTAATGCATTGCCTACCACCTTCTGTGGTTGCTGCTGTGAAATGTAATAACATGAATTGGACAGAGAACAACCCTTCCCAGATGGCAAGGGCAGTCAGATCTTACTGGAAGGAGGGTGTAGGCCAAGAAGGAGGCTCAGTTACAAAGGTTAAGACTGAGTATGTAATGAAAAAGGATGATCTGCGACCCCAACAAGCGGCAGAAATGGTAGTTTACCAGCAGGAGCCCCAATATAGTGACTTTGGGTGGGTGGATCAGCGAAGAGGAGGATACCAAACCCACCCAAAGGGACCCTCACCCCATTTTTATGGCCCACCGAACGAATCAACAGCTCTACAACCGCAGCCCCCTCTGAGGGGCCATTGGTCTACTGGAAGACGAGGCCGGGGCAGAAATAGAGGGAGCAATGCATGTTTTAATTGCAGTACGAAGTCTTACAACACCAGGTTAAAGTCCAACAGGTTTGTTTCGATGTCACTAGCTTTCGGAGCGCTGCTCCTTCCTCAGGTGAATGCAGAGGTCTGTTCCAGAAACACATATATAGACAAATTCAAAGATGCCAATTTGGCATCTTTGAATTTGTCTATATATGTGTTTCTGGAACAGACCTCTGCATTCACCTGAGGAAGGAGCAGCGCTCCGAAAGCTAGTGACATCGAAACAAACCTGTTGGACTTTAACCTGGTGTTGTAAGACTTCGTACTGTGCTCACCCCAGTCCAACGCCGGCATCTCCACATCATGTTTTAATTGCGGCCGTGTAGATCACTGGCAACAGGAATGCCCCTTTAAAAGACAGACAGTAGAAGGAGATTATTCGACCCAAAGGAGAGGGTACCCACCAAGGGGAGGACAGATGAGATACACTGACTTCTCCCAGGAAAACCCTTTCCCAACACAGGATTGACTAGCTAATTTAGCCATAAGGACTCTCCAATCCGACAGGGAACCTATTATCTCTCTGCAGATAGGAGATCAACATCACTCATTTTAATCGACACAGGGGCAGCTATGTCTTCTGTGCAATCAACACTTAAATTACCAATATCCGACCACATGCAGCAATTGTCAGGGTTCCAAGGACAGGTGTGTGAGTATCCTATTTCTGAACCTGTGACAGTCACTTACGAGAATACGTCTGCAGAGCATCAGTTTGTAGTGACTACTGGATTGGACTGTAACTTGTTGGCCCGGGATTTACTGTGTATCTTCCAGCTACAGCTAGAATGCGGAGATGAGGGGGTAACGGTTACATCATGGAGGATGAGACAACAGTGCTATATTTCTATCACCTCCCAGTGGTGGACATTAGACGTTGAACAGTCACTGCATCACGTTACCCTGGCCTATGACAGAACTGGACGAAACAGGGAGTTGGAGGACAAATACCGGCCATTACTTGAGACAGAATGGCCAGTCAAGGTTACAGCCACAGTCACGGGAAAAGAAGGTACAGCCGATTTTGTTACAATATCACCACATTTATGGCCACAGTCAGCTTCGGTAAGCCCTCATATTACACGTCAGGTCCATGACCAGTACCATGCCAGGGATATGGGGCGAATGGTCAGGAGGGCAGTGGATCATTCAGATCCAACAGACTACGCACTTCAAGTCATGCCGGACGGCACTACCATAAAATATTTTGAGGTCCCTGAAACGATTAACACTCGACTGCAGCATCACAGGGGACATGATGTGTTGGAATATGTCAATCCACAGGTCTGGGCGGAATACCCATCACAAGTGGGAAAGACAAATGTTACACCTATCAAGGTAATGAGTAAGGATCATGCAAAGCTACCTTCCATTCGGCAATACCCCCTGAAATCTCAAGCTGCTCCATCAATAGATAAATTAATTCAGGAACTGTTGAAACAGGGTATTTTGGTCCCTTGCCAATCAGAATGCAATACCCCAATACTTGCTGTGCCTAAACCAGCCAAACCAGACCAGTACCGATTAGTACAGGATTTACGTTCAATTAATGCCATCGCACAGCCGTTACATGCTCTCGTCCCTAACCCTGCCCACATACTGGCTCAAATTCCAGCTCAAGCCCGGGTCTTCGCCGTAATTGACCTTCAGCACGCCTTCTTTGCCCTCCCACTTGCGACTGAAAGTCAATATTTGTTTGCCTTCACTTACAATGGACAGCAGTATACCTGGACCCGACTGCCACAGGGGTTCGTCAATTCACCTACACTCTTCTCCAGATGTCTGCAGACCCAACTCCAGGCCTTGACATTGGAGCATGGTTCCACTCTAGTGCAGTATGTAGATGACATATTGGTGGCAAGTCCTGACGAGCCCAGTAATAGGGATGATGTGATCCAATTATTGAACCACCTATCCTTGTTGGGTTATGTTGTTTCACAAGCAAAGGTCTTGGTGGCTCAGAGAAAAGTTAAGTTCTTAGGAGTTTTACTTACAGCCACAGAAAGAAGTCTCGAACCCAGTAGGATTGAACCAATATGCCAATTCCCCGCCCCTACAATAGCCAAGGAGGTTCGTCATTGGCTGGGTATGGTGAATTATTGTCGGCAGTGGATACCAAACATCGCTGTCTATACAAAGCTGCTGACGCCTTACACGAGTAAAGAGGGAAACTTTATTCTCACCACCGAGGCACTCGAGGCCTTCCGTTGCCTGAAGCAGGCCTTGCTACAAGCACCGGCCCTTGGTAGGCCCCTATACGACCGACCATTCCAGATATACTGTACTGTTCTGGAAGGATGTTCAACAGCGGTACTCACCCAGCAACATGGGGACAAGCACCGGCCCGTAGCATATTACTCTTCCAAACTCGACCCAGTGGCGTTGGGCCACCCTGTTTGCACCCAGATCTTGGCAGCGATATACAATAGTTTGCAGGCTGCTGCCAACATCACTCTCCAACAGGATATTACGGTGTATAGCTCCCACTCGGTAATCGCACTATTGGGGCAACTGCAGACTCAGCATCTTACCGCAGCTCGTCAGAATAGGTATGAGATATACCTTTTGAACAATCCACGTCTGACATTTAAATATTGTACCACTATCAATCCAGCCTGTTTTCTTAGCGGTCCCCCTGTCCATGAGGATGCGCCTGGTCACGACTGTTTAGCCTTGATTCAGGAAACTACAACAATAAGGGACGATCTGAGTGATATTCCGTTAGAACAACCTGACATGATTATGTATGTTGATGGCAGTGCATGAGTAAGCCCCACTGGCCGGAGACTGTCCGGTTATGCAATCGTAGATCAGGATGGTCTGATTTTAGAAGCGGCAGCTTTCCAGACCCCTTACTCAGCACAACAAGCCGAACTTTTTGCCCTCACCCGTGCATGTATACTTGGGGGAGATCGCAGGGTAAATATCTACAGTGACTCCCGATATGCTTTCGGGGTAGTTCATGACTTCGGACAACTCTGGAAGAATAGGGGATTCCTTACCTCGGCAGGCACAGAAATATCCAACCGGGGTTTAGTTAATGACCTACTGCAGGCCCTCCTTCTGCCAGCGCAGATTTCCGTTATTAAATGCGCTGCCCACACGCATGGTACAACCCCAGTTGACGTTGGTAATGAACGAGCAGATCGTGCAGCGCGCACAGCCGCACAAATTCAGCAAGTGATGGTGCCTAAAATGTTAAGTCAGACTAAACGATCTACTATAAATATGTCTGCTTCTGACAAGTCAATGCCAACCATCCAAGACGTCTTAAGGTTACAGGAGGACGCTCCTGAGAGTGATAAACAAATGTGGAAACGGTTAGGTTGTACATATGATTCTGTTTCCTCTTTATGGACCACGCCTGCACATCAGACTTGTATGTCTAATGTGCTGGCTTTATGGGTCATTGAATGTGTACACTTTGCAACTCATTGTGGGGCTCGAGGGACTAGTGATTTGTTGCTGGACACTTGGTGGCACCCTAAAATGCAGGGTTTGGCCCAAAGTATCAGTAATCGGTGTTTGATTTGTCAGCAATATAACACCGGAAAAGGTATCCCTTGTGGGAAGGGGCAAACCCCGTTGCCCAGTGGTCCCTTTGAGACGCTCCAAATGGATTACATTGAGTTGGAAAGGTGTCAATGTTACAAATATGTTTTGGTCATTGTGGATGTGTTCAGCAGATGGGTCGAGGCGTATCCGACTATCGATAATAAAGCTGCTACTGTGGTTAAAGTCTTGATGAGGGAAATCATTCCCCGGTACGGTATACCAGCTCAGTTAAGTTCTGATAATGGGCCTAATTTTATTTGACAAATTAACAAGGAGTTTTGCTCCCAGTTGGGCATACGCCAGCAGTTACACTGTGCTTACAGACCGCAGGCGGCCGGGTTGGTTGTGAGACACAATCAGACCCTCAAAACTAAATTGGCTAAATTAAGAGCAGACACGGGACTGACATGGCTTAAGTTGCTCCCCGTTGCCCTCTTCCAGCTGCGGGTTACACCTGCAGGACCAGCCCGGCTCTCTCCCGCCGAGATTCTTTATGGCAGGCCTCTTAGAACTCCTTGGAGCCTGCAGGTTCCCAGACGGGTTCAGTTTCATCAGATGACTGAAGAAATGACCACCTATGTTCTAGCCCTTACGCAAGTGCTCAAGGAACTCCATGGCCAAGTCCGCGCGGCTCACCAGCCATTGCCCCCAGTACCTAGCTCACTTTCAGTCCAGCCCGGTAGTTATGTCATGGTCAAAAATTGGACAAGGAAGGGGTCGGAGCCGCGATGGGACGGGCCCTTCCAAGTTCTCCTTGCCACCCCCACAGCAGTTAAAGTGGAGGGGCGAAGTGCTTGGGTCCACCTACATCACTGTAAATTGAGTCCATCTCCACTACTGTAAAAGGTCGGATACTAACCTGCCTCCCTTCTCCAGTGCTATTTTACAGGTGTGGAGCATGATGGAGTGGCTACGCATCGTCTGTCTGATATTTGGCCTCACTTCGCTTGGCGTGTTATTGGCGATGGACATGGAAAAGGGGAATATTATGTATCTGTGTAGCCCCAACCAATCTACAAGGATACATCACCTATGCAAAGGTGATGTTCTTCGCTGCCCCCATATACGAGGACATGGTATCGACTCATGGAAGGTCATCAAAGTTAAGGAGAATGCAGGAGTCATGAAGCAGTTGCACCGGTCCCGGCGATGGGAAGGGAACATTATATGGACATTGCCTTGTTTTTGGAATACATGTAAATTTGATTTTGGATGTGTTAAGAGTGGTACAATAAAGGTAAAATCAGGCTGTCAGAAGAGTGTAGGAAGAGGCTATGAGAAAGAGAAAGGGACTAGAGAGAGGACGGGGCGTATGAGAAGGGAAGTACAGCTAGAACGTAGGTTACCGGGAGATACACTTAAGTTAATTAAAGGCCAAACTGAGGAAAACCCGGGTAGTATGAATCTCTTCTACCAGATTTACCACCGTCTGTATGGCCAGGGACGGGTTGTCTGCTACCCAAACCCCGCAGCGGTGTCTAGGTTATTTTCTGTTTCACCGCTTTGGGGCACTCCCCAAACGGTGGTTCATTGTCAGCATTCCGAACCACTGCCCGATCAGGTCACTCTTCCTTACAATCCGTGTTCAGCACCACCGGCTATTTGCCTTCCCCTTCCTCGGGATAATTCCCATTCACAGTACGATAGGCTGCGACGGTGGAGGGCGTACATACCTAGCCACTTCACTCCCAATAGGGATTCCCGGTCGTACGAGAATTGCTTCAGCAGTGAGGGATATGGCTGTTTGCTGGTAGAGGTGGACACAAATATAACATGTCTGTTTCCCACCTGTAAGGACAGGAGGTGCCATATCACCCAGGCGTCTGGCCAATGCGTTTGTTACAACACCACTTGCGTTCCATTGAACGCTGGCCTCCAGCTCCTCTGTGGCTGGGCGAATGTCTCTCATATCACTGTTGGGACTAGGGCTTTCCGCATTGCTGGGCGGCCCGAATGGGCATTTCAAAGTTGGATAAACTGGGCTACTGGGAGGTCCTTACGCAACCGATATGCTGATTGTGATGCTAGTCTCCACACGGAACAAGGATACTACTTTTTATTTAATGGTACAGCGACCAACGTTTTGTCACCCCCATTTCCCCGCCGAATTGCTATAGGGACTCTAGTCCCTACCACAGTCCCCTGCCCTTCGGCGTGGAACCTTCATAATCAGTTAGCACGCCGGGCAGTCTCTGCTGAATTTTGCGAGAACTGGAAAAAACCTCAGGTTCTTGCACCCAACCGGGGCCACTCAGCCGGGTGGGGCATTCTGAGCGTATTGACACTGGGATGTGTGGGGGGTTCCTTGGCTGTCAGTGATCGGAATTATTTTATTTGCGGCCTTACCATCTTGGGAAATGAAACCTTGGGAGCCCTCGGGGCAATAACTAAGGAGTTGTCTCAGCTACGGTTGTTTGCAATGCAGAACCGGTATGCTCTTGACTATCTTCTGGCCCGTGAGGGTGGGGTATGCACCATAGTACAGGGCAAGTGTATCATGGGAGTTCAGGACTTGACCGCTAACATCACTAAATTTATGGATCGCATACGGGATCACTTGGACGGGATGCAGAATCCTGGCTCTTGGGGTAACTGGGGATTTGGAGGATGGAAGGACTGGTTGATAAATATGGCCATGTATCTAGTGGTAGCTATTGGCTGCATCTTTGTGGGCCTGGCCATCCTTAAATGTGTGATGGGTAGAATGCGGGGTGCACTGGATCAGATCACCGCCCCAATCACCGAAAAAAAAAAAATTAACTGTTAAAATCCATGAGGGTGAGGCAGATGAAGGGGGGCTAAGACAGGAATTGGAAATGCAGCGACGGATCTTTTTAGATGAGGAACCGTAGCTATGGATTGGATAGTTCGGTTATCATGGAATGATAAAAGGAGGGAATGACGAATGTGATATAAAATAGTTACTTTAGAGATACTAGTTAATGTAATGTAGAAATAAGCCACTTTGATTCTGGCAGTTAGGGACAAAGGGATTTGAGACCGCATGGAAAAAGCAGGAAGAGGTGTGTCTATGAGAGTGATGCTGCATTGATAGGGGCCAGAGAAAGAGATTGGAAGTGAGCCAATCAGAATAGATCAAACAGGTCAGGAGGGACATAGGCTGACCTATGGGCGTCGAGTATGTGAAACTTGATACCATTTGAATTGATTTTGCAGAGATCCTTTTGTCTCTTTGTTCAGTCGTTTTCTGGGGTGTAAGAGGCTGGATGTCTCTTATGTTTCTGTAAGATGAATTAAGCTTGCAAGCTAAATAAATAACTTCTTTTTACGTGCGAATCCATCTCAACTTTTATTGAGGCCAGACTGACAGAGAAAGAAATTTGGGAATCAACACTAGGTGGCCGTTGGCCTGCTTTGTTTTCTGCTTTCGGTTTGGGGAACTGGCGCCGCGAGGTCTGGGGCCAGATCGGTTACTTAAGTATCTTCCTTTGTTCCCGGAGATGGGCCATCCATATGCTAATGGACCTACAGTTTCAGTCTTGTCTGGGAGCTGCGGCTCCGATATGCAGACAGACTCTGTGCCTGCTTGCTTTCTTAACATTGTCTATTTTCCCTGCAATCTTTGCAAATGTCCATTTTGTATTCTGGAAGTGGCCATCCCAGATGGCTACAGAGGGTTTTAGATCCTTGGGACATTGAGACAGGGACTGGGGGAGATTGGTCCAATGCAGGCCATATAGTTTGCACCTGAACAGAGCCAGTTCCCTTTGGGGCATTTTACTAGCTCTACTGGGGAGGTTTTAAACTAACTAACTCAGCAGGGGTGCGGGAACCAGGGGATAATATCAGCGAGGAATACCAAGGTGCACAGAATATTGGTAAAGATAGATGGCACTATGGGCGCGTGCCTTCGGCCACTTTGCACTCGAGCGAGAGCACAATGTGGTCATAGAATGTCAGGAGAGGGCTGCAGCGAGCCTCCCGACAGCCTCCGCGCCTTGCAGGATTCATCGAAGTCCCGCAAAGTGTCGGAATCGGAACTCCGTCCCAAGTGGGCATGGTCAAACGGCGGTCCCGGAAGTAGGTCGCACTGCCAAGGTTCCCAGATGGCACTATCAAGCCAGCAGCAGGAATGTCTGGGTGCCAGGGTGACAGTGCCAAGGTTCAGGGGGTGAGGGGGACCATGCCCATGAAATGAGGGTGGAGGGGGGTGTTTGAAGGGTGGGGGAATGCAGATCAGGTAAGTAGGGGCCTCCAGGATGTTGTGGATGATGGGTGGGGGTCCTAGAAAGGGGGCGTGCTTGGGGGGGAGGGGGGGTCTGAGAGGGGGAACCCCAGGGACCCCAAAGCGGAGGGTCCTCACTTGGGGAGTGTGGGGTAGTGTGTGGGGGTGACATTACCCATGGGTGGGGGGTGGGGGGGACCCTTCGAGATCGGCACACCCTTTCAAAATGGCGGCCCGAACTCGGAATTCAGCTCTCCAGTGCTAAAATAAATTCCATGTGTGCTAAACCGGTGTGAAACTCTCCAGGGCCCAAGAAAGTGACTAAATATCATTGAATAGCGGTGGGGAGCTCTGGCAGAGCCGACGGGAATCTCCCTGAAAAACCTGCCACAAATTAACTTAGACATTATTGGGGAGAATCGCGTCCTCTATGTAGGGAATAGTAAGTTAATAGGTGGGATCAGTGAAAAAGAGGAAGCAATAGAGTGTAAATCAAGATTCCTGTGCATGTATGCGAATGTGTGGAGTGTGCTAAATAGGATTGGTGAATTACAGACGCAGATTGCCATGTGGAAACATGGGGCTGGATTCTCTATTCTGGAGATCAAATGCTGACGCCACCGTAGAATGTGTTATTTTCACGACATGAAATTCGCTGCTGCCCCTCACCACTTCCAGTACCAGTGAGGGGCTAGCACCAGCGGTGAACGATAAGTCCAGCGGATCGCGCCATAAATGGCCGGAGAATGGCCGGGTCCCAGGCCGTGCATGCGCATGGCTGATGACCTGCACCGGTCACGCCCTACATCCCGCCAACCGCAACCTCACAGCTCACGCCCTGGCCACCCCCCACCAGTCCCTCCAACCATAGCAGAAGCCCACCCGGCCAGCGGCATGGATCCTGGACGAATGTGCAGGACACAGTATGCATCCGGCACACCGGCTGAGACGACACGTGTCCCACTTCATCGGGAACTCTGCCCACCGAGGGCAGAGCATCACAGGTGGGCCGGCCGATGCACGCCAACGGTGCTGAAACGGCGCACGTCATGATGGCATTTTGGAGGGGTTGGAGCATGGCGGACCGGTGTCAAATCGCCACGGCCCCGATTTTGCCATTGGAGTGCATTCTCCGCCCGATCACCGATCATGATTTTGGCGTCGGGCTACGGAGAATCCCGCCCATGATGTGTGGTTCTGACAGAGTCCTGGCTCAAAGAATGGCAGAGCTGGGTGTTAACTATCTCTGGGTACAAGGTGTTCAGGAAAGGAAGAAAAATGGGAGCAAAGACAGTATTGATTAAGGAGAGCACTGCAGTGCTGGAGAAAGAGGATAACCCAGTGGGGTCACTGGAGAAAGATGATAACCCAGTGGGGTTAAGGACAGAACCTTGTGGGGTCAAGGACACAGAACCTATGTGGCTAGAGCTAAGGAACAAAAGTGGTATTACTTTGCTTAGTGTGGTCTAGGAGCCATTAACTCGTGGAAAGATGAAGAAATTTAGGAAATCACAGAGAGATGAAAAAGTGTAGAGTACTTATAATGGGGGATTTTAATTATTCAAATATTGATTGGAGTAGCATTAATGTAAAGGGCAGAGAGGATCCAGAGTTCCCAAAGTGTGTTCAGGAAAAGTTTCTTCATCAGTGTGTTCCCAGTCCAATGAGGAAGGTGGCACTCCTCAACCTTGGGGTGGATTATCTGTTGAGGAGACTCCCGCTGGAGGAGAATTGCAGCCGTTTTACCCCTGGGAGTGCAAATCGGGATGCTGTTCCATATATCCTGCAATGCTAATCTATGCATGACGAGGAATTCCCAAGGTAATCTTGCTATCGGGCCGCCACTTTGAGCGGGCATCCTAATTGTAAAGTCCCGCGGCTGTCGATCCCCCTCACACCACAAATCGGCCTCCACCCCCCTCACTGCAAAGCAGCCCCCCACCCCGGGATTGCATGGGTGCCCCCCTTCCCCTAATTCCGGGGGCGACCAGATTTCTCCCTTCCCCCCCCCCCCCCTCCCCGGGACCACATAACAAGTGGACCCCAAAGACCCATGTAATAGTGAGGCCCCCCAGGGACACCTGGGGTTCCCTCTAGTAAGGGGTCCCTGTGGGCATTCCTTTATTAGGGAGTCCCTTTGGGGAGTCCTTCTAGTTAGCTGGTCCCTGTGGAGGGTTCCTTCAGTAATGTGGTCCTTGTGTGTAGTTTCTTCAGTTAGGGTGAAACTGCCCCCAAGTTTCGGCGAGTGACCACACAGAACTTTAGATCCGGGACGCTTTCGTGGCAGGTATGCTGTACTCCCAAATCCGCCAACGATTGCTGGAGAAAGACACCCTAGACCTCAAGGAGGCACGGGCCCTTGCAGGCTCCCTGGATGTGGCCTCCTGAAACCTCTCCGCGCTTGCAACCTAGACTGCGCGGCAGCCCCCAGCGCAGCGTGGAACCCCTCCGCAGCCGACACCGAGACATCTCCCATCCCCCCACAAGCTTGTGCTGCAAGGCGGCCTTGCAACCCCGGGGGGCCCCACTGCTACTTCTGCGGGCAGGCCAAGCACCCCGACAGCGCTGTCCAGCCCGCGCATCCACCTGCAAGGGATGCGATAAAAAGGGTCACTTCGTGGTGGTATGCCAGGCCCGTGCGGTCGCTGCGGTCTCCGGTGGCGAATGCGGACCGCCACCACAAACCTCTCCACGGTCCCTGTGTGGCCACGGGCACCGCCATCTTCCTCCTCCAGAGCCACGTGCGACCCCCGGGTGCCGCCATCTTGTCCCACGGACGCCGCATGCGATGGATGGGCGCTGCCATTTTGTGCACCCCCAGCCATGTGCGACCAATGGGCTCCGCCATCTTGGATGGACTCCCAGGACCATAGCTCGGCTGACCACACACCGCCCGAAGAAAACACTCTCATGCTGCCGCGATTAGCCTCGGTGACCCTGGACCAGTCCCGGCCTCGAACACTCTCAACTGCTACAACAACAGTACTAATCAACGGGCACGCGACGTCCTGCTTAATCGACTCTGGGAGCGTGGAGAGCTTCATACACCCCGACACGGTAAGGCGCTGTTGTCTCCCCGTCCACCCCATTAATCAAAAAAATCTCCCTGGCCTCCGGTTCCCACTCAGTAGAGATAAAGGGGTTTTGTGTAGCAAATCTCATGGTCCAAGGAAGGGAGTTTAAAAATTACCGGCTCTATGTCCTTCCCCACCTCTGCGTGGCCACGCACCTAGGTTTAGACTTCCAGTGCAATCTCCAAAGTCTAACTTTCAAAATCGGCGGCCCTATACCCCCTCTCACTGTCTGCAGCCTCGCGACCCTCAAGGTCGATCTGCCTTCCCTGTTTGCAAACCTCACCCCGGATTGCAAACCCGTCACCATCAGGAGCAGATGGTACAGTGCCCAGGATCGGATCTTAATTAGGTCAGAGATCCAAAGGCTACTGAGGGAAGGAGTCATTGAAGCTAGCAACAGTCCCTGGAGAGCTCAAGTAGTGGTGGTAAAGACCGGGGAGAAGCATAGGATGGTCATCGTCTACAGTCAGACCATCAACAGGTTTACGCAGCTGGATGCGTACCCTCTCCCCCGCATATCCGACCTGGTAAACAGGATCGCGCATTACGAGGTCTTCTCCACGGTAGATCTTAAGTCCGCCTACCACCAGCTCCCCATCCGCACTAGTGACCGCAAGTACACTGCCTTCGAGGCATATAGGTGGCTCTACCACTTCTTAAGGGTTCCCTTCGGTGTCACTAACGGGGTCTCGGTCTTCCAGCGCGAGATGGACCGAATAGTTGACCGGTATGCTTTACGGGCAACATTCCCTTATCTCGATAATGTCACCATCTGCGGCCACAACCAGCAGGACCACGATACCAACCACTGAAAATTCCTCCAGACCGCAAAGATCCTTAACCTTACGTATAACAAGGATAAGTGTGTGTTTAGCACCGACCGCCTTGCCATCCTCGGCTACGTAGTGCAAAATGGAGTTATAGGCCCCGACTCTGAACGCCTACGCCCCAATATGGAGTTCCCCCTCCCTCACTGCTCCAAGGCCGTGAAGCGCTGCCTCGGGTTTTTCTCTCACTATGCCCAGTGGGTCCCCAAGTATGGGGACAAGGCCCATCCCCTGATCCAATCCACAATTTTTCCCCTGTCGATAGAGGCCCACCAGGCCTTCAGCTGCATCAAAGCAGACATTGCAAAGGCCACTGTTGCTCTTTTTAACCTTAGTCTATTTGCTCTGTTTACGTCACCTTTGCTCATGAGTCGCCCGGTATCTTTATGATACAGCCACGTGGTTCAAGTTCAGGTTATGATTAATAACACAGCACACCGCTTAGTAAGGATTAAAACAACGGTCATTTATTATATACAACAAGCAATATTAATACCCTAATACTACTATTTATATAATAAACCTATCACTACTGGCCAATACTTAACTTAGGAAGAGCCCACCAGGTCAGGGAAACAAATGGCTTGTCCAATCAAATCTGGCCCGCGGGATTCAAAAGGCTGCTACAGGTCGGTGGCTAGGTGTCTCTACCGGATAGCGATCGCTGGATTCAAACTTGCTATTGCCGGTGGCTGGTCTTGCGAAGTTCTCGAGCAGGCGAAGATGAGAGAGAGAGAGATCTGAACTTGGACCCTCACTTTTATAGCGCCCAGGGGCTTCCCGCCTCCCGGGGTGGCCCTTGACCCTGAGTCCCAAGTGATTGGATCTGTCCCCAATCTCTGGGGTCGATGTGTCCAATGGCGAGGCGATCCCTCGATCTGGGGGTGGTCGCTCACCTGTCTTTGTTTTGGCCACTGCAGGCGCCGACAGGTCTGGCCCGGTATTCAATTGCTAATATGTTGCAATTGTTCCCGGGGATAGCCGATTTAACTGTGGATGTCTGAATAGATGGGCTTCAAACAGTCCTGAATGCAACTGCAAATACCTGGGTTGATGGGCTGTTGATAGCCCTGAGTATCGATCTGGGCTAACTTCCCAGAGCCGAATATGCAATACTGTCTGCAGCTGCTTGCTTGTGTCTTCTTAGCTGTTTTTCCCAGCAGTCTTTCGGGTTTGCCATTTTAAACTGGGTTTTGGCCAGACTAATCGGAATGCAGCCATTTTACGTGGCTACACCACGTGCATGCCATCGACGAGTCCCTCCACTTCCAGGTCGAGAGCGACGCGTCTGATGTAGCTCTGGCGGCCACCCTCAACCAAGCGGGCAGACCCGTGGCCTTCTTCTCACGTACCCTCCATGCTTCCGAAATCCGCCACTCTTCAGTCGAAAAGGAGGCCCAGGCCATAGTAGGAGCTGTGCGACATTGGAGGCATTACCTGGCCGGCAGCAGATTCACTCTCCTCACTGACCAACGGTCATTTGCTTTCATGTTCGATAATGCCCAGCGGGGCAAGATAAAAAACGATAAGATTATCATAGATTATCATAGAATTTACAGTGCAGAAGGAGGCCATTCGGCCCATCGAGTCTGCACCAGCTCTTGGAAAGAGCACCCTACCCAAGGTCACCACCTCCACCCCATCCCCATAACCCAGTAACCCCACCCAACACTAAGGGCAATTTTAGACACTAAAGGCAATTTATCATGGCCAATCCACCTAACGTGCACATCTTTGGACTGTGGGAGGAAACCGGAGCACCCGGAGGAATCCCACGCACACACGAGGAGGATGTGCAGACTCCGCACAGACAGTTACCCAAGCTGGAATTGAACCTGGGACCCTGGAGCTGTGAAGCAATTGTGCTATCCACAATGCTACCGTGCTGCCCGATCCTGTGGTGGAGGATCGAATTCTCCACCTATAACTACGAGATCTTGTATCGTCCGAAGAAGCTAAATGAGCCTCCTGATGCTCTGTCCCACGGCACATGTGCCAACGCACAAGTGGACAGCCTCCGAGCTCTCCACGAGGACCTCTGCCACCTGGGGGTCACTCGCTTCTTCCACTTTATCAAGCCCCGCAACCTGCCCTACTCCATCGAGGAGGTCAGGACAGCCACCAGGAATTGCCAAATCTGCGCGGAGTGCAAATCGCACTTCTACAGGCAAGAAAAAGCGCACCTGATAAAGGCTTCCCGTCCCTTTGAACGCCTCAGCATGGACTTCAAAGGCCCCCTCCCCTCCACCGACCGCAACACGTACTTCCTGAACGTGATTGACGAGTACTCCCGGTTCCCATTCGCCATCCCCTGCCCCAACATGACCGCAACCACTGTCATCAAGGCCCTCCATAGCATCTTTACGCTGTTCGGGTTCCCCGCTTCCATGCATAGTGATAGGGGGTCCTCCTTTATGAGTGACGAACTGCGACAATTCCTGCTCAACAAGGGCATTGCCTCGAGCAGGACGACCAGTTACAACCCCCGGGGTAACGGACAGGTAGAGAGGGAGAACGGAACGGTCTGGAAGACTGTCCTACTGGCCCTACGGTCCAGGAATGTCCCAATGTTCCGCTGGCAGGACGTCCTCCCGGATGCCCTCCACTCCATTCGGTCACTGCTTTGTACCACGACCAACCAAACACCTCACGAACGTCTCCTTGTCTTCTGCAGGAAGTCCTCCTCTGGGACCTCACTCCCGACCTGGCTGGCATCTCCCGGACCCATCGTGCTCCGAAAACACGTGCGGGCGCTCAAGTCGGACCCGTTGGTCGAGAGGGTCCATCTTCTTCACACTAACCCCCTGTACGCCTAGGTGGTGTACCCTGACGGCCGGCAAGATACGGTCTCCCTCCGAGACCTGGCGCCCGCCGGATCCCCACGCACACCCCAGCCACCAGTCCCACCCTCCCTCCCGCTGGTGCACCTTGCAGCCGCCCCCTTCACAGGAGGATCAGTCCTTCCCACCCACCGACGCACCCTGGAGACGCTCCCTTCCCAGGTCAACCGTTTTCCCCACCAGCGCCGTCAAGGGGTGTCGAAGCTGCCACAGAGATCGAGGCCACGCTCCCGGAGTCACAGACGCCCGAGCCTCCACCGGCATCACCACCAGAGCTTCGACGATCACAGAGGACGACCAGGGCCCCCGATCGACTGGTTGCTTCATTTTAAAGTGTGTATAGTTAACTGTGAATCTGTAAATAGTTACAACAATAAGACAAAACGCTGTACGGAGGTATTATGGTACCTCCATAACTATAATTTCTACCACGTTACCATTTTGTAATATCAAGCCACCACCCCCGCCGGACTCTTTTTTTTAAACAGGGGGTGAATGTGGTAGTCTGTGTAGAGTTATTATGGTACCTGGTAATGCTGGAACACCATTGGTAGATATTGTATGTTTCCTATTGGTCAAGCTGTATGGTGCCCTGCAAGACCTGCAAGGCGGGATATAAGAGCCCTTGCCGCCCCAGCAGCCTTTTTTCTGTACCTGAGCTGCTGGGGGAAACATCTAGCTTATTAAAGCCTTCAGTTGGACTACAACCTCGCTTTAGTGGTCATTGATCATGCATCAGTCTCCCCATTAAGCGGGCCCCTGGGAGGGTGTGGAGAGGGGTCTGGTAGAAGAGGGGTGGACAGGTAATGGTGCATTGTGGGGGGAGCAGCTGGCCCTCGGAAGGACACTGGGGGCAATTTCCCTTGGGTGTCACTCCTTTAACCCATAGTGGTCTACCACGCCAGGGCTACACTGGTAGAGACCACATGTGATCCGTGCCCATGTGATTCCTGTCCCCGGAGACCGGAGAATCACGGAGGGCTGGAGCACTGTGTGCTGGGCCAGCTAAATAATAATAGTAATCTTTATTGTCACAAGTAGGCTTACATTAACACTGCAATGAAGTTACTGTGAAAAGCCCCTAGTCGCCACATTCCAGTGCCTGTTTGGGTCACAGAGGGAGAATTCAGAATGTCCAATTCACCTAACAGCGCGTCTTTCGGGACTTGTAGGAGGAAACCAGAGCACACGGAGGAAACTGACGCAGACACGGGGAGAATGTGCAGACTCTGTACAGACTGTGACCCAAGCCGGGAATTGAACCTGGGACCCTGAAGCTGTGAAGTAATTGTGCTAACCACTGTGCTACCTAAATGGATGCAAATAGGTCATTAAGACCTATTTGCATTCATTTACATGCTAACTCTGGTGCTCGGTTGTAGACCTCAATTCCGCCGGCATCAGGGAGGTCGGAGCATCGAGTTCAGATCGGCACCAGCCAACGCCGATCCCAATTTCGCGATCCCATATCACATCATGGACCCCTATACCAGCGAGGCCGATGGAGAATCCAGCCTCTGGTACTTCGAAAATAGGTGGTCCAAGTGTCAATAGGTGAACATTAGGTGAACATTTATTGTATCATAAGACTCAGGCTGACTTTGGAAAAGGACAAGAACAAACAGTCCACAAGGAAAGTTAACTTGACGAAAGCCTATTTCAATGGGATCCAAACAGAACGGGGCCAAATACATTGGAGTCAAGGTCTGGCGGGAAAACGATAACTGATCACCTGGCTACCTTCAAAGAAGAGCTAGTTCAGATACAATCAAGGTATATTCCCTCGAGAAGGAAAGGTAGGGCAAACAAATCTAGAGCTCCTTGGATGACAAAGGAGATTGAAATTGAGATGATGAACAAAAGGCGTGTTTATGACAAGTGTCTGTTAGAAACTACAATTGAGAACCAGGCTCAATGTAGAAGGTTCAGAGGGGAGATGAAGAAGCAAATAAGAGCAGGATTAAGAAAAAATTCTGGCAGCTAACATAAAACAAAATGCCAAAGTCTTTTATCAGCATATAAAAGTGAAATGGTTGTTTAAGGAGGGGTAGGCATGATGAGGGAGCAAAAAGGAAATTTACCCATGGAGGTAGAGGGCATAGCAGAGGCAGTGATGCCCACATCCTCCTGATTAAGGAAGGCAGACAGCATTGTCAGAGATCCCTCACACCCAGGCTTTGCCCTCTTCCAGACTCTTCCATCAGGCAGACGTTACAGAGGTCTGAAGACCCGCACATCCAGACATCGGAACATCTTCTTTCCCACAGCTACTAGACTCCTCAATGACTCTCCCTTGCACTGATTTGTTCCCTGTAAGAACACTATTCACAACTCCCTATGCTGCTCTTGCTCGTGTATTTGCTTTGTTTGGCCCTTGTTCCGCACTGTAACCAATCACTAGTTGTCGATGTACTTTGTGCTGGGGTCCGAGGTTCGATTCCCACTTACATCACTGCCTGTGTGGCATCTGCACGTTCTCCCAGTGTCTGTGTGGGGTTCCTTCGGATGCACCGATTTCCTCCTAGAAGTCTCGCTAGACATGCTTGTTCAGTAAATTGGATATTCTGAATTCTCCCTCTGTGTACCCGAACAGGCGCCGGAATGTGGCGACTAGGGGCTTTTCACAGTAACTTCATTGCAGTGTTAATGTAAGCCTACTCGTGACAATAATAAAGATTATTATTATTATTGTTGATTAATTCTTTTTGTCCACTTGTACATACTGTGTACGTTCCCTTGGCCGCAGAAAAATACTTTTCACTGTACTTCGGTACATGTGACAATAAATCAATCAATCAATCAATGGAAGAATTAAAAAACCCGGCACAATACTGCAGATGTTCCCGTGACAACCTCAATCACAAGATTCCAAGAGGAATAAGAGGATGACAAATTTTCCCCATCAAAGTTTTCTTTCAGCCTTTTTTGCAGTGATGCAACAACACCTGCATTCTTAACATGAACATCTTGGGAAAGCTCAGAAATCTCATAATGATCACAGAAGCAGCATAAGTCACATCCTTGGAAGGCAAAGTAGTCTTAGCAACATGTGGCCACTTAGAAAGAGATTAGCACTCGTCCTTTCAACCATGGCATCAACAAGTCAGTAGGCATGGCAACTTTGAAGCGGCTAAAAAGCCAATGCACACATGGATGCACTAGTGTCAATATGACACCAGCTTAGCAAGGTGGCTCAAGAAAACAAAAACATTTGTTCATGTTTGTGCTTGAAAATCTCAAGAGAAAACAGCATCCGGAAAACTCTACCTCTCCAATCGCCAGCTCTCATGTCTGAATAATGCAGCGGCATCACCTTGCTACTGACCCACAATTGGCTTTTATAATTATCTTTTATTAGTGTCACAAGTCAACCTCAGGAATGTCCGACCCAAACTCCATCAACATATCTCCTGCCCCACCAGAGGTGCAAACACCCAGGACCACTGCTACACGAGCATCAAAGGTACCTACTGCTCCATTCCCCGACCACACTTTGGCAAATCTGACCACAAGTCGGTATTCCTACTTCTGGCTTACAAACAGCAACTCAAGCTTACTGAGCCAGTCAAGAAAACCGTGCAGTGCTGGTCCAAGGAATCTGATGACATCCTCCGCAACTGCTTGGAGTCTGTGGGCTGGTCCATATTCAAGGCCGTGGCAGTTAACCTGGACAAGTACACAACCACCGTCACAGACTTCATCAGTAAGTGTGTCGAGGACCATGTACCAAAGAAGACAATACGGGTATTCCCCAATTGGAACCCCTGGCTCAACCAAAGGGTTCACTCCCTGCTGAAGTTCCAGACGGAGGCGTTCAAGTATGACGACCCTGACCTATATAAGAAATCCAGATACGATGTACGGAAAGTCATCAGGGATGCAAAAAGACAATACGGCATCAAACTAGTCCCAGGCCAACGACACTAACCCACGACGATTATGGCAGGGCCTACACAAGATCACAGGCTACAAAGCAAGGCCAGGCGGAATATCTGGGACTGGAGTATCCCTACCCGATGATCTGAACAAGTTCTATTCCCGCTTTGAGCAGTCAGCCAATGCATCAGTGCCACCCGCCCCAACATCCCTGGGCACACCCATACCCACCATTACACCCTCCGAGGTAAGAGCTGCCTTCTTGAAAGTGAATCCGCGGAAAGCGACAGGCCCCGACGGAGTCCCTGGGCGAGCACTCGGAACCTGCCCAGACCAGCTGGCGAGTGTATTCACAGATATCTTCAACACCTCACTCCTCCACTCTGAGGTCCCCACCTCCATCAAGAAGACCACCATAATACCAGTACCAAAGAAGAACAAGGTAGCCTGACTCAACGACTACCACCCCGTGGCCCTGACGTCTGTTATCATGAAATGCTTTGAGCGGCTAGTCATGAGACGGATCACTGCCAGCCTCTCAAACTGTATCGATCCACTGCAGTTTGCCTATCACTGCAACCGATCCACAGCAGATGCTATCTCCCTGGCTCTACAATCAACACTCGAACACCTTGACAACAAGAACACCTATGTAAGGCTGCTGTTCATCAACTACAGCTCTGCCTTCAACACCATCATTCCGACAAGACTAATAACCAAACTCTGCAATCTTGGACTTGACCCCTCCCTGTGCAGCTGAATCCTTGACTTCCTCACCAACAGACCGCAATCTGTCAGGATAGGCAACAGCACCTCCTCCACAATAGTATTCAACACCGGGGCCCCGCAAGGATGTGTGCTCAGTCCTCTACTCCCTATACACACATGGCTAAGTGGCAAGATTTAACTCCAACTCAATCTATAAGTTTGCGGATGATACGACTGTGGTGGGCCATATCTCAAACAACGACGAATCAGACTACAGGAGAGAGATAAATCACCTGGTTGCATGGTGTACTGAAAACAACCTCCCTTAATGTCAGAAAGACCAAGGAACTGATCATCGACTTCAGGAAGCGTAGCACGACACACACGTCGTCTGCATCAATGGCTCCGAAGTGGAGATGGTCGATAGTTTTAAGTTCCTGGCGGTCACCATTACCAACAGTCTGTCCTGGTCCACTCTCATTGATGCAACTGTCAAGAAAGCACAACAACGTCTCTACTTCCTACGGAAGTTAAAGATATTTGGCATGTCTGCATCGACTCTCTTAAACTTCTACAGATGCGTGATAGAGAGAATCCTATCCGGCTGCATCACAGCCTGGTATGGCAACTGCTCGGTCCAAGATCACAAGAAACTGCTGAGTGTGGTGAACTCAGCCCAACGCATCACACAAGCTTGCCATCCACACATTGATTCTGTATACACCTCCTGCTGCCTCAGGAAGGCAGACATCATTATCAGAGACCCTTCCCACCCAAGCATTGCCATCTTCCAGATCCTTCCAACAGGCAGAAGGTACAGAAGTCTGAAGATCCGCACATCCAGACAAAGGAACAACCTCTTCCCCACAGCTACAAGACTCCTCAACGACTCCCCCTCGGACTATTGTTCCCTGTAAGAACATTATTCATGATGCCCTATGCTGCTCTTGCTTTGTATTTGCTTTGTTTGGCCTGTTGTTCTACACTTTAACCAATCATTGTTGATGTACCATTTGTCAATGTTCTCTGTTGATTATTCTTTTTGTCTACTATGTACGCACTGTGTACATTCCCTCGGCCGCAGAAAAATACTTTTCACTGTACTTCGGTACATGTGACAATAAATCGAATCAAAGGAGGCTTACATTAACACTGCAATGGCGTTCGTGAAAATCCCCTAGTCGCCACACTCCAGAGCCTGTTCGGGTACACTGAGGGAGAGTTCCAAATGTCCAATTCATCTAACAAGCATGTCTTTTGGGAGGAAACTGGAGCACCCAGAGAAAACCCACGCAGACACAGGGAGAATGTGCAGACTCTGCACAGACAGTGACCCAAGCCGGGCATCGAACCTGGGTCCATGGTGCTGTGAAGCAACAGTGCTAACTACTGCACATCAGGATGCAGTGTCCTGTATCTGAACATCATGCATCCAAAGCTGTGAGGTTTGTTTGCATTATCCTCAGACAGTTCCTCACTAGGGCCTTGGTATTATTAATTACAAACGCTCAGGACCCTGCCAAGTTTCTGTCCTGGAAAACATTTGCATTAGGGAGAAACGTGACGCAGTCATAATTGACATAGCAAGCAATGACAAAGCCTTCCCTTCAGATACTCTGCTGAAGACTTGGGAGATGGGCAAAACTAAAAGTGTCGGTTTCAGGTCATGACAGTCCTCAACATTATCCAGCTCACAAAAGGCCAATCTTCTCCATATACCCAAAGTCAATGGGTTCCTGTCATTCAATGAATTCCATATTGAGTGTTTGCTGTTCCTTTACGCAAAGATCACATAAAGCACTGCTAAGCAACCATCCAAAAGCAAAGTAAGATCCTGAGAGGGAAAGAGATGGCTTCATCAAGATGAGCGCACACCCCTGACATCCCTCTTGCAGACGTTTATAATGTAACCAATTGATCTTTTCTTCCTTAGTTCAGCATCATGCATGGGTAGAAAGGGAACTAAGAATGGAATGATGTTCAGCCTCAAATGTGGAAGCAATATCAAGCAGCAGGGAGGCACAGAAGCCTATAATGCTCAACAATGCATGCTACTTTTTCCAAACACCCTTATAAAACAAATGCCATTATGGATACACTTTGAAGAAACGCTTAAGACATTAGTCGCTCCAAGAATTTGTGCTATCCACAAACATCGGTCATCAGTGCGACAGCAGCAAAATAATCACTAACCTTGATGAGCAATTCTCCTGAACCCAAATAATGTCTGCCTGAGATTTAGGGATGACAGATGTATCGGCCATCCATCGTTATCACTTATGATGTGCCTTTGCTGATGTGCAAATGTGAAAATAAAGACTACTGGTACAGATCCGCCTTCCTTGGTGTGACCTGTTGGAGTTTATCGTGAATAGAGGTGAGTTGGAGCAGTCGGGCATGCTTGGAGGTCCGAAGTGAATGTCGCCAGGGTGTCTGTCTGAAACTCCTCCTTCCTTTTGGGTGCCTGATGACTCCTTCCTGACTCCTTAAGGTGAAGCAGCACCTGGAGGGAGTCAAGATGCCCTGTCCACCCCCTTGCATAGTCACTGCTGGAACATCCCAATGGCTAGAGCAATGGTGTGCAGGTCCAATTGCACAATTGGCAGAAACTGCTAGATCCAGCGTCCCCAGGGCTACTGTCACCCTTCCAATGGCGATTTTGATATGCTTTCATGCCTAAGCCACAAAGTCAGACAGAATGTGGATGGACTCCTTCATTGATCATTCCAATCTGCTGACAGTCTCTGACAACTCTACTTGACATTCCCTTGCCTGTCTTGCATCTCCAGCATGTTTCTTATGGCTGAATCCAGAGGCTCATCATCAGACTTGGGCTTGGCAGAAGCCTGGTCATCAGCGGTCCTTCAAATGGTGTAATTTAAGCCATCACTGTCTCCGCCAGCTCTGGACATGTGTCGGTGAGGTGATCGATGGATTGTGAACCTTAACCTAGTTTAGAACTAGGTCCCACTGAAGTGCATGTAACACCATTGGTGGAAGGTGCAAGTGAATGCAGTGATGGTTCTTCATCAGATGGTAAGTCTGCTTTCTCATCTGAGGTTGTCTGGAGGCTGGAGTTAATTCGTCTGGAGGAGGACATTTTTGTTGGTACCTAGAATAGAGAATTAGTGATTGACTAGCCAGACTCCTCAATCACTCAGTCATTGTCCACCTGTTGTCAATGTATACTGAATGCATCCTCATTGGTTTGTTGAGGGAGTCTGACCTCTTCTTCCATGCAGGAACGAAGTAACTATCCTCAGTAACTATCTTCTCCAGGCAGCTCTACAGCTTGATCCTCTAACGGGGAATGTGTCTTCAACTCTGGGCTCCCACCACCAGTCTTCTCTCTCCCTCATATTATGGGAGATCTTGTCCTGCATAATGTCAGATGGATTGACTGTCGGCAGTATTGGTTAAATAGTAGTTTAGAAGCTTGCTGTTGTGTTTGCCGAGCCGCCCCAGTAGGGATTAAGATGCTGTTTGTGAAGGATCTTACGTGAGATGGTGATCTTAAAGTAGCTAGAAGACAATCAGTGTTGATGTCCTATCTGCTGGTATTATGTGATATTCCGTTTGGGCTTTGAGACTCTGATGCCCTTATTACTGTTAATTTAGAGTAAGTAGAAGTTTCACTGACACTGGCAGAGCAGATCATTCATCACCCGGGTCCCTGGAGCTGTGAGGCAGCAGTGCTAACCACTGTGCCATCGTGCTGCCCTTCCCTACCAAACTTCTCCTGGGCAGGATAGTCAAATGGGAGGATATCCTGCTCCCATCCCTCGGAAAGAGTACTTCCCACCTTTCCTGGATGGCCTGGAAGAGAATCCGTAGGGAGACTTTGCTGAAGCATAGTGCTGATGGTTTGGTTTTTCTCAGCATCATGGATTCCCTGTTCTGCATCACACCTAGCCTGCAGTAATTGAAAGCCTGTTGGAGCCTCCTCGAAACTAAATGAGGTTAAAATGGGCAGCAGTGTAGTATAGTGGTTACACAGCTCCAGGGTCCCAGGTTTGATTCCCGGCTTGGGTCACTGTCTGTGCAGAGTCTGCACGTTCTCCCCGTGTCTGCTTGGGTTTCCTCCGGGTGCTCCGGTTTCCTCCCACAGTCCCAAAATGTGCAGGTTAGGTGGATTGGCCATTCTAAATTGCCCATAGTGTCCAAAAAGGTTAGGTGGGGTTACTGGGTTACGGGGATAGGGTGGAGGCGTGAGCTTAAGTAGGGTGCTCTTTTCAAGAGCCGGTGCAGACTCGATGGGTGGAATGGCCTCCTTCTGCACTGTAAATTCTATGATTCTAAAAGCGAAAGATCACTCATGTTCAGCTGACCTGCCTCGTGTTTTAATAGTTTGCGGTCAAATTTTGCAGTTCTTGCACATGTATTTATTACTAAGTGCACGATATTATTGTGAATAAACTGAAGTGATGATAGTTGCCCTTGATTATTTGGAGTGTGTAAAATTGTCAATGTTGCTTGAGTCAGTGTTTCTGCATGGCTTAACTTCAATTGCTGTCCTTATTAAATGCTGCTACAGCATTGGTAGACCATTATTAGGTCCTGATTTTAACTCACCTACCTAACAAGGAGGGGAGAGGTTTTTGATGGATTCTCGTTTTACACACTGCTGAATTTTACACTCCATCAAAGACACTGAAGCATAAAATCAGGTGAGCTGTAAATGGGGCATTTATTCCACCCCTGTTAAGTTAGATTAACATCAGGGGCGTCATTCTCCGACCCCCCGCCGGGTCGGAGAATGGCCGTTGGCCGCCGTGAATCCCGCCCCCGCCGAAGTCTCTGGTACCGGAGATTGGGCGGGGGCGGGAATCGGGGCGCACCGGTTGGCGGGACCCCCCGCTCAATTCTCCGGCCCGGATGGGCCGAAGTCCCGCCCAGAAATTGCCTGTCCCGCCGGCGTAAATCAAAGCTGGTGGGCGCGTTTCTCCACCCCCACGCCGAAGTGGCCGCGCCGTTGTGAACGCCGTCGAGGTTCACGACGGCGCGGAACGGCCCCGGTCGCGACCGATTCAGACCTTGACAATGGGCCAGTATCGGGGCCGCGTCATCTACACGCGCGAGGCCTTGTCGCCTGTCTAAAAGCGGCGCCGATTAGACGACGCGGCCGGCGCCGCATAACGGACGTCATCCGCGCATGCGTGGTTGCCGTCCTGTCCACATCCGCCCCGCAAGAAGATGGGGGACGGATCTTGCGGGGCGGCGGAAGGAAGGAGGTCCTCCTTCAGAGAGGACGGCCCGACGATCGGTGGGCACCAATCCCCCCTCGCCCCCCCCCACAGGCCGCCCCCCCAGCGTTCACGCACAGCCCACGACTGTAGCGACCAGGTGTGGACGGCGCTGGAGGGATCCCGCCGTTTTGGCCTGGCTGCTCGGCCCATCCGGGCCTCAGAATCGCGGGGGTGCCGGAGAATCGCCATTTTGGGTATCTCCGGCGATTCTCCGGCCTGCGGCCCGCGAAACTTGACTAGCCCGTTCCTGCCGCTCGGGAGAATCGCGGGAGGGCGTCGGACCGGCGGCCCCGGAAATTTCGGCGGCCCAGGTGATTCTCCCAACCGGCGTGGGAGTGGAGAATCGCGCCCGGTATTGACCAGGCGGCGTGGGCGGGCTCCGGGGTCCTGGGGGGGGGCGCGGGGCGATCTGACCCCAGGGGGTGCCCCCACGGTGGCCTGGCCCGCGATCGGGGCCCACCGATCCGCGGGCGAGCCTGTGCCGTGGGGGCACTCTTTCCCTTCCGCCTCCGCCACGGTCTCCACCATGGCGGAGGAGGAAGTGACTCTCCCCACTGCGCATGCGCGGGAAACTGTCGGCCGCAGCTGACGCTCCCGCGCATGCGCCGCATTTCCGAGCCAGCTGGCGGGGCAACACACGCCATTTCCGCCAGCTGGCGGGGCGGAAATCCCTCCGGCGCCGGCCTAGCCCCTCAATGTTGGGGCTCGGCCCCCAAAGATGCGGAGCATTCCGCACCTTTGGGCCGGCGCGATGCCCGTCTGATTGCCGCCGTTTTTGGTGCCAGTCGGCGGACATCGCCCCGTTGGGGGAGAATTTCGCCCCAGAGATCTAACATTTTCCCAAGTACATATGGCAAACATATGGGAAAGAATAAGGAAAGATCACCTGGTCCATCAAGCAATTTTATTGAGAAATATTGCTACTGCTTTGAACCATTGATCTACCCTCTAGTGTTGCAATTCCTTTGAAAAGGCATAAAACTGAAGAAAAAAGATTCAGGCCCATATATGAATAACTTTCCAACTCTTGAAGGCAATAAATTAAGCTTCATGGAGACTGCATAACTCATCATTGGTAGTTCCCAATTACCTTCTATAACTTGAGTCATCCTCCAATCTTAGCAACTGAGCTAGTCTCTCTTTTGAGCGATTTCCGCAGACTTATACCAGCCTTTTCACAGAGTCACAGAATAATACAGGGCAGAAGAGGCCCTTCGGCCCATCGAGTCTGCACCAACGCATGAAAAACACCTGACCTGCCTATCTAATCCTATTTGCCAGCACTTCGCCCAATGCCTTGAATGTTACATTGTGCCAAGTGCTCATCCAGGTACATTTGAAAGGATGAGAGGCAACCCACCACCGTCCCAGGCACTGCATTCTAGACCGTCACCACCCTCTGGGTAAAAATGTTTTTCCTCAGATCCCCCCCTAAATCTCCTGCCACTCATCTTGAACTTGTGTCCCCTCGTAACTGACCCTTCAACTAAGGGGAACATCTGCTCCCTATTCACCCTGTCCATGCCCCTCATAATCTTGTACACCTCGATCAGGTCCCCCCTCAGCCTTCTCTGCTCCAGCGAAAACAACCCAGGCCTATCCAACCTCTCTTCATAAATGTTCCATCCCATGCAACACCCTGGTGAATCACCTCTGCAGCCCCTCCAGTGCAATCACATCCTTCCTATAATGTGGCAACCAGAATTGCACACACTACTCCAAATGTAGCCTCACCAAAGTTCCATATAACTCCAACATGACCTCCCTGCTTTTGTAATCTATGCCTCGATTGATAAAGGCAAGTGTCCTAACCTAACCTCGTAAGAAAATCCCTCCATACCCAGGATCAACCTCGTGAACCATCTCTGAACTGCCTCCAATGCCAGTACACCTTTCCTCAGATAAGGGAACCAAAACTGTTCACAATATTTGTCATGGAGAGATTATTTCCAAGCTGGGTCTATCTACTGCAGTAGCATAACATGTGAATGTTGGTTTGGCTTATAATTTTTATGTGTATATCTTATTGAACTTTTAAAGTAAATTACAGGACAACATCAGTTACCCCATTCAGATACAGCAGTATATTTGAATGTACCAAATTTCGTGCTACATTACATAATACAAGTACTATACGCCTATTTTCGAGGTGCTTATCTTCATATAAGAAGCACTGAAATACATTTTAAGGCTCTAAAAAATAAGTAATTATTTCTAAACTTCTGCTAATAACAACTGGGATAATTACATCCAGTGCACTCTATTGGTATGTGTACCACATTGTTTTACTGCATAATTTCAACATGCAACTTATATAAATGGTACTGCATTGGAGTACTGTGCAGGGGTGTGACCTCTTTCTATCGAGGATATTGAGTTTTCAGAGCTCCTTCCTACATATTCTGTATTATCAGCTATTCACTTTTGGCATTGCTAACAGGAAATCCTATATCTGAAGGATGGTTACCTGATAACTTACAGCTCTAATAACCAAATTCAGATAATCATAGCTGGGTAAAAATTGCAGTGGTCGATCTGATGGTTATAAATGCTTGTAAATTTCCAATTTTAGATTAATGATTGACTTTTTTTTAAGACTGTTTGCCATGCGTCATATGGTAGACATGCAGTAGATGCAAGACAGCAGACTAACTAATCTCCCATGGCACTGCTCGTTGTAAGTTTGAAGATGTACTTTTATGACAGGAGATAATACCATGTAACTTTAATTTTAATTCGCTGAATATTATAAAGTGTTCGTATCTTGTCTTTCTTAAGCAGCCCAAGAATGAACATTGTTTATAGCTGATTATTGTAATAGTTGCTCATAATGTAAACTGTAATTTTAAAAAGTATGGTTAAGCTGAACGATTGTCATTTGTATGGACAGCTATCTCAGTAATGGGCTGAAAGAGGCAGAACAAAAGCAGTTCAAAATGTAATGCTGGTTAACGTGGTATTTACCTCCATCTTTCTTACTCTGAGTATATTTCTCCTTCATTCTGTTGTCTTATTTCCAAGTTTACATGTAGAGTTCCTTCTTGGTATGTAATGAGAAATTGTACCAAAAATCAACTGAAAATAGGCTGGTTGGGTAATGCTTCATGTTACCGCTAAAAATCATTTGCATAATCACAAAAGTCAAATCTTCCATGAACCAGTGCAATCAGGCAGTGTAATCAAATGTAATTTCTTTTCCTTCCCATTTCTCAATATATTTATAAATGGCAGTCTGGTGTATTTTTTTTATTAAGAGAGTTAAAAATGAATCATTAGATGTCCTGTCTACTCAAGTGATTTAGTATTGCTTAAAAATAACTATACTGAACTATTTAATAGTTTCATTGTGACGTATGTGCTTAGAAAAGCCTGTGTTTTCTTTTGATCAATGTCCCTTTAAAAAACAATATAGGTTGGGGAGTATTTTAAAAGAGGGTTAATTGGTTTCCTGATCATTAGTTTCTAAGACATGCCTATGTGATCTGGGATAGCCATGTTGACGAAAAACTAAGAAACAAAAGGTAAATAAAAGGTGAAGTTGCTGTGGGGTATGGTGAGCATGTTTTTTCTGTTTTGCAGTTCAGAACACTGAGAAAGGTTGCCTTTGAGTGGAACAATCTTCTGTTTGCGTTCGAACAGATCCTGGTGATTACGTAGATCTCTGAGAATAGAGCAGAGACTGTGTTATTGAGTGTGCTGTATAGTTGGAAAGGACAACACTGAAGGTGAGGGATTATGGGTTGGACAATGACCATTGCTGCTGTTGAAGCAGTGCCAGAGCCCGCAAGACTCTCCAAGGGCAAAGAGAAGAAATTTTCTAGGAATTCTATGAGCGAAGAGTGTTGTGACCTGAGTGAGAGAGGGTTCGTAGATGTACACCTTGATGGTAAGCATGTCTGGGGACTTCGGATGGAATACAGTTACTGGTGAATGCGACTTAAGGGCCAGAATATCTTTATATCAACTATTTAAAGTGAAATGTATCTTTTTATTTGCAATATTTTTTAACCAGTTCCTTGATATTTTGAAATATGTTGATTTTAGTTGGTTTGTTACAGTAAAAGTTGTAAAAAGTGAAATCTTGTCTGTTGGGTTTCTTTCCATTGGCTTCATGGGAATTCCGGGTGGATCATATCAAATAGCATGTACTGTTTGCAATAGGCCAAGTACTGAACATAACCAACCAGTATTTGCAAAGCTCCAACCACAGTGTCCAACATTAGATATGATTCTGTGATTGGCAACACTTGCAAAACAATCCTGGTTGTGCTACGAATAACACTGAAAACTAATTTAAGATCACCAGTCCGGCTCGTAGTGTGATTCACTTACGCATGCTGAAGCCACATATATTTGCACTGTCACGGCACTGTCCTTTGCAGACTGAAGAAGCATGTCCACATGTTGTGTCTTTTCCAACAAAACAATAGCTTGGGGGACAGCCATTACCGGATTCATTCTGTATGGAACTGCCTTGACCAATCAGAGGACCTGACTGGTTTGAATTTGAAAAAAAGCTTGGCAGTTGACTGTTCTCTGCTGTATGCCCCATAGCAATGCCCCTACCAATCAGAGTCCACTTATCAACCAATCAGCATTCTCTTCTCATGTGGTAGAAATTACTGTACCCTTTATCTTGCGAGCTACCCCAATGAGTGCAAGATGATAAGCTTTAATACCATGTCTCTTTTTTTCAGAAATTCTCAAATTCTGTTCTACCAATTATAAATATAATAAGTATAGTATAAATTGCTTTTGAATATGAAAAACTTTTAAACCATTCTACTGGTATCTTGCGCTACAGACAACCTCTGTTTAAATGTCGTTCCCAGATCAGGATAATCAATAGAATTCACAATTTGAACTAGGCCATGGGGTTTTTCATGGACCGGGCCCTGTTTAAGTAAATCAAAACAGAAAGCACCATACAATACTGTGGAAAGCAAGAATGTAAGTGATTCAAGACACAATTTACCTATATTTTAAATTCTCTAATTTTTCTCCTGGTTTAGTTATTTCCATCCAAATAACAGTGCAATTTGGCCACAAAACAGAAATTATTTTCCCCATGGCTTTTTCTGTGTTCACGTCTTTCTGTATTTATGTATTTCATTCATTGGCTCATAACTTCCTCAGAGTGACGATCTCTGGTGGAATGCTAGTCTCAGCGACCTCTGAGCTTTTTGAATAGTTATTCTGGAGTTAGAAGTCATTGTTTCCTCCAACTCTTTCAGAGTAACTATCAGGGTAAAACTGACAGAACCATCCGAAGTTAGCAATTTAAATTGCTTCTCGTGGATTGTTCCCAGCCCAGTAGAATTGCCCAGAGGAAGTTAGCACTTCTGGGCAATTGCTCTGTAAACCGTTATGTGGGATATTCCTGAAGGGATTCCTCAGCGCATCATTGGGGGTACTCCCTAAATGCAATGTTGGGGAACCAGGAAGATAGAGGCCATTATGTTTGATTGCACATTTTCTCCTTTCCGTCTTTATAAATCTCTTTAATTTCTTTCCATGCCCTTTACACTTTCTACTTTCTTTCACATTGGGCAGGATTCTCTGTCGGCCGACGGCAAAATTGGGAAATGTGATTGGGCGGAGAATCGGTTTGAACGCCAAAATTGCTGCGGGTGCCAATTTGACGCCAGATCACAGTTCTCCGTCGCCTCGCCAGCGGTGCCAATGCGTTCCAAAACACATGTACAGTAAATGCCATTTGCATATCATTAGCAAGCCTGGCACAGTATTCTCCGGGGCCTACGTGATTCTCTGCCTCCGATGGGCCGAATTTCCGATGGTGATGTTCACTTGTGCTTTTAAAAATCGTGAAATTGGCGTCATGGCTGATGAGGGAGAGAGAGGAGGTAGGACACACAGAGGCGCGACCGTGGGCTGCCGGGCCGGACACTGGCCGGGCAGGCTGGGGCATGGGGGTACATGCCAGGGTTGGGATGTGGCGGGATATGACAGGGGAATGGGCCGTGGGGCCGAGATGACCCCCCCCCCCCCCCCCACGGAACTGGGACAGTATCCAGGCACAGACTGCCATTGCCGTGGCCTCCAAGGGAGTGCGGCGCAGGAGGAGTGCAGCCCCATCCCCTTATGATGGGGCCAGCTTGGCAATGCTTATTGAGGGCAGACATTTAAACTGCAGATTTATATTCAAGACAACAGGCAACATATTTAACAAGTGTTTTAAAGGTATGAACAAGTTTCTTTAACAGTTTTATTTGATCTTTTATTCAGGCATCACTGTTGTTATTGATTCTTTTAAAGTAATTTTAAATTTTTGTTGTGATTATTTAGAAGTGAGCATAGGTTTAGTTATTTGTTTTCAATCTGTGAAGCTATTTAAATCTGCACTATATTATTATATATCTTTATGGGTGGCATGCTTAAAAGTGTTTTTGTTTTAATTTAGATTTATGGTCATAAGGTTTTAAAAGCACCTCAGGGATTCTTGCTATAATATCTGATTTTTTTGATTTGTGTTTATAGAATCACTGCAGTGCAGAAGAAATCCATTTCACCCATTGAGCCTGCACCGACAATCCGAAAGAGCACTCTACCCAGGCCCATGCCCCACCCTATCCCCGTAACCCCACTTAACCGTTGGACACTAAGAGGCAATTTAGCAAGGCCAATCCACCTAACCTGCACATCTTTGAACTGTGGGAGGAAACCGATGAACCCGGAGGAAACAGCGGTGGCACAGTGGTTAGCACTGTTACCTCACAGCGTCAGGGACCCGGGTTCAATTTCCACTATGGGTAAGTGTCTGTGTGGACTTTGTATGTGTCTGCGTGGGTTGCCCCTTAGTGTCCAGGGATGTACAGGTTAGGTTCCGTGAATAGGGTGGGGGCGTGGGCTTAGGTAGGGTACTCTTTCAGAGGGCTGGTACAGACTCAATCGGCCAAATGGCCCCCTTCTGCACTGTAGGAATTCTATGGTTCTATTCCATGGTTCTAGAAAACCCATGCAGCCAGGGAGAATGAGCAATCACCACACAGTCACCCAAGGCCCGAATTTAACACGGGCCCCTTGTGATGTGAGGCAGCAGTACTAACCAGTGTGGTACAGTGTTACCCGTGTTATTATGTTTCTGCCTTGTTTACTTCAATTATTTTATTCATTTATAATTATCTGATAATTAAATTTTGTGTTGTGATGTTTCAGTAAGACATTTGTAGAAGCTTGTAAAGTTTAATATAAAATATTCATTAACAAAAATAATTTTATAAATACAAAACTTTGAAACCAGTTAACATTTAACTTAACATTTAACTTTATCAGCTGGGCAATGACATTACACTACCTCAACTTGTACAAATTTCATGCAATAAAACACATTTTCTCACTTAAACATAACAATCAATAAAATGTTTTTCCACATAAACACAGCGGTTCTGTCTATTTGTAAAGGAGGGGAAGGGGAGGGTTTTGACATATCAATTGTTAATGTAACAAGCTCAAAGGCCATAAGCAGAAGCTGCTGAAGCGCAGTATCATGGCACACCTCCTCTGACATCATTTTGGGAGGTCCTTTGGCAGTATGCTCTTAGGGGTGTGTAATTGATTTGCTGAAATATCTGTCCGAGAGATAGTTCACCTTAGCTTATAGCAGGCTTGCATATGTCAACTAAGGCATTAAACCTTGTTAAAGCATTTGAAGTAACCACTGAGGCTTGTAAGGGTGAACATTACATCAGGGAGACTCTTAAACAACACAGCTTAAAGTACATTGCAAAATCCAAATATACTTTAGCTCTGAATCAGCTGGGAGGACAGAGGTGCTAACATTAGTGTCCTTGAAGGAGTCAATAGCCCCTATATCAAGGTCATGATCATCCGGAACCAACTCCGCTGGGCTGCCTATATGATTAAGATCTCAGAGTCCTGACTGCCAAAGCAAATCATTTTCATCCAGTTCAAGGAACGATTTTGAACAAGAGGAGGACAAAGGAAGCTCTTCAAAGACAACTTGAAGGCTTACCTCAAGAAACGGAACATAGACATCAATGCTGTGAGACCTTTGCTTGGAAGAGACCGACTTGGAGGAACCTCTAGATTGAAGGGTCGCAATTCTTTGAAAACACCCAATGGCTAGAGGAGGCCTGGAAAATGAAACTGAGAAATGAGTCCCATGCCCTACCTTCCAAGGACCGATCCCACCTTTTGAAAACTGCTAAATGAGTGATTGAAGATGCGGCTCTTGGGTTGAGCTCATCAGCCACGCAAGGACCCACAGAACCCGTGATCAGTAACACGGAATATCTTGGGTGGACAATCATACTCATGAGCGAGTGATCACTGCATTCAATCGATTATAGTTCCTTTAATGGAATTAACATCTTCATGACAAACCAAAGTTTAAAAAAGCTTTCATTTTCTGTACCTCCAAACTCACTTTATACAGTAAGTTACCCTTTAAATGGAATTAACAGCCTCATGACAAACCAAAGTTTAATAAGAAAAATATAACCTTATTTCACTTTATTTGCATTTTAAACATATATATATACGCTAAACACTAATAATATAAACTGTGAATCTACAAAAAAAAATCACACACTTGAGTGATTGAGTGTACTTATCTCTCTTTGATATGGTCAATGTTTACAATCATTGGAGTTTCACCACTTAGACCACTGAAGTGTGAAGGGATATGGATGTCTCAAAGCTGCTGGCGGTTTGTAGAAGCTGTCAATCCCAGACTACTACAAGAAAGCTATGATTGGTTTGCAGCTAATGGATCTGTGTGAACCAGACACAGGTCTCACCTGCTCTCCTTCCAGTATTGGTCAAGTGGAGCTTAAAGGTAAGTGTTATAGCTATAATTATTCACCCTGTCCTGTCTAGACTACTCATAGAATCATAGAATCATAGAAGTTTACAGCATGGAAACAGGCCCTTCGGCCCAACCAGTCCATGCCGCCCAGTTTTTACCATTAAGCTAGTCCCAGTTGCCCGCACTTGGCCCATAACCCTCTATACCCATCTTACCCATGTAACTATCTAAATGCTTTTTGAAAGACACAATTGTACCCGCCTCTACTACTACCTCTGGCAGCCCATTCCAGACACTCACTACCCTCTGAGTGAAGAAATTGCCCCTCTGGGCCCTTCTGAATCTCTCCCCTCTCACCTTAAACCTATGCCCTCTAGTTTTAGACTCCCCTACCTTTGGGAAAAGATGTTGACTATCTACCTTATCTATGCCCCTCATTATTTTATAGACCTCTATAAGATCACCCCTAAGCCTCCTACGCTCCAGGGAAAAAAGTCCCAGTCTATCCAGCCTCTCCTTATAACTCAAACCATCAAGTTCCGGCAACATCCTAGTAAATCTTTTCTGCACTCTTTCTAGTTTAATAATATCCTTTCTATAATAGGGTGACCAGAACTGCACACAGTATTCCAAGTGTGGCCGTACCAATGTCTTGTACAACTTCAACAAGACGTCCCAACTCCTATATTCAATGTTCTGACCAATGAAACCAAGCATGCCGAATGCCTTCTTCACCACCCTGTCCACCTGCGACTCCACCTTCAAGGAGCTATGAACCTGTACTCCTAGATCTCTTTGTTCTATAACTCTCCCCAACGCCATACCATTAACTGAGTAGGTCCTGGCCTGATTCGATCTGCCAAAATGCATCACCTCACATTTATCTAAATTAAACTCCATCTGCCATTCGTCGGCCCACTGGCCTAATTGATCAAGATCCCGTTGCAATCCGAGATAACCTTCTTCACTATCCACTGTGCCACCAATCTTGGTGTCATCTGCAAACTTACTAACCATGCCTCCTAAATTCTCATCCAAATCATTAATATAAATCACAAATAACAGTGGACCCAGCACCGATCCCTGAGGCACACCACTGGTCACAGGCCTCCAGTTTGAAAAACAACCCTCTGCAACCACCCTCTGCCTTCTGTCGTCCAGCCAATTTTGAATCCAATTGGCAACCTCACCCTGGATCCCGTGAGCTTTAACCTTCTGCAACAACCTACCATGCGGTACCTTGTTTCATTACTCTCTAGCTTCCAGATAGGGATCTCTTCTCTGGGGAGAAGGGAAATCCCTTTAGGCAGTGGGTCCCTGTGGGGAGTCTCCCTATTACAGGGGTCCCTGTGGGGGATCTCCCTATTACAGGGGCTCCCTGTGGGGAGGATGGGTGTGTTCCCTATTACAAGAGTCTCTGTGGGGGGGTCTCCTTCTCACAGAGGGCCTTGCAGGGGCCTCCCTATCGCAGGGGTCCCTGTGGAGGGTCTACCTTTCACAGGGGTCCCTGGGAGATCTCCCTATCACAGTGTTCTCTGGGTGGGTCTCCCTAGTGCAGGGATCCCTATGGGGGATATGCCTATTACAGAGGTCCCTGAGGGTGGGATCCCTATTTTAGCAGACCCTGGGGGGGGTGTCTCTCTATTACAGGGATCTCTGGGGGGCTGCATCCTGTCACGGGGGTACTTGGGGGTGGGGGGGGCACCCAGGCATTCCGAGGGTGGGGGCTGCTAGGGGCGGCTGGTTTGGGGCTGATTTGCGGTGCAGGGAGGTGGCCAGCCGGGAATCCCTCATATTCCACACCATGCATAAATTTGCATGCTTAGGAACACTGAATTTCTTGCTGGCTTGCGGTTTGCACTCCCAGGAGATCATAAACCGGTTGCAATTCACCTCCAGCGGGAGAACATAAAGCGGAGAATCCAGTCCCATGACTTGAAGTGTAGAAGGGTGTAGGATGGTTCGCCATATCTTTTGAGACTCCAATTTTAGTATTACTTTCTCCAAAAGAAACTGAAAAGCTGTCAATTGAATTCTGGAAGCTTTATTTCAAGTAAGTTGGTGTTTATTAACAATTGCCTGAATGAATTGCTTAGACAAACACCATCTCTGATTAGCAGACCTTGTAAAACTATTTCTTTGCTGACAGTTAAAAACAAAATGGATTTTTTTTGTTACTTGCCTGCTCATTGCTATTGAAAATCTCTCATGAAATGTATTAAGATGTATGCATGCTTTTATAAATCCATACATGTTTTGATGTTTTAAGCATTTTGAGGTTTTGTTTATTTTGATGTGGAAATTTGTTACATTTGTCAGAAAATTGCTGAGGGCAAATTTCTTGCTTTTTTCCTGGTTTATGGCTGGAGTACATATTGGCAAATTGCAAAATCTCAGCTTGCAATTTCTGTCAATTGATTTTAAGAAGCCTAACAATTAGTTAAAATGTTATAATTCAGGAACATAAAGAGAATGGGGTAAATGGTGGTGGCAGCGAGATTGAAGGTGGGGAATAAGTGCCAAACAAAATTTTACTACAGACCAGTTGTAGAGGAAGCTGATTGGTGATAATGGGGAGATGCAAAAAGCTTGCTATGCTTTATCATTGACAAACTTCCCACTATTTTACCTGTTAAGGTTTCGGTTTCGTGGAGTTATCTGAAATTAAGTGGGGGGAGAAAAGAAAATGTCATCTCCAGTGGCAGGCCTCCTCTACCTCTGCCGCTTTGCGTTGAGGCTAGCTGTTTAACTTCAAATACAGCAGACCTGCTTGGTTAAAGTGTCAGTTTACTAAGTCTGCAACAGAGAGTTGACTTGATTCTAAACCACCATTGCCTCGAAGGACAGTTGCTGTTTGGACATGATACTAACGTCAAGCTTGGGTTTGAGCCCTCACTATGTGGACAGTTGGTTTGTAGTCCAATCAGCTCTGTTTATATGAACATATATTCTTATATCCATTCTCAGGTAATGCCCTCCAGCAGTCATGTGCCAGTACCTCATACATTTTCTTGTTTGCTGTTGAATGGACAATGCCTTCAAAGGGGGAAATGCATACAAGGTTACATACATGCAGCTTGTGTTCTGCACATTTAAATCCAGTGGTGCATACCGGAACTAGTCTTCACAAATTGTTTAACTCATTTGAGGCCATTGGCAAAAGACATGCTTGATGTGTCAGATGTGACTGACATGCCTGCATGAGACGTAAAGCCTGAAGGGCAAATGGGTGTAAGCGAGATCTTTTCGGCCATACAACCATTCTTTCATAAATGTACTTCAGAGCTAGATCAGACAAGGCCTGGAAGAATTATGAGGTCGCAACATTTAACAACAAATCAGACAAATATATCTGATATTGTGTGATTAATTATTTTGAGGTGCATATTAATAATACAATATTTGAAGCATCCAGTAAGATATTGGGTCCGTTGATCAAGATGTTGATTAGAATGGACAGTAGATCCTTAGGTGATTCTAACAATACAATATTATCTGCAAAAAATATATTGCAGTTTTCAAAAATGCCCAGAACAGTTTGAGAACATTGCTTATGATGTTATTCATTACATCATGAGAAAGAAGTCTAATATGTTGAATAATCATACTTCACTCTTCTCAAGGGAGATCTTATGGTGCAGTGGGTCGTGCCCCTGCCTGTGAACCAGAAGCTCCGGGTTCGAGTCCAATAGCAGGACTTGATAGCCAAGGAAGGTGTGTTCATAAAGAGGCCGAACAGGTTGATCATCAACCTGAAAATCTTTCCAACACGCCAGTAGCAGGTGGTAAGAGTGAGAGAGATTCCTGGTCAGCCATCTGATGGAAAGAAAGTTGGAACCACCATCACTATTGTGGTGTTGGGTGCTCTGGTGCACAGATGAGCCAACACAGTTGTATGTGGTACAACTCTATTTTATTTTAACTCTTATAATACAGTTCGTTCTGGATACTCTGCACGTGCTGTCTCCCTGAGTGTGTTTGGTAACAGATCTGTCCTGGTCCTCCTCTGCAGCTAATACTGACCACCGGGGGTCGTGTCTGTGCTTTTATATCTTTCTGTCATTGGTTGTGGTGTTGTGTGTTCTGATTTGTCTGTTGGTGTGTCTATCATGATGTGTGTGTTTGAATATCATGACAACTATCTTATAACCCAGGGACCTGGATTCAATTCCCAGCTTGGGTCACGGTCTGTGATGAGTTCTCCCCGTGTCTGCATGGGTTTCTTCTGGGCATTCCGGTTTCCTCCCACAAGTCCCAAAAGACGTGCTTGTTAGGTGAATTGGACATTCTGAATTCTCGTACCCGAACAGGCGCCTGAGTGTGGCGACTAGGGAATTTTCACAGTAACTTCATTGCAGTGTTAATGTAAGCCTACTTGTGACACAAATAAAGATTATTATAGCTTCAGGCTACAAAGTACAGGTCAAAATGAATGTTCCCACAGCAACTTGGACTTCCTGAATAACCTGTAACTCACCAACGCACTTTTTGAAGGGAAATGGGATCTATGATTCTCTCAGCTCTTCTATGGATCCTGAAGCTGGAATACCCTTCCTTGATGAAATAAAATATCTGTGTATGTATTTAATTAATTAACCTCAGCTTCTTCAGAAAGGCTACATGAAATACTAGCTGTAAAGCCTTATGAAAAAGGTGACAGAAGTAAAGAACATCCTAACTTATAGGCATGTTCTTCCGAGGCTGAACTTCACAAACATCTGGTTATTTACCAGTAATATATCAGTGCTACATTTTGTCTGAAAATGGTTATTGGCATTATGAATTCCAGACTTGGAAAAAGTAATTGTCCAGTGCAAACATCCCTAATCTTTTTAAGCATAAAAGGAAATCAAGTACATAAAATTGATTCTGTCATATAGTTTGATCGATGGCATTGATTCTTCTGCTTCTTCTGCTCAATCGAGAATGATTTCTCTGATTATGCAATTGGATGTAACTGCAGTAGTTTAGTCCAGTGTTAATCTTTTCTAAAGCAGTTCTAAAGCAGTTTCTGTAGAAACGTCTTGATTTTATATTTATATTTCTGGTCAATATAATATTCATGAGTCATTTTGACCACTGCCCTTTCAACCAATTTTGTGATCGAAGTGCTCTGACTACTTCTCACTGGCGGGTCAGCTTTTTCTGTGTCCAGATTGATTCACAATCCCAGACCAGACCCCAACAGTGGCTAGGATACTGGACCGAAACCCCAATATTTTAGTTTATTTTAAGACTGTCCGGAAAGAATGATTCACTCCAGGAGTGATTGCATGAAAAATAGGGCTTTTGGTATTTCTAAAACAAAACTTTATTATGAATACAATATTAAACTTTTAATTTCACACCCGAAAAGAACAACTTACAATTACCCCTTAACACAACTATACAATTTCCTATTAAACAACAAGAAAATAAACATACAGCTCTTAATCCAGCTTTCTTACTTACTTTTAAAACAGATTTGGCTCCAGTTGGAATCCTTTCAGACTCTGGCTGAATATCTTCAAATAGCTGCTTGAACTAGGTTGTTTCAGCCTATTCCTTGTCTTCAGACACGACTGCTCTGCTTTAAAAAAAAAAAATATTTTTAAACTACCCTACTTGGAAAGAATTGCTTCTCCAAACTTACTGCCTTTCTAGGCTCCACCCAGCAATGACATCATCTCCCCAAGCGACCTCTGCAGGCTGCATAAGCACATTAACGCCCAGGGACTTGCCCAGTCAAACCACATCCATTAGCCTAGACTTAAAAACACATTCCTTGTCAATTTCACCTCCTATTTACTCGAAGCAAAACAATTTTAAAAGCTTGAGCATTGCAGCCCTTAGAAAGAAAGTAACCAGCAATGTAAACAGATGGCTTAATTTTTCTAAAGCCATTTTAACATTATACATTTCTTAAGATTACATATAACTTATCCTTTTACATTTTTAAATGGCAAACATCACATTAATGTCGTTCTTTTTAGTCTTCTCACATGTCACAGTCATGATCATAAATTTATCCATTCCTTAGAGCTAAAGTTATTTCCAAAAACCCGGGAGGCCTCAAAGATTGCATCCACTACAAAAGCTTCATTAACAATTCAGTTATATGTAGTTGCCTGGCCCTGCCTGCAAAATGCTTCACTTGATAGTAAGACAGGTTGTTGATTGATGCTGCAGCACTCATCATCAGTTCTTCACATTTATCAACTGTTTTGCATTCTGCTACATTTGGGGTCTGTTGAGGATACCCAAAGTAATTGGTACTAGCTGGTGTATTCAGACAGTGCAAGGCAACAGTCATTTTTATGCTGAAAATTTGCTGAATATTCTGGCTACATTTGTACCAGCAGTATTCCACCACTAACGATGCTCTTTGTGAAAAGTTGAGACAGTTACAGTCTTTCATCTATCTCTCCTGACCAGATCCTAGTACCATTGCCTCCTATGTCACGACCATGACAGGAATTTGACTGCTCTTGGAGCTCCACAGTTCCTGCATTTTCTTTCATTGCAACCTGCTGCCTTGTGATTAATTTTCTCCCTTCTAGCTCATGCAGATGGCTGCTGGTAGGCTGGGGTTTCTGTGTAATATGATGCTGCATCTCAGTTTTCTCCCGAATCTGCCTTTCCAAGCTAGCTTTCTCTTCTGTGTAACCATCACTGATACCTTCTGCTTGTTAAGGCTCCAATGCCAGCTGCTCCCAACATTCTGCTCTTCATTAACTCTGCCAAGGAGCTCTGTTTGACATGTACATTACTTAGCCATCTCCATTTGTACCTATGCTAACTTTAGTGGATTGAGCCTGTATGGATGTTGTTTAATGGGAATAATTGGCGCGATTCTCCTAAATGTTTTCTCAGTTAATTTGCGGCAGGTTTTTCAGGGAGTTTCCCGCCGGCTCTGCTAGCGAGTTCCCCACCGCTATTCAGTGACACTTAGTCACTTTTTTGGCCCTGGTGAGTTTCTCACCGGTATAGCCACACTTAGGGTGGGATTCACTGGCCACGTTCGCCCGGCGACTGGAGAACCCCGCCCGAGGTCAGTGGATTGGTCCTTTCTCCCTGGCGTGCCTGTGGTGTTCTTGCAGTGGGCAGGGTGGGAGAATCAAGCCCTTGAATTTTTTTTAGCACTGGGGAGCTGAACTCAGAGCCGCCATTTTGAAAGGGTGCCCCGATCCCTAAGTGAGCTTGAGTGTCCCCCACACCCCCTACCCATGGGCAATGTCACCCCCCGCCCACTCACATGGACACTACCCCACACTCCCCAAGTGAGTACACCCTGCTTTGGGGCCCCTGGGGGCGGTCTCCCCTCTTCAGGCCCCCTTGCAGCACCCCCTCCCTTCCAGGACACCCACCCATCACCCCTCCAACCTCCCAGAGGTCCCTACCTCTCTGTCCTGCACTCTCCCACCCTTGAAACCCCTCCTCCACCCTCATTTTATGGGTATGCCCCCCGCGGCTCCCTGGCCCTTGGCAGTGCCACCCTGGTACTCGGGCACCCTTGCACTGTCACCCAGGCAATGCTCCTGCTGGCTTGGCAGTGCCATACACCAAGATGTCTGGGTTCCAGGGGGAGGGCCAGGGAACCATTCTGCGTTTAGCCTTTCTATCCAGTGGTCTCCAATGGCCCTGGAGACCCCCCCAGGTGCCTTTCCACTTGGTTCAAATTTGTGTGGATCAGCATTGATAGGCGCCCAGCTGAAACCTCGCTGTGGTGGCCGAAGAATCGAGGGAGGCCTGTGGATCCCAGGTGAGTAGGTTGTAAGTAGATTTAAGATCTACTTCCTTGAGCGTCATTCGGTCCTGCCCATTTGGAGCGGGGTTCCGTCTCTGATGCCTCCTGGAACTCCTGAGAAACTCGCGAAGCGCGGAGCCTGTCGGGAGGCTCGCTGGAAGCCTCTCACAGCAACTCGGCCGGAGGGTCTCGCCCAACCTTTCCTATATCTACATCATGCTTAATTACTTTCGTGCTTCCCAATTTATTTCCACAGACAGCTCTATACGACTAATAACTCTTTTAGGTCATATTGATTTTCCTCCGGATGGTAACTCAACAATTTATCCCAACTTTTTAATGCTTCTCATTATTCAAATAATTTGAGGAATGTCAAATTCAGAATCATCTGGATTTATCTCTTCCCCTTGAGCCAAAATGACTAACACCACCTTCTTTCCTCTTCTATCAAGATACCTTTTGAGCATATTAACATGATGCATTTATGAGTTTTCCTTCTGTCTGGCGTTCTTACCAGATAATTCACTTCACCTGATTTCCTTTCAATTTAATAAAGCCCACTAAATCTTGCTTTTAATGGTCACCTACCATTGGTAACAACATTAGTACTTTCTCCCCACTAACAAAACTACAAATTTCTTATCTTCTTTCATTATCTATTGTGACAGTTTTAGATGTTTCCCAGCCAACTCACCAGCTCTAGTTAATCTCTCCCTAAAATTTGACACATAGTCCAAAAACATGGGGCTGAATTTTCCGCCGTCGGGATTCTCCGTTTTGCCGGCAGCCTGGGGATTTCCCGACGGCGTGGGGCTACTCCACCAGGGGAAACCCCATTGACCAGCCGGCCAAATGGAGAATCCCAACGGTGTGCCGTACCATAAATCTGGTGCGGCGCGACAGAGAAACCCGCCCATACTCTCTGACCGTTGACTCACCAATTTATCTTAGATCAATTTAAGTAGTCCTCTCACCTGATCAAAAATATATTCAAATGGACTGAATTTAGTTGATTCATTAGGTGCATCTCTAATTAAATTTAGTACAAATGGAATTCCTTTATCCCAATCCTCTGGATAATCTTGATTATTCGTCCTCAAAATGGTCTTTAGAGTTTGATACCACCTTTGTAATGTCCCTTGTGATTCCGGATGCTATGCCATTGAGTTAAATTGCTTTATTCCTAAGCTGTCCATAACTTCCTTGAAGAATTTCAACGTAACATTGGGTTCCTGATATGATTGAATTTCTTTCGGCAGCCATATAACTGTACACAGTTATAAACAACTACTAAACAGAACACCCGGAGGCCTTGTTAATCATGGCCAGGGACTTCAACAAGGCCAACCTCAAGAGTGTACTGCAAAATTTCACCAGCACATCTCCTGTCCCACCAGGGACGACAACACTCTTGACCACTGCGACTCAAAAATCAAGGGCGCCTACCGTTCCATCCCCCGACTGCACTTTGGGAAATCAGCCCATAAGACGGTGCTCCTTCTCCCGGCATACAAGCAAAAACTCAAGCGGGAGAATCCAGCTAAGAAGGTCTTGCAGTGCTGGTCCAACGTGACTGCTTAGAGACAGTGGACTGGTCCATATTTAAGAACTCAGCGCCCAACTTAAATGAGTATGCCACCACCGTCACAGACTTCATCAGCAAATGTGTGAATGACTGCGTGCCAAAGAAAGCAGTATGCGCGTTCCCCAACCGGAAACCATGGCTCAATCGCGAGATTGACTCTCTACTGAAGGACAGGTCTGAGGCATTCAAGTCAGGCGACCCTGTCCTATATGACCTCCGCAAAGCCAACCGAGATGCCAAGAGAGAATGTCAGACCAAGCCAGAGTCACAGACTAGTGTTACAGACTCTCGGCGGTTGTGGCAAGGCCTAAACAACATAATGGGCTACAATGCCAAGCCGAGCTGAATCTCCAGCAGCAGCGCACCCCTGCCCGATGAACTCAATGCATTCTATGCTCGGTTTGAGCAGGAAACTAACAATCCGCTGTCGAGTGCCCCAGCAGCCCATAACACACCCATACCCACCATCACAGCTTCCAAAGTCAGATCGGCTTTTCTGAAAGTGAACCCTCGGAAGGCGACGGGTCCAGACGGGATTCCTGGTCATGCACTCAGAGCCTGCACGGACCAGCTGGCAGATGTATTCGCGAACATTTTTAACCTGTCCCAACTCCGCTCCGACGTCCCCACCTGCTTCAAGAAGACCTCCATCACACCGGTGCCAAAGAAGAACCAGGCTACATGCCTCAATGACTACTATCTGGTGGCCCTGACTTCCCTTGTAATGAAGGGCTTCGTGAGGTTGCTCTTGAAGGCATCAACTCCATACTCCCGGAACGCCTTGATCCACTGCAATTCGCATACTGTCGCAACCGGTCCACAGCAGACGCCATCTCCCTGGCCCTACACTCATCCCTAGAGCATCTCAACAACAAGGACTCTTACATCAGACTCCTATTTATGATTACTGCGCCGCGTTCAACACCAGCCAAGCTCTTATCAAAGCTCTAAAATCTAGGACGGCTCCTCACTCTGCAACTGAATCCTCGACTTTCTGACCCACAGATCACAATCAGTAAGAATAAACAACAACACCTCCTCCACAATAGTCCTCAATACCAGGGCCCCGCAAGGTTGGATACTTAGCCCTCTACTATACTCCCTGTGCACACACGACTGCGTGGCAACATTTGGTTTCAACTCCATCTACATGTATGCTGACGATACGACCGTAGTGGGCCAGATCTCGAATAACAACGAGTCAGAATACAGCAGGGAAAAACAGAATCTAGTGGAGTGGTGCAGCGGGGAAAATAGAGAATCTAGTGGAGTGGTGCAGCGACAACAATCTATCCCTCAGTGCCAGCAAAACTAAAGAGCTGGTAATTGACTTCAGGAAACAAAGTACTGTACACACCCCTGTCAGTATCAACGGGGCCAAGGTGGAGATGGTTAGCAGCTTCAAATTCCTGGGGGTACACATTAGCAAAAATCTCCTGGTCTACCCACGTCGACGCTACCACCAAGAAAGCACAACAGTGCCTATACTTCCTCAGGAAATTAAGGAAATTTGGTATGTCCACATTAACTATTACCAACTTTTACATATAAAGCATCCTATCTGGCTGCATCACAGCCTGGTATGGCAACTGCTTGGCCTAAGACCGCAAGAAACTTCAGAGTCGTGAACACAGCCCAGTCCATCACATGAACCTGCCTCACATCCATTGACCCCCATCTACACCTCCCACTGCCTGTGGAAAGCAGGCAGCATAATCAAAGACCCCTCCCACCCGACTTCCGGTGGCGTTTGCGAGCGGAGCGGCCGCGTTCAGGAGAAGGTCCTGCCGGTCCGCGATATCGCAGTCTTTTTCGGGGGGTGCCCCGCTGATTTTTTGAAGGAATTAAACCTCTCCGGGGCCGGCCCTGCCCCTCTCGCCCTGTTAAAGCGCTAAAGCTCCGTTTCACGGAGCCGGAGGGTTGGAAGGGTGGGAGAGGAGAGACTGGGCCCGGTGGGTTCGGCGGAGCAGCTGCACGTGGAGGAGGAGCGGGGACCGTGACTTTGTTCCCAAAGGAACACCCTGAAAGCCGAAGGGCTCAAAGAGCACGGAGAGGGAAAACGTTTTTTTTCCTCTCTCGCTCCTGAAAACTTGAAAGGAGCAGCGGGGGCGGAGCCAAACTGAGGCCGAGGCTGCAGGCCTGAAGCCAGGGCACGATGTAGGTGAGATGTCCCCCATCAGATGGATCCCGCCTAGAATGTGGTAAGACTGAAGCCCAGCCCCAGGGAAATTCTGGAGGTATACAAAAAAGAAGAGAAAGAAGTTTTGATGAAATTTGAGATTGAAGAAGGAAGGAAGGGTGAGAAAAAGGAAAAATAATAAGCTGTTAAAGGATGTGAAAAGCAGCATCGAGGAAGGGAGGAAACGCGGGCTCGCCGTTGAATGAGAGGACGAGCAAAAGTGCTGACAAGATGGCGGAGGCCGGACCGCATGGTGGGGCTGCACTACTTACGGTGGAGAAGATGACAGAGGTGATGGCGGTTGAGCTGGAAAAGCAGTTTGCGAGGCACATGGAGGCTTTGAGGAAGGAGATGGCGGTTGCATTGAAGTCATTGGTGGAGAAGGCAATCGCCCCGGTGAGGGTAGCTGTGGCAAAGACATCGGCCGAGGTGAGAGAGCTAGGCAAGAAGATGAAGGAAGTGGAGGAGGCCGTGTTGCAGCACAGCGACCAGCTCACCTCGATGGAGGACGAGCTGCGGAGGGTGGTGGTGGAGGTCAACAGAGGACTCCGAGCAAAGTTCGAGGACTTGGAGAACCGCTCGAGGTTGCACAATTTGAGAATTGTGGGCTAGCCCGAAGGTATAGAGGGTCCAAGGCCAACAGAGTACTTGGCTAAGAAGTTGGCGGAGCAGATGGGGGAGGGTGAGAACCCCTCCCGGTACGAGCTGGACCGAGCTCATCGGTCATTAAGGCCGAAGCCCAAAGTGAATGAGCCGCCAAGAGCAGTAATCATCTGCTTCCATAAGTACTGCATGAAGGAGATGGTGTTAAGCTGGGCGAAGCAGAAGCTCAAGGAGCAGCGGGATCTACCAGGACTTGACGGTGGAGTTGGCAAAAAGACGAGCGGCGTTCGGGCGAGTGAAGGCAGCACTGTACAAAAAGGGGGTGCGATTAGACCGTATGATGCCAAAAGCTTTTATTTCGAGACAGCGGAGGCGGCTGAGTCGTTCGTGAGGGCAGAAGGCTTGGGACAGACGTGAGGAGAAGAGCTGGAAGAGAGACTGTGGACTGTGATTGGGGAGCTGTAAAATGTATAAATGCGATAACTTTCTTTTTGCTGACGGGTATTGTAATTTTCTTCTCTTCACATTGTTACTGAGTTCAAGTTATTGGTTGGATTGATTGGCATTCTGTGTTGCGACGGTTATATCTTAGTTTCGTGAATTGTATGGGTTGGATTGTTGTTTTTGTTTTTTCTTTCTCTGGGACTGGGTGGGAGGGGACGGTACATCTTGGCGGGGGGAGCCACCCTCGCTAGCCAACTAAAGTCGGCTAGTGAGTGGAGATGAGGTGAGAGGAGGGCTGCGGACATTGGAGCCTGGTTAGCAGGTTTCGATGGGCCTCCGAGGCGAGCGGGGTGGGAGGGGGGGGGGGGAGGGATTGATGCTGGGATATGTTTTTTCGAGAGGATATGTAGGGGGCGTTTTGGGAGGGGGGGAAGGGGTTTGATGTTAATAATGGATAGGGGCGGGTCAGGCTCATGGGGCAGGGCCCGATGGTATGATGATGGTGGAAAAGAAGGGTGGGGGGGGGGTGGTGAGAGACCCCCAGTTAGGATAGTCACGTGGAACGTGAGGGAGTTAGGAGGTCCAGTCAAGAGGTCAACGGTGCTTACGTATCTTCAAAGTTTGAAAGCCGATGTAGCAATGCTGCAGGAGACTCACTTGAGGGTGAAGGACCAGGTGAGACTTAAAAAAGGCTGGGTTAGTCAGGTGTTTCACTCTGGACTTGACAGAAGGGCTCGAGGGGTAGCGGTAATGGTCAGCAAAAGAGTACACTTCCAGATGGAGAAGGGGGTGGCAGATCAGGGGGATAGATATGTGATTGTGACAGGGGCGCTGGAGGGGAGGTTAGTGGAGCTGTTAAGTGTATACGGCCCCAATTGGGATGATGTGGGATTTGCAAAGAAGGTGTTTGGGGCCATCCCCGACTTGGACACACACGAACTGGTAGTGGGGGGGGATTGGAACTTGGTGCAGGAGCCAAGGTTGGACAGGTCACGGCCGCGCTCGCTGGTCCCATCAGGAAGGCGTTGGCTGGGCTAATGGTGGAAATGGGAGGGGTGGACCCGTGGAGGCTTCTGCACCTGAGGGAACGGGAGTACTCGTTTTTCTCAGGAGTCCATAAGGTATACTCACGGATCGACTTTTTCGTGGTGGAGAAGTCTTTGCTGGCTGGGGTTAAGGGGTTGGAATACTCGGCAAATGCAGTGTCAGATCATGTTCCGTATTGGGCGGATATGGTGCTGGAGAAAGGGGTAGCGCAGAGGCCGGGGTGGAAATTAGATGTGGGACTTTTGGGGGACCAAGTGTTCTGTGACAAAATTGAAAAGGTAATTAAGGAATATGCAGGTGTCGAAGGCAGTCGTCTGGGAGGTTCTAAAGGTGGTGGCGAGGGGGGAGGTGATTTTGTTTAAGGCCAGGGTCGACAAAGAGGAGAGGTTGGAGCGGCAGAGCGTAATAGATGAGATGTTGGAGGTAGATAGGAGTTATGCAGAGGATGGGGACCCAGCAAAGCTGGAAAAGAGGAAGGAACTACAGGCAAGCTTTGACCGACTATCTACCAGGAAGGCGGTGTGCCAACTGAGACGAGCAAGGGATGCAGTTTACGAACAGGGAGGTCAGCTCCGGAGGGAAGCAGCGGCAAGGGAAATTGTGCAGGTGAGTGATAGGGCAGGGAAGTTGGTGGTGGCTCCGGATCTGATTAACAAGGTTTTTGAGGAATTTTATGAGAGGTTGTACAGGTCAGAGCCACCTCTGGGGGAGACCGTGAGATGCAGGAATTTCTAGATGGGTTGGAGTACCCGAGGTTAGGAGAGGGGGACAGGGCTACATTAGAAGGAGCGATTAGTGGAGCAGGAGATAAAGGATGTGATCGGGAGGATGCAGTCGGGGAAGGTGGCAGGTCCGGATAGGTTTCTGGTAGAATATTATAAAAAATTCAAGGATAAGCTGGCACCCCTGATGGTGGGGATGTTTGAAGAAGCGATAGGGAAGGGGGTGTTGCCACAAACTTTGGGGCAGGCATCGATTTCCCTGTTGCCAAAATGAAATAAGGATCCGACGGAGTGTGGGTCGTATAGGCCCATATCACTTCTTTTTTTAAAATATATTTTATTCAAACATTTTTGGCCAACCATGACAGTACATTGTGTATCCTTTACACAGTAATATAACAATATAAATAACAATGGCCAGTTTTAAGCAAGAAATAAATAATATATAAACAACATCAAAATTAAAAAACAAAACTAAATGGCAACTGCCTTGTCCCAAATAAATACTCTCCAAAAATACAATTCAGCAGTCCAATATACAATTACCTATAACAACAACCTATACATATTATACATACACACTAACATCCCTGAGAGTCCTTCTGGTTCCCCCCCCCCGGGTTGCTGCTGCTGTCTTCTTCTTTTCCATTCCCTCTATCTGTCTGTGAGGTATTCGACGAACGGTTGCCACCGCCTGGTGAACCCTTGAGCCGATCCCCTTAGGACAAACTTAATCCGTTCCAACTTTATAAACCCTGCCATGTCATTTATCCAGGTCTCCACACCCGGGGGCTTGGCTTCCTTCCACATCAACAGTATCCTGCGCCGGGCTACTAGGGACGCAAAGGCCAAAACATCAGCCTCTTTCGCCTCCTGCACTTCTGGCTCCTCTGCCACCCCGAATATAGCCAACCGCCAGCTTGGTTCGACCTGGACCCCCACCACCTTCGAAAGCACCTTTGTCACCCCCACCCAAAACCCCTGTAGTGCCGGACATGACCAGAACATGTGGGTGTGATTCGCTGGGCTTCTCGAGCATCTCGTACACCTATCCTCTACCCCAAAAAATTTACTGAGCCGTGCTCCAGTCATATGCGCCCTGTGTAACACCTTAAATTGTATCAGGCTTAGCCTGGCACACGAGGACGATGAGTTTACCCTACTTAGGGCATCAGCCCACAGCCCCTCCTCAATCTCCTCCCCCAGCTCCTCTTCCCATTTCCCTTTCAACTCATCTACCATAATCTCCCCCTCGTCCCTCATTTCCCTATATATGTCTGATACCTTACCATCCCCCACCCATGTCTTTGAGATCACTCTGTCCTGCACCTCCTGCGTCGGGAGCTGCGGGAATTCCCTCACCTGTTGCCTCGCAAAAGCCCTCAGTTGCATATACCAGAATGCATTCCCTTGGGGCAACCCATATTTTTCGGTCAGCGCTCCCAGACTTGCAAACGTCCCATCGACAAACAGATCTCTCAATTGTGTTACTCCTGCTCTTTGCCATATTCCAAATCCCCCATCCATTCTCCCCGGAGCAAACCTATGGTTATTTCTTATCGGGGACCACACCGAGACTCCCGTCTTACCCTATGCCGTCTCCACTGCCCCCAGATTTTCAGAGTAGCCACCACCACCGGGCTTGTGGTGTATTTCTTCGGTGAGAACGGCAACGGCGCCGTCACCATAGCTTGTAGGCTAGTCCCCCTGCAGGACGCCCTCTCCAATCTCTTCCACGCCGCTCCCTCCTCTTCTCCCATCCACTTACATACCATTGAGATATTGGTGGCCCAGTAGTACTCACTTAGGCTCGGTAGTGCCAGCCCCCCCCTATCCCTACTACGCTGCAAAAACCCCCTCCTCACTCTCGGGGTCTTCCCGGCCCACACAAAACTCATGATATTCTTCTCAATCCTTTTGAAAAAAGCCTTCGTGATCACCACCGGGAGGCACTGAAACACAAAAAGGAATCTCGGGAGGACCACCATTAACCGCCTGCACCCTCCATGCCAGTGACAGGGATACCATGTCCCATTTCTTGAAGTCCTCCTCCATCAGTTCCACCAACCGCGTTAAATTTAACCTATGCAATGTACCCCAATTCTTGGCTATCTGGATCCCCAAGTAGCGAAAGTCCCTTGTTACCTTCCTCAGCGGTAAGTCCTCTATTTCTCTGCTCTGCCCCCCTGGATGCACCACAAACAACTCACTTTTCCCCATGTTCAGTTTATATCCTGAAAATTCTCCAAACTCCCCAAGTATCCGCATTATCTCTGGCATCCCCTCCGCCGGGTCCGCCACATACAACAACAAATCGTCCGCATACAGAGATACCCGGTGTTCTTCTCCTCCCCTGAGTACTCCCCTTCACTTCCTGGAACCCCTCAATGCTATTGCCAGGGGCTCAATCGCCAGTGCAAACAATAATGGGGACGGAGGACATCCCTGCCTCGTCCCTCTATGGAGCCGAAAATATGCAGACCCCCGTCCATTCGTGACCACGCTCGCCATCGGGGCCCTATACAGCAGCTGTACCCATCCAATATACTCATCTCCAAAGCCAAATCTCCTCAACACCTCCCACAAATAATCCCACTCCACTCTATCAAATGCTTTCTCGGCATCCATCGCCACCACTATCTCCGCTTCCCCCTCTGGTGGGTGCATCATCATTACCCCTAGCAGCCTCCGTATATTCGTATTCAGCTGTCTCCCCTTCACAAACCCAGTTTGGTCCTCATGGACCACCCCCGGGACACAATCCTCTATCCTCATTGCCATTACCTTGGCCAGAATCTTAGCGTCTACATTCAGGAGGGAAATAGGCCTATAGGACCCCCATTGCAGCGGGTCTTTTTCTTTCTTTAGGAGAAGCGATATCGTTGCCTCTGACATAGTCGGGGGCAGCTGTCCCCTTTCCCTCGCCTCATTAAAGGTTCTCATCAGTAGCGGGGCGAGCAAGTCCACATATTTCCTGTAAAATTCAACTGGGAATCCATCCGGTCCCGGAGCCTTCCCTGCCTGCATGCTCCAAATTCCTTTCACTACTTCCTCCATTTCGATCTGTGCTCCCAGTCCCACCCTCTCCTGCTCCTCCACCTTAGGAAATTCCAGCTGGTCCAGAAAACACATCATTCTCTCCTTCCCATCCGGGGGCTGAGCTTCATATAATCTTTCATAGAATGCCTTGAACACTCCATTCACTCTCTCTGCTCCCTGCTCCATCTCTCCTCATCCCTCACTCCCCCTATTTCCCTCGCTGCTCCTCTTTTCCTCAATTGGTGGGCCAGCAACCTGCTCGCCTTCTCCCCATATTCGTATTGTACACCCTGTGCCTTCCTCCACTGTGCCTCTGCAGTACCCGTAGTCAGCAAATCAAATTCTACGTGTAGCCTTTGCCTTTCCCTGTACAGTCCCTCCTCCGGTGCCTCCGCATATTGCCTGTCCACCCTCAGAAGTTCTTGCAGCAACCGCTCCCGTTCCCTACTCTCCTACTTTCCTTTATGTGCCCTGATTGATATCAGCTCCCCTCTAACCACTGCCTTCAGTGCCTCCCAGACCACTCCCACCTGGACCTCCCCATTATCATTGAGTTCCAAGTACTTTTCAATACACCCCCTCACCCTTAGACACACCCCCTCATCTGCCATTAGTCCCATGTCCATTCTCCAGGGTGGACGCCGTTCTTTTTCCTCCCCTATCTCCAAGTCCACCCAATGTGGAGCGTGATCCGAAATAGCTATAGCCGTATACTCCGTCCCCCTCACCTTCGGGATCAACGCCCTTCCCAAAACAAAAAAGTCTATTCGCGAATAAACTTTGTGGACATAGGAGAAAAACAAAAACTCCTTACTCCTAGGTCTACTAAATCTCCATGGGTCTACTCCTCCCATCTGCTCCATAAAGTCTTTAAGCACCTTGGCTGCTGCCGGCCTCCTTCCAGTCCTGGACCTTGATCTGTCCAGCCCTGGTTCCAGCACCTTGTTAAAATCTCCACCCATTACCAACTTCCCCACCTCTAGGTCCGGGATACGTCCTAACATGCGCCTCATAAAGTTGGCATCATCCCAGTTCAGGGCATATACGTTCACTAAGACCACCGCCTCCCCCTGTAATTTGCCACTCACCATCACGTATCTGCCCCCACTATCCGCCACTATGGTCTTTGCCTCAAACATTACCCGCTTCCCCACTAATATAGCCACCCCCCTGTTTTTCGCATCTAGCCCCGAATGAAACACCTGCCCCACCCATCCTTTGCGTAGTCTAACCTGGTCTATCAGTTTCAAATGCGTCTCCTGTAACATAACCACATCTGCCTTAAGTTTCTTTAGGTGTGCGAGTACCCGTGCCCTCCTTATTGGCCCGTTCAGCCCTCTCACATTCCGCGTGATCAGCTGGGTTGGGGGGCTCTTTACCCCCCCCCCCTTGTCGATTAGCCATCCCCTTTTACCCAGCTCCTCACCCGGTTCCCACGCAGCTGTGTCCCCCCCAGGCGGTGCCCCCCCGCCCTGCCCACCCCACCCCATACCAGCTCCCCCTTCTCCCCAGCAGCAGCAACCCAGTAAATCCCCCCCTCCCCCCCCCCCCCCCGCTAGATCCCCCACTAGCGTAGTTACACCCCCTATGTTGCTCCCAGAAGTCAGCAAACTCTGGCCGACCTCGGCTTCCCCCCGTGACCTCGGCTCGCACCGTGCGACGCCCCCTCCTTCCTGCTTCCCTATTCCCGCCATAATTATCATAGCGCGGGAACAAAGCCCGAGCTTCCCTTTTGGCCCCGCCCCCAATGGCCAACGCCCCCAACTCCTCCACCTCCCTTCCTCCCTCCCCCACAACCTGTGGAAGAGAGAAAAGTTACCGGGTCGCAGGATTAACAACATAAAAATCATCTCTCCCCCCTTTTTCCCCCCTCTTCGCCCCCCATATTCGCCCCACCACTTTGTCTCAAACGTTCTTTTTTAATAACCCACTCATTCCAATTTCTCTTCAACAATAAATGTCCACGCCTCATCCGCCGTTTCAAAGTAGTGGTGCTTCCCTTGATATGTGACCCACAGTCTTGCCGGCTGCAGCATTCCAAATTTGATCTTCTTTTTATGAAGCACCGCCTTGGCCCGATTAAAGCTCGCCCTCCTTCTCGCCACCTCCGCACTCCAGTCTTGATATACGCGGATCACCGCGTTCTCCCATCTACTGCTCCGAGTTTTCTTTGCCCATCTTAGGACCATCTCTCTGTCCTTAAAACGGAGGAATCTCACCACTATGGCTCGAGGAATTTCTCCAGCCCTCGGTCTTCGCGCCATAACTCGATAGGCTCCCTCCACCTCCAGCGGACCCGTCGGGGCCTCCGATCCCATCAACGAGTGCAGCATCGTGCTCACATATGTCCCGACGTCCGCCCCTTCTGCACCTTCAGGAAGACCAAGAATCCTTAAATTCTTCCTCCTCCCATTATTCTCCAGCACCTCCAGCTTTTCCACACATCGTTTATGGTGTGCCTCGTGCATCTCCGTCTTCACCACCAGGCCCTGTATATCGTCCTCGTTCTCGGCAGCCTTTGCCTTCACGACCCGAAGCTCCCGCTCCTGCGTCTTTTGCTCATCTTTTAGCCCTTCAATCGCCTGTAATATCGGGGCCAACAGCTCCTTCTTCATCTCCTTTTTAAGCTCTTCCACGCAGCGTTTCAAAAACTCGTGTTGTTCAGGGCCCCATATTAAACTGCCACCTTCCGACGCCATCTTGGTTTTTGCTTGCCTTCCTTGCCGCTGCTCTAAAGGATCCACCGCAATCCGGCCACTTTCCTCTCCTTTTTCCATCCGTATCCAGGGGGGATTCCCTTCTGGTTTACCGCACAGTGCTTTTAGCCGTTAAAATTGCCGTTGGGGCTCTTATTAAGAGCCCAAAAGTCCGTTCCACCGGGAGCTGCCGAAACGTGCTACTTAGCTGGTCATCGCCGCACCCGGAAGTTGGCCCATATCACTTCTGAATGTGGATGCAAAAGTATTGGCGAAGGTACTGGCGGGTAGGCTGGAGGAGTGCCTCCCGAAGGTGATAGGTGAAGATTAGACTGGGTTCGTGAGAGGGAGGCAGCTCTTTTCAAACATTTTTTTTTAAAATTTAGAGTACCCAATTCATTTTTCCAATTAAGGGGCAATTTTGCGGAGCCAATCCACCTAGCCTGCACATCTTTGGGTTGTGGGGGCAAAACCCACGCAAACACGGGGAGAATGTGCAAACTCCACACGGAAAGTGACCCAGAGCCGCGATCGAACCTGGGACCTCGGCACCGTGAGGCAGCAGGGCTAACGCACTGCGCCACCATGTTGACCTCTTTTCAAACATTAGAAGGGTATTGAACGTCGTTATGGCACTGGCAGAGGAGAAGGAAACGGAGGTGGTTGTGGCATTGGACGCTGAGAAGGCGTTCGACCGGGTAGAATGGGGGTACCTGATGGCAGTTCTGGAGTGGTTTGGGATTGGACCAAGATTTGTGAACTGGGTAAAACTACTATATAAGGAGCCGAGGGCGAGTGTCCGCACAAACAACATCAGCTCGAGATACTTTTCTCTCCACCGTGAGACTAGGCAGGGATGTCCTATGTCCCCCCTGGTGTTTGCACTCGCGATTGAGCCATTGGCCATCGCATTAAGATGTTCGGGGGTATGGAAAGGAATCGTGGGAGAGGAGATCGAGCATAAGGTGTCCTTATATGCCGATGACTTGATATTAAACGTGTCGGAACCAAGTGTGTCGATAGGGGGAATATTGGAGCTGCTTCGAGTGTTTGGGTCTTTCTCGGGGTACAAACTAAATCTAGACAAGAGTGAGTATCCTGTGGTGTCTCTGCCGGGGGGTGGGGGCAGGGGCAGGAGTGAGGGGGCTGCCATTACGTAGGGCAGGGACTCACTTTAGGTACCAAGGAGTGCAGGTTGCCCAGGAGTAGGGGGGGCTCCGCAGGTACAACATTTCTAGTTTGGTGGGGAGAATGAAAGCTGATCTGGCAAGGTGGGATGGTCTCCCTCTGTCACTGGCGGGTCGGGTACAGGCGGTTAAAATGAATGAGTTGCCACGATTTCTGTTTATTTTTCAATGCCTGCCGATTTTCCTACCAAAGGCTTTTTTCAGCGAGATTGAGGGAAGGATTACATCGTTCATATGGGGAGGGAAGGTGGCCTGAGTTACCACAGGGGGGGAGGCAGGCAGGGGGTTTGGGTCTTCCAAACCTATTACTACTGGGCGGTGAATTTGGAGAACGTGCGGAGCAGGGTAAGAGGGGTTGATTCCCAGTGGGTCAGAATGGAGGAGAGTTTGTGCAGGGGGTCGGGATTGAAAGCACTAGCAACAGCGCCGCTCCCAATAGCCCTGGGGAAGTACTCAGGGAGTCCGTAATAATAGCTTCATTGAGAATTTGGAGGTAGTTTCGCCAACACTTCGGGTTGGGGGCAGGGTCAAGGGAAATGCCGATTCGGGGGAGCCACAGATTTGAGCCAGGGAGGTGGGATGGAAATTTAATGGGAGGAGAAGGGGATTAAGACACTGAAAGATTTGTTTCTTAGGGGTCGGTTTGCAGGATTGAAAGAGCTGGAAGCGAGGTATGGGCTGGAGCAGGGGGAAATGTTTAGATACATGCAGGTTCGAGATTTTGCCAGAAAGGAGATACAGAACTTCCCGGAGGAGCCAGCCTCCACATTTCTGGAGGAGGTGTTCTGGAGGAGGTGCTGACGACAGGGAGACTGGAGAAAGGGGTAGTGTCAGCAGTTTGCGTAACTATTTTGGAAGAGGAGAATGCACCACTGGAAGGGATGAAAGCAAAGTGGGAGGAAGAGTTGGGAGATGATATGGAGGAGGGGTTCTGGTGTGAGGTGCTCCGGAGAGTGAATGCCTCCACCTTGTGCGTGAGGTTGGGGCTGATACAGCTGAAGGTGGCATACAGAGCACACCTCACGAGGGCGAGGATGAGCCGATTCTTTGAAGGAGTAGAAGATGTGTGTGAACGTTGCGCAGGGGGGGGGGGGTCCTGTCCAAAGCTAGAGGATTACTGGAAGGAGGTTTTTAGGGTAATTTCTAAAGTGGTGCATGTGAAACTGGACCTGGGCCCCCGGGAGGCCATATTCGGGGTGTCGGACCAGTCGGGGTTGGAAACGGGTGCGGAGGCAGATGTTGTAGCCTTCGCCGCGTTGATCGCCCGAAGGCGGATCCTGATGGGATGGAGAGCAACCTCTCCACCCTGTGCCCTTGTGTGGCGGGGGGACCTGTTGGAATTCTTGACTCTTGAGAAGGTTAAGTTTGAACTGAGGGGAAGGATAGAGGGGTTCTACAATTCATGGGCATTATTCATTATGCACTTTCAAGAACTGGATAACATCGAACATTAGTTGGGGTGGGGGTTGAGGGGAGGGGGACGGTGTGTGTTAATGGTGGCTATGGGTGATTCCTGATTCCTTTTTGTCATTTGTTTATGTGAACATGCGGGCGAATGTTTGGGGTTTGGTGGAAGGATGAGATTGTTGTTATTGATATGAGGATTGACATATTTGTTACTGATTATTGTTTATTGTTGGTGGGTGTAAATTTGGGAGAAAATGTGAAAAAGGAGGCGAATAAAGAAATATTTAAAAAAGACCCCTCCAACCCGGCTTACTCACTCTTCCAACATCTTCCATCAGGCAGGAGATACAAAAGTCTGAGAACACGCACAAATAGACTCAAAAACAGCTTCTTCCCCAGAGTTACCAGACTCTTAAAAGACCCTCTTATGACTGACCTGATTAACACTACACCCCTGTATGCTTCACCCGATGCCTCTGTTTATGTCGTTACATTGTGTGCCTTGTGTTGCCCTATTGTGTATTTTTATTTTCATGTGCTTAATGATCTGTTGAGCTGCTCACAGAAAAATACTTCTCACTGTACCTCGGTACACGTGACAATAATCCAATCCAATCCAAATATCTAGTAAGGAATTTGGTTAACTCCTCTACTACCCTCTTCGGTGTAATGTTTCTTAATGCAATTGCCTTGGGAAATCTGAGGCACACTCTCCTTAACTGCACCAATTAACCCTCATATGCATTGACCACCTATGAACTTCTCATTTACCCAGTTTCCATCCATCACAGATTGAAATTGATGTCAAAAATCAAACTTTGCTTCATGAACCAATTCATAATCCTCATCCATTTCTGCTGCCTTTAACTACAACCTTTTAAGTTGATGTTCTTCTTGCAGTGCCAGTTTCCGAAGTTCAAATTCTCTGTCTTTCCTTACCCCTTTCTTCTTTGCTAATCTTTCCATTTCTACTTCAATCTTCCTCCTTTCTATTTCCTTTTGAAAAGCCCTCTCTTTTTCCTTTCCTGCCTCTCTTTTTATTTTGCTTCTGCCATTACCAATATCTAATTTTTCTTTTCTACTGCCATTGCCCATCTCTCCTTTTCCTTCATTTCCAATTGTATTTCTTTCTGTTTATCTTTTCCTGCATTTCAAATTGTTTCATTTGTAGTTGAATTCTAGCTAATTCTAATGATTCGGGTTGTGTCTCTGGCAAATTTAAATATTGAGCTATGGCTTATATTATCTCTACTTTCCTCACCCCTTTTGATAAGGTTAACTGCAGATTCTCCGCCAAACTCAAAAGTTTTACATTAGTCTCCCTTTGTAAACAATCTTGAGTAATCGCTTCCATACCCAGAAAAACCTTGGCAACTGAAAAAGACATCTCCAGTCACTCCCTATTTCAATTTCAAAACCTGAAAGTTCCACACACACTCACTCTCCTTAAGTTCAATAACCCCAAGCCAAGCAAGGAATTATACTTAAGATCCCGGACGGGCATTCAGTTTTATTACGATCTCAGACCAGACCCCAACAGTGCCGAGGATCCTGGACCAAAACCCCAATATTTTAGTTTATTTTAACGCTGTGCGGATTGATTGTGCGGATTGATTACATGTAAAATAGGGCTTTGGTATTTCTAAAACAAATGTTTATTATGAATACAATATTAAACTTTTATTTTCACAACTGAAAAGAACAGCTTACAATTACCCATTAAACAACAAGAAAAGAAACATACAGCTATTAATCCAGCTTAAAATTAGCAGGACATAGAGTAATATTTGCATAATAAAACAGATTTGACTCCAGTTGGAACCCCTTCAGAATCTGACAGAATATCTTCCAACAGCTGCTTTAACGAGTATCTTCCCTGTCTTCAGACATGACTGTTCTGCTTTAAAATTTGATTACTCCCTTTTTAAAACTCTCCTACTTGGAAAGAATTTGAACTCTAGAGTCAGGCAGATCAGAACTCAACTTCTCTTTCTTTCAAAGCTTCTCCAAACTCACTGCCTCTCTGCCTTTCTGGACTCCACCCAGGAATGACCTCATCTCCCCAAGCTAAGAAACAAATGGGACTGAATTCTCCGGCGACGGGATTCTCCGTTTTGCCGGCAGCCTGGGGGTTTCCCGACGGCATAGGGCTACCCCACAATGGGCAACCCCAATGACCAGCTAGCAAAACAGAGAATCCTGATGGCCTGCTGCACCAGAAATCCGGTGAGGCGGGATGGAGAACCCCCCCATGATCTCTGCAGGCTGCAAACGCACATTAATCCCGCAGGACCTCCCCAGTCAAACTACAGTCCGTTAGCCGAGACTGATAAATACATTCCTTGTCAATTTCACTTCTATTTACTAGAAGAAAAACAAAATCCTTTTTAAAAACCTGAGTATTGCAGCCATACACTATGCCCCCAGGTCTTTAACTCTTAACTTTTCCCCCAATTTTTGAAGCCAATTTACTAAAATCTTCCAATCGTCACAATTGCCCAAAATGAATGTCTGCATTTATATACATCCATTTGACAAGTAGAAATTCACTATTAAAGATTTATTTTTGGTTTCATAAAGATTTGCTTGTTCAGCACCACCAAAATATTCAAGAAAATTAAATAAGATATGAGAGCGTCAATGGCATAGTGGGGGACTGCATGCCTTGCTTAGCATTGAGACATACAAAGCAGGAGAGCTGACCCTTTGTCAATGATGAAATAAGCTGCGAGAGAAACAAGGACAATCCAATTGGTCTCTGTGTCTACATAAAAAATACAGGCAAGGCACTTATTCTTAATTGGTAACTAAAGATACCACCTCGGAAATTAGTTTATTGGGTGAGGAAAGATTGGACCAGACTGTGATTCGTCCCCTTGCCTCCGCCTCCACTTTCACCCCCCCTCCCCCCCCACTCCCCGTCACCCCTTCACACACCCAAGAGGATTTTGCTGATACATAATATAGAGTGATACTGGGGTGAAGTGCCTAGGTCAAATGCTAGCACCATGGAACATGAATTTACATCACCTCCTTCTGTTGTTCTGATAGGAAACTTCCAAATTTTCACACTTCTACGTTTATTGTCTTTTCGGTAATCCCTTGAGATTGAGGACAACTTGCTTTAGGTCCAGTTCGATGAGTTCTGAGATAGTTGATGAGTCCAATGCACAATATGTGGACTCTGTCACATGTGTGACAGGTGATGCCTGGGGGATCAGGTGGATGAGCTGTTGGGAGGTTGGTGCACTTATTGTAGCGATACTACTATTAACAATTTGCTCCGGCTAATGTCATCAAGAAGTCAAACCTTTGTTTTTCTTGTCAGCATATCTTAACTGATCTACAGCAAGGCCTATTGCAATTGATCCACTGCTATATGAACAGCTGAAATTGTACCCCAGGTGGATAAACCGAGCAAGCAGCACTTTCTACACAGTCTATTTAATCTATTTGAAAAACAACCTGTATGTCATTTGTGGTTTGCAGATGCAAAGAAAACATTTATTTAAAGCATTTCAACCCTGAGGGAAAACACACAAATATTCTAGAAGATTGTCGGAATAGAGAATGGATTATGATTTCAAAACTCATCATAGAATCATTGAATCATAGAATTTTAAACATACCAGAGACTATTTCCAAAAGAAGTAGATCTTAAATGTAAATTATCGCACCGCAACCTTTGGTGCACTGTATCTTGAATCCTTGTAAGAATTGCTCAGGTTCCGCTTCCAAGGTTTAAAAACAAATGAGCAGAAGAAGGAAAATGCAAATCAGGGCAATTATGTTTAGTTATGACTCCATGAATTTGATATCTGATTCACATCAGTGTAAATCCAGCACAGGATATGTAGTATGCTACCAAATAATAATCTACATTACTACACTGCTTTGAATGAGACTATCAGATTGTTTGATGCATATAGCTGGTATATAGTTCCATCAATCTCACATAGAATGTTTTGCAAGCACCATGTACCATTCTTGGGCTGAATTTACGCTGAAGGCAAGGTTCCCATAAACATCAGGATCAAGCCCACCCCACCTTGGCTGGCTCACTTTGCTGCATTTACAGCCATCAGGACATTAATTAGCTTGAAGTGGCCCAGTGGGGAAGAAGTCCAGCCAATTAAATATCCAGCAGCTTTCTGGTCCCAGCAGCACCACTGGGAACAATGGCCACTGCTGGGATTGCAGTGGCCCCCAAGGGAAGTGAAGCATGCTACAATGGAGCTGAAACACTGGGGGAGGGGGGGATCTCTGATGGGCACAGGGGCTGAAAAAGAGGCATCCCCTCCCCAGTTGCTGGCCAATATCCCACCCAATGAAACATGGCAGGCTGAACTGTTTGCGGTGGCCTACCCCCTCCCATGGATCTCTTCAGGGTCTTAACTGGCCTTCTGCCACCACCTCTGCTCCTGTGAAAATTGCAGAGCGGTCGGCGGGAAGGTGCTGGAAATGCCCCACGTAGCATTCTGCTCCCAGGGTACCATACAATTCAGCCCCATGTGTGGAAATTATGAGATTCACAAGCTCAACTATAATCCAAATGTGTAGGTAAAGGAATCTCTCCTCAAGAAGCAAGCTTATAGTCACAAAAAATTAAAAAGTAATTAAGACTATCATAGAATTATCATAGAATTTACAGTGCAGAAGGAGGCCATTCGGCCCATCGAGTCTGCACCGGCTCTTGGAAAGAGCACCCTACCCAAGGTCAACACCTCCACCCTATCCCCATAACCAAACCCAACACTAAGGGCAATTTTTGACACAAAGGGCAATTTTTATCATGGCCAATCCACCTAACCCGCACATCTTTGGACTGTGGGAGGAAACCGGAGCACCCGGAGGAAACCCACGCACACACGTGGAGGATGTGCAGACTCCGCACAGACAGTGAACCAAGCCGGAATCGAACCTGGGACCCTGGAGTTGTGAAGCAATTGTGCTATCCACAATGCTACCGTGCTGCCCTCAAAGATGGTCCTGTTCTATGAACGGATAATTTTAGACCACCATTAAATAACTGTAGCTTTATGAAGGATGTAGCTCACATGCTGAACATTCATAGCATAGAATTTACAGTGCAGAAGGAGGCCATTCGGCCCATCGAGTCTGCACCGGCTCTTGGAAAGAGCACCCTGCTCAAGGTCAACACCTCCACCCTATCCCCATAACCCAGCAACCCCACCCAACACTAAGGGCAATTTTGGACACTAAGGGCAATTTATCATGGCCAATCCACCTAACCTGCACATGTTTGGAATGTGGGAGGAAACCGGAGCACCGGGAGGACACCCACACACACACTGGGAGGATGTGCAGACTCCGCACAGCCAGTGACCCAAGCCGGAATCAAACCTGGGACCCTGGAGCTGTGAAGCAATTGTGCTATCCACAGTGCTACCGTGCTGCCCTTTCCTTTGGGGTTGATTCATAACTTGTGTAACATGGACTCCGTCCCTCTATCTATAAACTGTCTGACTTTCATTTTCAATTCTAATACTAGCTTTACATCCAGACAGCAAGTTGAAAATTACGCCTAAAGAAAGTGCTGCTTAATATTATTATCTACTTAATATCTCTTGACTGCAAATTGACGTTCTTTTTAAGAGTGAGGCACGATCAATTTGGCTGGAGACGAAGTTGAATTCAAACTGAGGCTTTACTAGTATCTGAAGTGTGGCCTCCTACAGCAGCTGATGAAATGGCTGCGAGCTGAAGGCCACGCATATTTGTAACCCGGCTCCTGGGCGGAGCTAGCATGCAGGGGCCCAGGTGAACCTGTACTGCAGGTTCTAACGTACAACCCTTAATATAGGAACACAGTGGTTAACCAAGAGTGCTTTGAAGAGCCTGTAGAAATTTCTATCTGAGTCATTGAATGTTGCAAAAATTTCAAACTAACAATATGAAAATATCTTGGCATATACAGAGACTGTTTCTTCTTTATGTAATGTCTGTTTCTTTCAGTCCCTTTTTCAAAGTAGTCATCGCATTTACCACCTCCTGCCTTTTCACAGCTAGAATTATATAATTATGGTGTGGGGATTGTGAGATGAAAATTCTTACATTCATCAGTAAAGAGAATTTAGAACAAATGACAGTATATCTAATTAAGCAATTACAAGTTGAGCATCCCTTATCCGAAATTCTTGGGGCTGAGTGTGTCGGATTTTGAAATATGATTTTCGAGGAGGCGAAACGGTCTGTTCACGGGCCCTGCGCATGCGCGGCACGTTGGGACCCACAAATAGTGCAGCTTTGTGATGTGTGCATCACCCGGGAGCCTTCCCAGAGCCTTGTGGGATTTTGCACTCGTGACGTCACGTCTGTGCTTGAAAATAAGTGCGGATTTCAGAATTTTACATTTTTCAGAATTTCAGATAAGGGATTCTCAACCTGTACCAATTTATCACTAATCTTATGCAATGGCCAAGATTTTCCACCCACCAGCAGGGGGTGGTGGTGGTGGTGGTGGGGGGGGGGGGGGGATGACGGTGGGGGTAGAGATTCCAACAGAAATCCCCAAACGATTTACATGCCGTCAGGATTTCCCATTCCAATTGCCCCTCCCCCTGTTATATTGCTTGCCTTTTCCTCCAAGATAGCCAGATATGTATTGTTGACAAAGAATATAAAAATACAAAGTTTGAATCATAACAAATTTATTTTACATTGCTAAACTTAATTAGGTTTGCACACTTTACTGAGTAACAGATACTAAACTAATAATAATGAATCTATGGTACAGTAATCAATATTCTATCTAACTATTGACATTTCTTTTCTACATTTCAAAATAAAAAAATGTATAACAGTAGAACAGACTACATTGATATGTATACTCAATTAACAAGTGAGTAAGAAAAATTTATTCAAACAGGTCATTTGTGTTTCTTCACAAATTAGGTCTGTCTGGTTTCTTTCTTATCCTGGATGATCTTCTTAATCAGTAAGTGGAGTTATAGAAGTCTTAAACGTCTTCTGGAAGTCATCTGGTATCTTTAAGATGTTATTGTAGTACGAAATAAGTTGAAGATCAGGAAATAACATACTGGAAGATTGAACTTTCAGAAGTGCTCTGCGATTTCTTCTAACAATCGAACCGTCATTCGTCTGAATGATGTATGAACGAGGTGCTGCTTGACGTATTACCTTAGCAAGAGCAGACCATCCTACAGTGGGAATAAGAATCCTCACTTGATCACCTGGATTCAGTGGTTCCAGTGGTGTTGCATGCTGATTGTAGTATTTCTCCTGAATGCTTTGTTGATATTGCATTTTCTTGATGACTGGCTGAAGATCCGGATCAGGAAGTCTTATGCATGGAACAGTTGTCAATGTTCTGTTCATCAATAGTTGAGCAAGAGATAAACCAGTTGCAAGAGGAGTAGCTCTGTAATTTAATAAAGCCAAGTACAAGTCAAAATCAGAATCAAGAGATTTTATGAAAAGTTATTTCACGATGTCAACTCCTTTTTCAACCTTGCCATTGGATTGCGGATAGAGAGGACTTGAAGTTGTGAGCAAAATTGTATGCTTTAGCAAATTCTGTCCACTCTTAGCTGTCAAAACAAGATCCAGTCTCTGTCATGATTTTGCAAGATATCCCATGTCGAGCAAAAATTTCTTTTGTTGCCTTGATCACAGATATTGCAGTTGAGTCAGATAATTTGGTTACTTTGAGATAATTTGAGAAATAATCAATGATTAGAATATAATCACGACCATGAAAGTGAAATAAATCGATTCCAATCTTTGACCGAGTCTTCTCAAGGTCATGAGGTAGAAGTGTTTCTTTACTTTCAGTTGATTGGTTGTGTTGACAGGTTTCAAATTTAAGAATCAGGTTTATTATGTCCTTGTTGATGCCTGGCCAATATACTGCCTATCTCGCTCTTCGTTTGCATTTCTCTATGCCAAGATGACCTTCATGTATTTTCTGTAGTATCATGGGTCTTAGTGTCATGGGAATAACTATACTTCGAGACTGAGTAAAAACCCATCTACAACAGTGAGTTCAGATTGAATGTTTCTGAATTTGGAACAGTGTCCTTTGGGCCAACCATTATTCAAATGGTTAATGACACGTTGCAACATTTCATCTTTGTTTGTCTCATTCTGATGAGTTTGAGTTTGTCATCCGAAGCAGGAAGGGTTTCAGCTCGAAGCTGTACTTGAGCTTCAATCTGCCGAATGAACTCTGGTGGTCGTTCTTCTGAGTTGATAGAATGAAATAATGCATCAGCAATTATCAAATCTTTGCCCGGAGTATAGACAAATTGAAAATCATATTGTCTTAACTTCATCAGAATACGCTGTGGTCTAGGAGCCATGTCATTCAAATCTTTGTGAATGATGTGAACAAGTGGTCGGTGATCAGTTTCATAAGAACATAAGAACTAGGAGCAAGAGTAGGCCATCTGGCCCTTCAAGCCTGCTCGGCCATTCAATGCGATCAAGGCTGATCTTTTATAAACTCAGCTCCACTTTCCGGTCCGAACACCATAACCCTTTATTCCTTTATTCTCCAAAAAACTATCTATCTTTATCTTAAAAACATTTAATGAGGGAGCCTCAACTGCTTCACTGGGCAGGGAATTCCATAGAATGTTTCGACCGTGAATGTTGGTAGGCCATAGGCACAGTCGTGAAACTTGAGAATTCCAGTAAGTAAGGCTAAAAATTATTTTTCTATCTGAGCATACTTTTGCTCAGTGGATGTCATTGATCGCGAGGCATAAGCAACGGGTGTCCACAAAGAATCATCATCTCTTTGAAGAAGAACTGCTCCAATTCCGCTTGACATGCATCCATTGAGATCTTTGTCTCTCTTTCAGGGTCAAAGAAGGAAAGAACAGATGTGGTAGTGAATGCTGACTTTAGGTCCATCCATTCTGATTGGTGCTCATCAGTGCATGAAAACGTTGTGGATTTCGATGACGCAAAGCTGAAGTTCTTGAAGAGAGGTTTGGAATTAACTTTCCAAGGAAACTTAAAATGCCTAGGAATCTCAACACTGCTTTCTTACCCTCTGGGACTGTTATCTTCTGTATGGCAGCAATTTTGTCATTGTGAGGTTGCACACCATGTTCTGAGATTTAATCACCCAGGAATTTTAAAATTGAGATACCAAAATTACATTTGGCTCTGTTTAGCTTTAAACCAAATTTGTGTATCTTCTGAAAGACTTGCAATAGCCTTGCATTATGCTCTTCACGGGTAGATGACCAGACGATGATGTCATCCATGTAAACTCGTACTCCATCAATGCCTTCAGTCATTTGTTCCATTGCACGATGAAATATCTCCGATGCTGAGATTATATCAAATGGCATTCTGTTGAAACATACCGACCAAACGGTGTGTTGAATGTACATGATTTCTTGCTTGTGTCAGCCAGCTGCATTTGCCAAAATCCTCTGGAGGCATCCAGTTTAGAGAAAATGTTTACATTTTGCATTTCGCTGGTGATCTCTTCACGCTTGGGTATTGGATAATGTTCACGCTTTATATTCTTGATTGGATCTTTTGGATATATACATATTCTCAAGTCTCCAGATGGTTTCTTGACGCACACCATCGAACTGACCCAATCAGTCGGTGCTGTAATCTTGGAGATGATTCCAAGTTTCTGCATTCGTGCAAGTTCTTGCTTTAATCTCTTACGTAACGGAGCAGGAACTCTTCTAGGAGAGTGTGCCACTGTTTTGGCATTTGGTTTCAATTGTATCCTGTATTGAAATGGAAGAGTACCCATACCTTCAAAGACGTGAGGAAATCGATCAAGAATTCCCTGAATATCTTTCTGTATAGGTGGAAGAGGTGCACTGGGGCTATTGATTCTTTGAACTAGGTGAAGATCCAGACAGGCTTGTGCACCTAATAGCGAAGATCGATTGGATTCAACAATCTTGAACCGTAAGGATATCATGGTGCTGTGATTTGTCACTACAAGATAGCAATATCCCAATGAGGTAATAGTGTTGCCATTATAATCACGCAATTGGAAATCTGTTTTCTGTATTTTAGGACTTTGACTAAATTGCGAAAGGTCATGAGTGTTTATCAAGTTCGCGGAAGCTCCTATGTCCAGCTTGAAGATGATTTTGGAACCATTTACTTGAAGCGGTGTATTCCATTCGGATTCCGTGTTAATCATAGAATCATAGAATTTACAGTGCAGAAGGAGGCCATTTGGCCCATTGTACTACTTGAGGATTAGAAGTATCATCTGCAGTATCATTGAACTTTTCAATAATTCCTACAAAGAAGGAATCTTCTAAGCTGCAAACATCAAAATAATTGACAATGTTATCACTTTTAAAAGTTTCTGCAATTGTGTCAACACTTCTTATGTTCATGTATGTTCTGGGTAGATTTGCAGATTTATATTGTGTTGCTTTAAGTGAAGTTCTGCATTGCACAGGAAGTGATTGAGTTTGCAACATTTTGACCAAGTTTTTTCCAAGTGCTGGGCATTTGTTATGTGGGCGGGTGTGTCCACAATGTCCACTTGTCATGACGTTACTTTTGTCACGCTCAAATTGTCTTTCCGCGTGCGCAGAACGGTCTTCTTCTATCTCGCATCGTTTGGTGAAGTGCGCATGTGCGGGTCGGGAATGCGTGTGCGCAATATGGTTGACGTCCGAAACGCGCATTTTTCTGAACTGCGCCACAGTTCCAACGCAGTCGGTATCAAGGCTCGCTTTCGCACCCTTTTTTCCCCGAATCTCAGGGTACTGACTTTTAGACAATTCATTCACTCGACACATTTCAATAGCGTCTTCTAACTTCAGATCGTTTTGGCTTAACAAATGTTCTCTGAGCTTTTCATCTATGATCCCAAAAACGATTTGATCTCTGATCATAGAGTCTGATAATATAAATAAGTTACATGTTTGAGCTTTGTGTTTTAAATCTGTTATGCAGCAATCCATAGATTTCCCCATCTTTTTGCATTCTTTTCTTAAAGATAAACCTTTCATATATTTCATTTATTTGAGTCCTGCAGTGCAGGTCAAATTTCTCAATGACAACATTATATTTAGTTTTATCTTCCTCCATTGAGAATTGAGAGTTCAATAGCTTGTGGACCAGCCATTGTTAAGAATAATGCTAGTTTTCTATTATCACCGGCATTGTCTAAATCAGATGCACACAGATATAGCTGAAACTGTAGCTTAAAAACTTTCCAATTTACATCTAGTTTACCAGATATCCTGAGCTGTCGTAGAGATTGCACTTTCTCCATGAGTCCGGGATTCTTCTGTATTTTGAAGTAGCAGGTCTGGAAGCAGTCCGTTCTTTGAAGTCTGAGTCGCGTGCTAGATTTTCTGTTAGAGTCTTTCTAATCTATCTGAATTACTCTAGCAGTATCCTGGTTATATTCATGTTATATGCCTTGCTTTTTCCTCCAAGATATGTAGTGTTGACAAAGAATATAAAAATAAGAAGTTTGAATCAGAACAAATTTATTTTACACTACTAAACTTAATTAGGTTTGCACACTTTACTGAGTAATAGATACTAAACTAATAATACTGAATCTGTAGTACAGTAATCAATATTCTATCTATTAAACTACAGTATGACTTGACCTTGCGCTATATCTCTACAATGAGTTATCACTCTGCTCTCCTCAGCTTCTCATCATGTTCTCCCAGAATTCCGAGATGCTGCCTTTTCTACAATAACTAAGTAATGCCACCCAGTGTTTGATTTACACATAGTTTCTAATGTTAACCTTTTACTACACTTGCATTATACATATCATTACACCCCCTCCCCGCCAATAATGTAATGGGGTTCCTGCCATGAAAGATCGGTGACCTCATTACCATATAGTTTAGTATCGTTAGCAGGTTTTCCCACTCTATTATCCCCTGCATTTGAATTTCTGTCATGGCGGCAGGTTTTGATGAAGAGAACCCGCCAGGGAGACATGGGTAAGTCCAGCCCCAAGAGGGGAGAGGATTATGCCTGGGCAGCACCCTGGTGGTGCCGAGGGTTTCCGATGGAGAGATCCGAGGGAGGTGATTTCCTGTGGTGGTGGGTGGGGAGTTTTGCGTAGGGTGGGGGTGGGGGATCCTTGGGGGGAATGGAGCATTTTCTTGGATGGGTGAAGTTCCTGTGTCTGAGGAAGGAGTTAATTTCCTGGGGGTGCAAATGTATGGTGCGGTTTCCCATCTCCATGGGTGCGGGATTCCCTGGGGAGGAGGGTGTATGTGGGTCAAGGGGGTTCATGTTTCCGAGGGGCGGAACCTCTCTCATTTTTATTTTGTTTGGATTGGGGAGTCCTTCAAAAAAAGGCACCCCGATCTCTGTGTGATATTATGGGACCCGCCTCCAGGATTCTGTTTGAACAAGGACCAAAAAATATGACTGGAAAAGCCGTAAGTGGAGCCTGCAAGTGAGGTAGATTGTTTTCTCTTGAACTGCTGCAGACTCTGTGGTGAAGGTGCTCTCACTATGTTCTTAGGAAGAGAGTTCCTGAGGCACAGAGAAAATGAAGGGGCAAAATTGTAAAATGTCTAGCTATCATAGTATACAATTCTGAGGTCCAAAGGAAACCACACAGATAATGATAAGATGGTGGACTGGCACGGAAGAGAGCAAGCCACAGTCCTCAGGACAGGATCGTAGTCAGCAGTCTGGGAATCAAATGGGTCGTCAGCCCAAGAGAGATCAGGATTACTACCGATGTTGGGGGGACCACCCCCAGGAAGCATCCCATTGTCGTGAGTTTGTCTGTTTCCGCTGTAATCGAAAGGCCATATCCAGGCATATTGCCGGGCCAGGCAGAGCATGCCAATTTTAAAAAAGCACAGCAGCAGCAAATCATGGAGGCGGTGAACGAAGTGGGAAGGAATTCTGATGAGAAACACACATGTACCACGTAAATGCCGTCCAAGTGAATAAAACAGCCCCAATCGAGGTAGTCTTGCAGGTGAATGGAAGAATCCTGAAGATGAAGGCTGAGGCGTTGGTCACTTTTGTGGGTCTGAAAACGTTTGACTATATTCGAGAAGAGATTCAGTCCTTGAATTTGAGCAACACCATGTTCAAGTTGTTGACCCTACCTGGGGGAAACCCTGAAAGTTTTGGAGACGACCAGTACGACAGTGTCTTACAAGGGATAAGAAACTCAGCTGCCCTTGATCATTGTAGAGGGACATAGGCCAAGCCTAATGGGCGGAAATGGCTGGAGCGAATTAAGTTAAAATTGGCTGGAGATCTTCCAAGTTTCAAGCAGAGTTTTCTGGGACATGTTACGTAGATACACGGATGAGTTGGGCCGAATAAAGGAAGTAAAGGCCAAAACTCACGTTGATCTGGGTTCAACACCAAAGTTTTCTAGGGTAAGACAAGTCCCATATGCCCTCCTTTACAAAGTGGAAGCTGAACTAAAGCGCCTGGAGTAACTGGGAATTATTAAACCCGTACAATTTTCCGAGTGGGCAGTCCCCATTATCTCATTACTGAAACCAGACGATTAAGTTAGAAAATGCAGGGACTACAAACCACCAATCAATCAGCGGCCCAAGTACCCAGAATCAAGGACCTCGTCGTGAAGTTGGCGGGGGGTTCACATACTCCGGACTTGACCTCAACCATGCCTACCCTCAGCTGGAATTGGATAAAGAGTCCCAAAAGTACACCAAAATCAACATGCATAAGGGCTTATTGCAATACGCTAGGCTACCTTTCAGCATTTCCTCGGCTTGTGTGACATTCCAGCACACCTACTTCAGGGTATCCCAAAGGTGATGGTATACTCAGATAATGACCTAATAACAGGAAGAACACACGAGGAACACATGTCAAGCCTGGAAGTGGTGGTGAAGAGGTTTAGGGACTTAGGAGCCCATCTGAAATGTGAGAAATGCACCATCCAGACCACAGAACTCATTTATTTGGGGTTCAGAGTGGACAGCACAGGTCTGCACCTACTCAAAGAAAAGGTTTGAGCCATATGGAAAGTCCCGGCTACCAAGAACGTAGCCGGGCTAAAGTTTTTTCTGGGATGGCCAACTGTGTCAGTGGATTCATTTCCAACCTAGCCACGAAATTGGTGTCCCTACACCTCCTCTTGAGAAAATACCATTGTTGGCACTGGAAGGAGTAACAAGAGCAAACCTTCCAACTTGTCAAGTAAGCCTGACAGTTTTCAAGTCTTTTGGCTCATTTTGATCTGGGGAAGACAATCATTCTAACTTGTGATGCATCGCTATACAGGTTAGGGGTGGTTCTAACCCATAAAATGGAAGACTTATCAGAGAGGCCAATTGCTTTTGCCTTTGGAACCCTCTCAGAAGCTAAGCGCAAGTACACCCAGATTGGAAAGGAAGGTCTTGCCATAATCTATGGCATTACAAAGTTCCATCAATATGTCTACTGGCGACGTTTTACAGTAATAACCAACTACAAACCATTGTTGGGACTCCTTAGGCAAGCTAACCTGATACCCGCAATCGCCTGTGCCAGAGTGCAATGATGGGCCTTATTGCTATCAGCCTACAATTACATCTTTCAACACAGGCCTGGCACCCAAATCTCAAATGAGGGTACACTGTTGACTCCCCTTGCCAAAAAGCCTGCCGCCACCTCCAGTGTACCAAGAAATTGTTTTGGTGCTTCACTTGTTTTGCACCCTGTTGGTGTCGTCAGGACACATACAAATTTGCACCCAGTAACACCATGTATTAGCCAAGCTGAAAGCATTGATATTAACTGGTTAGCACCATGATAATTTTAACCAGTTGAGGCCTTGCCACACTTGCAGGGATGAGCTCACTAGTGAGGATGGAGTAATAGTCTGGGGGTCTTGAGTGGTTGTACCACTCCCAGCAAGGGAGCCCCTGTTGCAAGAATTGCACGGTGCCCATCCGGACCAGACGAAAATGAAGATGCTAGCTCAGAGTTACATTTGGTGGTCAGGGATAGATAAAGACATTGAAAATGTGGTGCAGCAGTGCAATCCTTGTCAAGAGTCGTTGCCTCCCACATACAATCTCCACTCCTGGGAGTGTCCTGGTCGGCCATGGACCAGGGTGCACCTGGACTTTGCAGGCCCAATTTTGGTCAGAATGTTCCTCATCTTAGTAGATGCTCATTCAAAGTGGTTGTCCAGTGTGACTGACAACTTCGGCAGACATAGTAGAAGCCTTGCTGTATATTTGCCACCCACGGCTGCCCCGAAAACATAGTGTCCGACAACAGAACTCCTTTCATTGTAAAGGAGTTTCTACGCTTTTTTCAGACTAATGGAATCCATCGTACCAAAACAGCCCCCTAACACCCCCCATCAAAGGGTTGGCGGAGAGAGCTGTGCAAACTTAAGGTGCCATGAGGAAGCAATCAGACTACCCATTATACCAAAGGCTGGCCAACTTTCTCTTAATGAGACCCCACATGCTACCACAGGGATCACTACTGCGGAATTGTTTATGGGCGGTCACTTCCAGACCTGTCTGGACTTAATTTTCCCAAATTTGCCAGGGAGGGTGCCGGCGGGTGGAGGCACATCAGGCCTCCAAAATGGTGATAGGTCATTCCAAGGGTGATCTGGTTCTTGTCAGCAATTTCACTTCAGGCCCACCTTGGTTACCAGATTGGATTGTATTCAGGTCTGGACCAGTCCTGTATGTGGTAGACTTGAACAATAAGACAGAGCGGAAGCATGTCGACCACATGAGAAACCGAGGGACAATAACCGAGGGTTCCACCAATGGCCCCGTGACTGCACCAGAGCAGAGGGAACCTAGGAGTTCGGAGTTGACTCACCCAGAAGCCGAGGTGGAAGCTGAAGATAGGAACAGCCGTACAGAAGCGGTGGAATCTCCAAGACCACCATCATCAGTGAGTAACAAGACTACCTCTGAGGCAAACAGCTGCTTTGGGACTAAGATGGGCTGCAAGGACCTGAGGTTCCCTGTACAGATTATGAGTCTCAGAGTGGGCTAAACAGGGGAAAAGAAAAGATGAGCAATATATGTTTCAAATTCTTAATTGTCAAACTGCTTTTTACAATTCTTAATTGTCACACTGATTTTTACAATTCTTGCTTAAATTCCGATGTGAGAGAAATATTTCACTTTTTTAATTAATCAGTCTTCCACGCAGGGTAAGAACAATTCTAAAGGTTAATTCCCTTTAAGAACCAATAGCGGAAGACAGAAACTTAGTTCACTGAAGTTATATGTTTCCTTTCACTGCCTGTAACCACTAAGTTGTCCAAGAGCGGTATGTTTCCTTATTCTCAGGATGAGAACCCCAATTAAATAATTTTCAGCAGCAAACCCCTTGTGAGTTTGAAAATAAAGGACGTTATTACAACACACTTGCTTTGGAATTGTTAAAATTACACTTTTACCAGAAGCTTTTGGAATTATTTAGTAAGCACCATTTTAACAGCACTCAATTGGCCCACTGTCCCAAGTCTCTCCCCCTCCCCCCCCCCCCCCCCTCCCACCCACCCATAATTTTACAACATATGAACAGGAGAAGGTAATTCAACCCTGGGGCTTCTGCTCAAATGACATTGAAATTTCCTTTCTTAGAAAGTGTATTTGTCCAATACTTTTTTAAAAGAAATCTACAAATTGGGATTTTCAATTTAAAAAAAAAAAAAAAAAAAAAAAAATTGCATCAACAAACAAAAGCAGAAAGCGCAGAGGGATAGCGATAGGTATTAATGTACAGCAGACGCCACAAAATAATAGTCATTAGATAATTGGGAACAAATATAGCCAGATGTATCAGGGACAAAATCTCCAATAAATTCCTTCCACAGATAAATGCGCTGTCTGCATCAAACAGGATACAGGCAACATTATAGATCTACATCTCACTCATAGCTACAAAACAGAATGACAGAAGAAGAAAATAATACCCTGAGAACCCTGTGCTGAGGGGACATAGACTAACTCTTGCAGTGCAATTTCAACTCTTCTCCACATCCAGACTCCGGAACAGGCAGCCATCCTATATCTTCCAAATGGCAAAATAGCAAAGACAGAGAGGACCAAGTACAACCAAACCTTAATACTCACCCTGGGGTCTCCTATAGAAGAAGTGAAAAGAGAACAAGAACAACACCCAAAAGCAAGAATCCAAACTTCAATAATCCCATCTCCCAGCCCCAGATCAAAGTACGAAACTGACCACTGGACCACCCCCCTCAGAGGACAACATGATATCCTGGGGCCAAGAACTAAAAGGAATATGAACTGGTCCCAATCATAAAACGGGAAGGAAACCTGCTCCAGGATAGGAGAGCCGTCAAGCCGACCCGCGACAGGACCCCCCCCCCCCAACCCCCATCTCCCAACAACCAGGAACACTCAACAGAAGAAAGGATTAAACCACTCAAAAGCCAACATAGGTCCAAAGCTCGCCATCCAACACCAACACAACCTTCCCTCACAGTCAGCAATAACCCCCCCCCCCCCCCCTCCCCCCAGTATATTAAGATAAAGAAACTGTGTATATCTCCTGGATCAATATTCAGCTTAACCTTATTAAATCAAGATAGCCATTTCCAGTGCAGATCACACCAAAAATATTTACTTCACTGCAAACAGATAAATTAACACCATTAACGGACAACAACATTATTATCAGGTAGTAAAATCCAGGATACCAACTGAGGAACGAGGCAGTCTTTAGGATAAATACCACTCCACTGGCACACAAAGAAAGTAGACATCCAGGATAAAGCAGGAACTGAAATGAAGTTCACTCTTCAGGATCTTCCAAGGATTCCAACGATCGGAACAGAACAAAGAACAATATAGCAAAGGAACAGGCCCTTCGGCCCTCCAAGCCTGCGCCAACCATGGAACCTGCCTAAATTAAAACCGTATGCACTTGCGAAGTCCGTATCCTTTCATTCCCACCCTATTCATATATTTGTCTAGATGCCCCTTAAATGCCGCTATCGTACCTGCTCCCACCACCTCCCCAGGCAGCACGCTCCATATATTTACTACCCTCTGTGTAAAAAAACTTGCCTTGCACATCTGTTTTAACTTTTCCCATGCACTTTAAACCTATGTCCCCTAGGAAAGAGCATCTGACTATCCACTCTATCCATGCTACGCATAATCTTGTAGACCTCTATCAGGTCACCTCTTGACCTCCATTGTTCCAGTGAGAACGGACCGAGTTTATCTAACCTCTCCTCATAGCTAATGCCCTCCATAGTAGGCAACATCCGAGTAAACCACTTCTGTAAATATTTTTGGTATGATGTTCTCCAAACCCTTTCCAAAGCATCCACATTCTTCTGGTAATGTGGCGACCAGAATTGTACACAATATTCCAAATGACTAAAGTTCTGTACAGCTGCAACATGACTTGCCAAGTTTTATATTCAATGCCCCGACTGATGAAGGCCAGCATGCCGTATGCCTTCTTGACCACCATATCCACATGCGTTGCCATTTTCAGTGATCGGTGGACATGCACGCCCAGATCTCTCTGCCTGTCAATACTCGCAAGCGTTCCAGCGCAGATGGGGGAGGGGTGGGTTGGCGCTGCCGAACTTTCGCAACTACTACTGGGTGGCCAATATAGCTATGATTAGGAAGTGGGCGATGGGGGGGGGGTGCAGCGTGGGAGCAGCTGGAGGCGGAGTCATGTAAAGGTACTAGCCTGGGAGCTTTGATAACGGCTCCTTTGCCATTCTCGCTGATCCATTACTCCACAAGTCCGGTGGTGGTGGCGACACTGCGGATCTGGGGACAGTGGAGGAGGTACAAGAAGGTGGCGGGAGCGTCGGTCTGGACCCCGATATGTAACAACCACAGGTTTGTCCCGGGTAGGATGGATAGTGGGATCCAGAGTTGGCAGAGGGCAGGCATCAGAAGGATGGGAAATCTGTTCATAGACGGAAGCTTTCCCAGTTTGAAGGCGCTAGAGGACAAATGTAATCTGCCGCCAGGAAACGCCTTTAAATATCTGCAAGTACGAGCCTGCCTGAAAAAACAGGTAGTGGCCTTTCCGACGCTGCCGCCTCTGAGGATACAGGACAGGGTGGTCTCCGGCACCTAGGTGGGGGAGTGGAAGGTGTCTGATACCTACCAGGAACTACAGGAGGCGGTGGAAATCCCAGTGGAGGAGCTCAAGGGCAAGTGGGAGGAGGGGCTAGGTGAGGAGTTGGAAGCGGGTCTGTGGGCAGAGGTCCTGGGCAGGGTTAATTCCTCCTCATTATGTGCCAGGCTCAGTCTAATTCAATTTAAGGTGGTCCACCGGGCACACATGACGGCAGCGAGAATGAGCAAGTTTTTTTGGGTAGAAGACAGTTGTGTGATGTGCAAGGGCAGCCCTGCAAACCATGTCCACATGTTTTGGGCATGCCCAGAGCTTAGAGAGTTCTGGAAAGGGTTCGTGAGGGCAATGTCCAAGGTGCTTAACACACGGGTGGTGCCGGGTCCAGAGATAGCGATCTTTGGAGTGTCAGAAGACCCGGGAGTTCAGAGGCGAAAGAGGCCGACGTCTTTCCAACCAGTTTATATCTTACTGTATCCTCTGACAATCCTGTTCACTCTCTGCAACTCCACCAATTTTTGTGCTGTCTGCGAACTTACGAATCAGATCAGCTACATTTTCTTCAAAATCATTTATATACACCACGAGCAACAAAGGCCCGAGAACCGATCCCTATGGAACGCCGCTAGTCACAGCCTTCTATTCAGAAAAGCACCCTTCTACTGCTATCCTCTGTCTTCTGTGCCCAAGCCAGTTCTGTATCCAACTTGCCAGCTCGCCTCTGATCCCATGTGACTTCACCTTTTGTACCAGTCTGCCATGAGGTACCTCACCAGGTTAAAGTCCAACAGGTTTGTTTCAATATCACTAGCTTTCGGAGCGCTGCTCCTTCCTCAGGTGAATGAAGAGGTATGTTCCAGAAACATATATATAGACAGATTCAAAGGTGCCAGACAATGCTTGGAATGCGAGCATCAGCAGGTGATTAAATCTGAAGTCAGAAATAGGAAAGGAGCAGTCACCTTGTTAGGAGTTTTCTATAGGCCCCCCAATAGTAACAGAGATGTGGAGGAACAGATTGGGAAACAGATTTTGGAAAGGTGCAGAAGTCATAGGGTAGTAGTCATGGGCGACTTTAACTTCCCAAATATTGAGTGGAAACTCTTTAGATCAAATAGTTTGGATGGGGTGGTGTTTGTGCAGTGTGTCCAGGAAGCTTTTCTAACACAGTATGTAGATTGTCCGACCAGAGGAGGGGCAATATTGGATTTAGTACTGGGTAATGAACCAGGGCAAGTGATAGATTTGTTAGTGGGGGAGCATTTTGGAGATAGTGACCACAATTCTGTGACTTTCACTTTAGTAATGGAGAGGGATAGGTACGTGCAACAGGGCAAGGTTTACAATTGGGGGAAGGGTAAATACGATGTTGTCAGACAAGAATTGAAGTGCATAAGTTGGGAACATAGGCTGGCAGGGAAGGACACAAGTGAAATGTGGAACTTGTTCAAGGAACAGGTGCTACGTGTCCTTGATATGTATGTCCCTGTCAGGCAGGGAAGAGATGGTCGAGTGAGGGAACCATGGTTGACAAGAGAGGTTGAATGTCTTGTTAAGAGGAAAAAGGTGACTTATGTAAGGCTGAGGAAACAAGGTTCAGACAGGGCATTGGAGGGATACAAGATAGCCAGGAGGGAACTGAAGAAAGGGATTAGGAGAGCTAAGAGAGGGCATGAACAATCTTTGGCGGGTAGGATCAAGGAAAACCCCAAGGCCTTTTACACATATGTGAGAAATATGAGAATGACTAGAGCGAGGGTAGGTCCGATCAAGGACAGTAGCGGGAGATTGTGTATTGAGTCTGAAGAGATAGGAGAGGTCTTGAATGAGTATTTTTCTTCTGTATTTACAAATGAGAGGGGCGATATTGTTGGAGAGGACAGTGTGAAACAGATTGGTAAGCTCAAGGAAATACTTGTCAGGAAGGAAGATGTGTTGGGCATTTTGAAAAACTTGAGGATAGACAAGTCCCCCGGGCCTGACGGGATATATCCAAGGATTCTATGGGAAGCAAGAGATGAAATTGCAGAGCCGTTGGCAATGATCTTTTCGTCCTCACTGTCAACAGGGGTGGTACCAGGGGATTGGAGAGTGGCGAATGTCGTGCCCCTGTTCAAAAAAGGAACTAGGGATAACCCTGGGAATTACAGGCCAGTTAGTCTTACTTCGGTGGTAGGCAAAGTAATGGAAAGGGTACTGAAGGATAGGATTTCTGAGCATCTGGAAAGACACTGCTTGATTAGGGATAGTCAGCACGGATTTGTGAGGGGTAGGTCTTGCCTTACAAATCTTATTGAATTCTTTGAGGAGGTGACCAAGCATGTGGATGAAGGTAAAGCAGTGGATGTAGTGTACATGGATTTTAGTAAGGCATTTGATAAAGTTCCCCATGGTAGGCTTATGCAGAAAGTAAGGAGGCATGGGATAGTGGGAAATTTGGCCAGTTGGATAACGAACTGGCTAACCGATAGAAGTCAGAGAGTGGTGGTGGATGGCAAATATTCAGCCTGGATCCCAGTTACCAGTGGCGTACCGCAGGGATCAGTTCTGGGTCCTCTGCTGTTTGTGATTTTCATTAATGACTTGGATGAGGGAGTTGAAGGGTGGGTCAGTAAATTTGCAGACGATACGAAGATTGGTGGAGTTGTGGATAGTAAGGAGGGCTGTTGTCGGCTGCAAAGAGACATAGATAGGATGCAGAGCTGGGCTGAGAAGTGGCAGATGGAGTTTAACCCTGAAAAGTGTGAGGTTGTCCATTTTGGAAGGACAAATATGAATGCGGAATATAGGGTTAACGGTAGAGTTCTTGGCAATGTGGAGGAGCAGAGAGATCTTGGGGTCTATGTTCATACATCTTTGAAAGTTGCCACTCAAGTGGATAGAGCTGTGAAGAAGGCCTATGGTGTGCTCGCGTTCATTAACAGAGGGATTGAATTTAAGAGCCGTGAGGTGATGATGCAGCTGTACAAAACTTTGGTAAGGCCACATTTGGAGTACTGTGTACAGTTCTGGTCGCCTCATTTTAGGAAGGATGTGGAAGCTCTGGAAAAGGTGCAAAGAAGATTTACCAGGATGTTGCCTGGAATGGAGAGTAGGTCTTACGAGGAAAGGTTGAGGGTGCTAGGCCTTTTCTCATTAGAGCGGAGAAGGATGAGGGGCGACTTGATAGAGGTTTATAAGATGATCAGGGGAATAGATAGAGTAGACAGTCAGAGACTTTTTCCCCGGGTGGAACACCATTACAAGGGGACATAAATTTAAGGTGAAAGGTGGAAGATATAGGAGGGATATCAGAGGTAGGTTCTTTACCCAGAGAGTAGTGGGGGCATGGAATGCACTGCCTGTGGAAGTAGTTGAGTCAGAAACATTAGGGACCTTCAAGCAGCTATTGGATAGGTACATGGATGACGGTAAAATGATATAGTGTAGATTTATTTGTTCTTAAGGGCAGCACGGTAGCATTGTGGATAGCACAATTGCTTCACAGCTCCATGGTCCCAGGTTCGATTCCGGCTTGGGTCATTGTCTGTGCGGAGTCTGCACGTCCTCCCCGTGTCTGCGTGGGTTTCCTCCGGGTGCTCCGGTTTCCTCCCACAGTCCAAAGATGTGCGGGTTAGGTGAATTGGCCAATGATAAATTGCCCTTAATGTCCAAATTGCCCTTGGTGTTGGGTGGAGGTGTTGAGTTTGGGTATGGTGCTCTTTCCAAGAGCCGGTGCAGACTCAAAGGGCCGAATGGCCTCCTTCTGCACTGTAAATTCAATGATAATCTATGATTAATCTAGGACAAAGGTTCGGCACAACATCGTGGGCCGAAGGGCCTGTTCTGTGCTGTATTTTCTATGTTCTATGTTTACAGACCCAGAGATAGGGTAACCCCAGGTTAAAGAGGTGTGAATTGTGTCAAGCCAGGACAGTTGGTAGGATTTCGCAAGTAATATCCGGGTAAGCGTTCTCCAAGGCGGCCTTCAGGACGCGCGACAATGAAGAATCGCCGAGCAGAAACGTATAGCCAAGTGAGCGCGGTCTCAACCGGGACCTGGGATTCATGTCGCATTACATTCATCTCCCACCATCTGGCCTGCGGAATCCTACCAACTGTCCTGGCTTGAAGGCCAACCTAACCCCAGGCCTTGGAGACAGGATTAAATGTGCTCCATCAAATTTGAGCTGCTCGGCCTCTAGATCAAGATTCCCAAAACATGGCAGCCAGTTCTCAAACCTGGCTGGAAATTTCTCTGCCACCTCACTAGAGACACTAGGCATGACTGGGCTCCTCATCGTTCCCCTTTGTCCTCACTCAAACCCCTCAGAGTGGACGCCAGGCCATGTAACTAGACCCCAAACGTGCAGAGGCTTGCTTCCATCAGAGACAGTGCTCTCTCTGCAGTGAGAACATCCTCATGCACCACCACCGCCTCCATAAAGACGCCTCGCAAATCTTAGAATTGGGCTTTCAGATCAAAAATTGGGCTGTCAGACGGATCACCTTCGTTGCTAGCAGCCATCAGTTGTCGGTGTACACAGTATCATCAGGTCAGGAAACCTCTCAAAGGCAGCTGTGCCACCAAAGACGAGGCCCCACCCAAGCTCCCTCCAGCTGCCACAAATCAACAAGGAATTAAAGCATATTGTCTCGACTTAAAAGCGCTGAAACAATGACGAACAAAAATTGGCACAAAATAAAAGCCATGTTAACCCAAAAAAGAGATATGCACAAGGATAAATATAAAGATTGAAAAATGAACAGAGCAGGAGCTTGCAAAATTGCAGTCGCTCCCGCGTTCCTGTCACATGTTTCTCCTGCCCCACATTTTTAAAGATATCTCTCAAACTGTCTTAAACAAAAACAGAAAATTCTGGATAATCTCAGCAGTTCTGACAGCATCTCTCTCCAGTATTTTCATGTTTTTGTTTCAGATCCCAGCATCCACAGTAATTTGCTTTCATCTCAAACTGTCTTGTTACTCTAGTTTATCTTATAAGTAATGTTCCAGATGTAGCCATTTAGTATAGAATTCCCTCCTCATACTTCTTGATATTTTCTTCGAGGAATGTTGGAATAGCCGAAATATATTCCATCCATCCAACTGTTAGTTATATGGTGAATAGCTGAGCCCTGCGCAGATCTTGCAGGACACCACTAGACACATCTTGCTAACTTGCATACCTGCCCCGGTCCCTGCTCAGTCATTTCCTCACCAGATGAATTGCTTTGCCTTTAATTCTATGAGCTTTAATGTTAGCCAACAGTCTCTTGAGAGGATCTTTTACTTCATCAAATATATTTTGGAAGTCGACATAAATAACATCAATAGACATTCCCCTGTTCCCTACTTTGATCACCTCTTCCATAAATGTAATCAGGTTTGTCAGACATGATATCCTTTTTACAAATCCACACTGTCTTTCTCTAATCATCTGAAAATTTTCAGATGTTCCATCACCCTGTTGTCACTTAGACTTGAGTAATTTCCCACAACCATGATGGTAGCACAGTGGGTGGCACTGTTGCTTCACAGCACCAGGGACCCGGGCTCGATTCCTGGCTTGGGTCATTGTCTGTGTGGAGTCTGCACGTTCTCCCTGTGTCTGCGTGGATTTCCTCCGGGTGCTCTGGTTTCCTCCTACAAGTCCCAAAAGACGTGCTTGTTAGGTGAATTGGACATTCTGAATTCTCCCTCAGTGTACCCAAACAGATGCCGTAATATGCTGACCAGGGGATTTTCGCAGTAACTTCATTGCAGTGTTAATGTAAGCCTACTTGTGACACTAATAAAGATTATTATTGTTAATATTACATGAATGAGCCAAATACATTAAGTAGCATTCCTCATTTATAATACGAAGTCTTACAACACCAGGTTAAAGTCCAACAGGTTTGTTTCGATGTCACTAGCTTTCGGAGCGCTGCTCCTTCCTCAGGTGAATGAAGAGGTCTGATCCAGAAACACATATATAGACAAATTCAAAGATGCCAAACAATGCTAGGAATGCGAGCATTAGCAGGTGATTAAATCTTTACAGATCCAGAGATGGGGTAACCCCAGGTTAAAGAGGTGTGACTTGTATCAAGCCAGGACAGTTGGTAGGATTTCGCAGGCCAGGTGGTGGGGGATGAATGTAATGTGACATGAATCCCAGGTCCCGGTTGAGGCCGCACTCATGTGTGCGGAACTTGGCTATAAGTTTCTGCTCATTTATAATGTTATTGGAATGGAACTTTTTAAAATCATGTGAAAAGGGCTAGAGAAAATGTATATTCCATGCTATCACTGAAGAGCAATTTTATAGTAAAGAACAAGGGGTGATTGAGAGACACTAATCAATGTATAACATTTCCAATTATGAAACAATCTGCTTTAATAAAAATTTTATGTAAAACTGGATATTTGTCATCTTGTGGAAAATATAATAAAAGGCAGATATTTCTGTACTTTGTGTTGTCTGTGAATCAAGTTCAATTATTGAGCTTTACGTTGTTAGAAGCATCCCAGAAGTAGATATAGTTTCATTAATACATTAATACTGGTGGAGTTTTGAAAAAGTCCATGGACGTGATCTATCTGCCTCGCCGCACCCCACTCATGAGGCTTTGTAATCTGGGGCGGGATCCAGATTTGCATATTCAAGTGAGTAGTCAGTGTCACTTGAATATGTCTAGGCCTGAGTTATCCAAGACGTGGGATCTAATGGCCTCATCTCGGAGATACCGAGCGGGAGCCATTTAGTGCTGTTTTCCACACAAGGCCAATAGATCACGCCCGTAATTTAATAATTGTGCAAAATAAATTGCAGAAGTGATCCTTTTAAATTGAAGTACCTGAATTATCTGTAAGAAAAGAAGCATTTTTTTCTAATTATACAGCTAACTTCAATTTAAACTTCTGAAGACAGTCAGGATTATTGATTAACAAAGCCATCTTTTGCACATACAATAAGATATGTAGGCAGGATGTTGTCTATGTTTTGAGACAATTTGTCAGTCAACATTCTGTAATGTTAGCATTTGGCCAGGGTATTGATTTCACAATGGGCTTATTGCATTCAGTGAATGGGAACCAAAAAAATGGGGGACAAATTTTTCCATTTTTATTTTCCACATATTTGCTAAATAAAGTGATTATCTGAAGTACTGAACACAGTGATTCTATAATTATTGTGAATTAATTCAGTGTATACTGTCTTAGTAAAGCCATTGTTTTAACAAAACTGAAAAGAAAAACGGATTACTTGATCATTATCTCTTACTGCCTATGAGATGATTGGTTCCAAAAACCAAAATAATCTTCCTTTGTGTTTGGTACACCTCAAGCTAGTGGAGACTTACACCCCCCCCACCGTCTGATTTGCCCGATTCACACCTCAGCAGCTCGCCACTAACAAGGTGAAGTAGCTTTTAAGCACACCCTCACCACTCACACCCAGTTAACACAAAGGCATGGCAGCGCGCAGATCTGTACCTCGCTTTGGGGATGCCGATCTTACAAGACTTATTGACGCTGTGGATGAGAGGCAGGGACACCCTGTTCCCCTAAAGGAGTTGGAGGACCAGCAACAGGGTCAGCAATGCTGCCTGAGATGCAGAGACAGTGGCTGTCAGTGCGGGCAGCATTCGGAAGGAGACCCAACGACTTCCAACGAGCTGGCAGGGTAAGTTACCCCCTCTCTCCTGGCATCAGTTCCACCTGCCACCCCTTCACTAAAATAGAACATACAATGCAGAAGGAGGCCATTCGGCCCATCGAGTCTGCACCGATCCACATTAAGCCCTCACTTCCACCCTATCCCCGTAACCCAATAACCCTCCTAACCTTTTTGGACACTAAGAGCAATTTATCATGGCCAATCCACCTAACCTGCACATCTTTGGACTGTGGGAGGAAACCGGAGCACATGGAGGAAACCCACGCACACACGGGGAGAACGTGCAGACTCCGCACAGACAGTGACACAGCAGGGACCCTGGCGCTGTGAAGCCACAGTGCTATCCACTTGTGCTACAGTGCTGCCCTAAGAGGGTTATGAAACTGGAATTCTTGACGCAAGGGGTTATAGGTGTTTAATCATTGAGTATATTCAAGGCTTGGATTTGTAGATTTTTGGGAATCATGGATATGGGACTGAGTGGAAAAGTGGATGATCCTGTTAAGTATTGGAGCAGGCTTGAAGGGCCCTATGAACTGCTTCTGCTCGTATTTCTTAAGTTCTTATATTTGTATCTCATTGCTAATTGTGGAGCCTTACTGGACTTAAATTATTTATATTAGAAGGGTGATGACAAAGTGCTTTGGGATGTCCTGAGATCATGAAAGATGCTATATAAATGTAAGTTCTTCCTTTTAATATGTCAGACTTTCAAAAATTGATTTCTATTGAATTATGCAATGTTACCTTTACATAATTATTGATGTACTATGGTCAGTCAACTTCCAAGTTGAACTCAAGTTGTAGTATTCCACAATAGCCTTGAGGTATTTAAAGCCGTTTATTGTACATTTGCTATACATACTTCCTTGCTACTGTGTGACATAATGGACCCAGAGAGAATTGTCTGGCCTTTACACAGCAAATGTCAGCCCCAGGTCTGGTCTCCGTCTAGGATAATTGGTGTAACCTAAGTGTTCTGGGATGTGCAGAAATTCAAAGTAAAAGTATGGGTTTAGTCTGGCTGCTTTTCCAAACAGTAAATTACAATGCTAACATTTCATCTGCTCATATCAGAAACAACATCTTCAGTGGGTCATGTTATAAAAGCTTTATTGACATTTTTAATATAAATGAATACCACTGCCAACATTACAGGACACAAGTTAAATCTCACTGTTTTACACTATATTTTGGCATCACAAACACAGTAATCAGTCAAGACTCAATTAACAGCCTACAGGTGATGGAAGAGGTTATTGACAGTATTATCAGGTGACCTTTATTGATTCTCAGTTTGGCTTCTGCTAGGACCATTGGATTCCAGACCTCATTACAACCTTGAATCAAACATGGATTAAACAGTTGGATTCCAGAGGTGAGGAAAAAGCGACTGCCTTTGACATCAAGGCAGCATTTGACCTAGAGACACAAGGAGCCCAAGCAAAATTACTGGGAATCAGCAGGAAAAGTCTCCACTGGCTTGAGGTATACCAAACACAGAGGAAGATTATTTTGGTTTTTGGAACCAATCATCTCAGCCCATCTCTGTCTCAAGTCTGCTGCAGGAATTCCTCACAGCAATGTCCTAGACCCAGCCAGCTTAAGCTGCTCCAACAATGGCCTTGACTCCATCGTAATGTTGGGATGTTACTGCCAATTGCTGTGTTCAGTTCCATTGGCAACCTCTCAGATAATGAAGCAGTAAGTGTCCGCATGCAGCTTGCCAAAGAGAACATTCAGGCTTGGACTAATAAGTGGCAAGTAATACCCACACTGCGCAGGTATCAGGCAATGACTATCTCTCGAAAGACGAAGTCTGATCACCTCTCCTTGGCATTTAATGGCATTACCATTGTCAAAACCCTCCACCATCAACATCTTGGAGGTCACCATTGACTTTACTGGACCAGCCACATAGGTGATTACAAAAGCACGTCAGAAGCTGGGCATTCTGACGTGAATAGATCACCTCCTGATTCCTCGAAGTCCTTCCACCATCTACAAAGTTCAAGTCAGGCGTGTGATGGAATGTTCTTCATTTGTCTGGATGCCTGCAGCTTCAGTAACATTAAAGAAGATCAAGAACATCCAAGGACAAAGCAGCTGGCTTAATTGGCACCTCTACACTATCATGATATGCAGATAATGATGTACAGACAGGCGCAGACAGGCAACTAATGAACACAGAGAACAGGACATGACCAATGAGCAGGCAGGACACTCAGGGGTGGTAACTCACTATGAAAGACACGAGGCACTCACACTCCGCCTCTTTCCACTGATGAACATCTACATAGTGAGTCAAGTCAGGGTGTATTTACAGTATCACACCTCCAGCACATGGCTAAGAGCTAGTCTGGTTCAGTCAGGCAGAGTAACCACACTTAGGTTAACAGAGAGTCGAACTCATCGAGAACTGTGCTAACTGCTACTGGTTCAATAAATCAGATTGAACTAACTTCAAGGTCTGGAGTATCTTTTGGTTAAAGCTGCATCCAGTTGCAGCCTGTGTTATCCCAGAGTACATAACACGACGTACACAATTTGAACATTCATCCCTCTACACCCTCCAGTGTCTAAAGTGCCTATAAGGTGAACTGTAGCAATTTACCAAACCCCTCTCAAATCTGCACCTCCCAAATCTGCAGCCTCTACTACCGAGAAGCGCAAGGGCAGAATACGTATAGAAACTTCCCTTCAAGTCACACACAGCCCTGACTTCAAAATATAGTGCTGATTATTCACCATTGTGAAGTCAAAATCCTGGAAGACCTGTCCTAGGAGGAATGTTGGGCCACCTTCATCACATGGACTGCAGCAGTTCATAAAGGCAGCTCACCACCACTTAAGGACAATTGGGGATGGCCTTGTCAGTATTGCCCACGTCCATTGGCATGGGAAAGTTTTGCAGTGAAAGCACCATAACTCACCCCCCCCCCCCCCCCCGACCCCCAAACCTCTCGCCTTGCTATTTTTAATAGGCTCCAGGTCATGCCCCTGACATGCCCATTCACTTAATATGGGGGCTGGTTTAGCTCAGCGGACTCGACAGCTGGTTTGTGATGCAGAACAAGTCCAACAGCACAGGTTCAATTCCTCTACTGGCTGAGGTTATTCATGAAGGTCTGAGGTGCGGTGATCCTCAGGTTAAACCACCAACTATCAGTTCTCCCCATCAAAGGGGAAAGCAGCCTATGGTCATCTGGAACTATGGCGACTTTACCGTAACTGAGTAAATTGTTGGAGTTGTGGGCTGACAAGAGTGCAGGTCCTAATGGACTTCATACTAGGGTCTTCAAAGAAATGTCTAGTGAGACAGTTGATGCATTGTTTTAATTTTACAAACATCCCTAGATTCGGGAAAGGTCCTATTGGATTGGAAGATAACAAATGTAACTCCATTATTCAAAAAGGGAGGGAGACAGAGAGGAGGAAACAACAGGCCAGTTAGCTTTACAGCTGTCTTCGGGGATATCTTCAAAACTAATATTAAAGAGGTTATAGCAGGGCACTTGGATAAGGTCAAGGTAATCAGGTAGAGTCAACAAGGTTTTATGAAAGAGTATTCATGTTTAACCAATTGTTGGACTCCTTTGAGGAAGTAACATATGCTGTGGATAAATGGGAACCAGTGGATGTACTGTACTGAGATTTCCAGAAGTGCCACATCAAAGGTTCTTGCGGAGAATAAAAGCTCATATTATACAGGGTAACGTCTGGCATGGGTAGAAGATGTGATAGCTAACAGGAAGCAGACTGTCGGCATAAATGCGTCTTTTCAGGTTGGCAAAATGTAACAAGTGGTGTGCCATAGGGATCAATGCTGCGACCTTAACTGTTTACATTTTATATAATTGACTTGGGCAGCATTGTGGTACGGTGGTTAACCCCAGGGACCTGGGTTCAATTCCTGCCTTGGGTGACTCTGTGGAGTTTGCACATTTTCCCTGTGTCTGCATGGGTTTCCTCCAGGTCCACCGGTTTCCTCCCACAGTCCAAAGATGTGTAGGTTAGGTGGTCTGGCCATGGGAAATTACCTTTTAGTGTCCAGGGATGTGCAGGTTAGGTGTGTTCTGGGGATATAGAACATAGAACATAGAGCATTACAGCGCAGTACAGGCCCTTCGGCCCTCGATGTTGCGCCGACCTGTGAAACCACTCTAAAGCCCATCTACACTATTCCCTTATCGTCCATATGTCTATCCAATGACCATTTGAATGTCCTTAGTGTTGGCGATGATGGGGGTGAGCCCATGAGGGTCGATGGAAACTCCAAGGGCCAAATAGCCTCTTTCTGCATTGTACGGATTCTGTGAAGAGATGATCACCAAATTCTTTCTTGACACAAAGATGGGTAGGAAAGTAAGTGGTGAAGAAGGTGTAAGGAGGCTACAAAGGGATATAGATAGGTTAAGTGAGTGGACAATGATCTGGTAAATGGAATATAATGTGGGAAAATATGAAATTGTCCATTTTCGCATAAAGAATAAAAAAGAAGCATATTATCTAAATAATAGAATTTACAGTGCAGAAGGAGGCCATTCAGCCCATTGAGTCTGCACCGGCCCTTGGAAAGAGTACCCTACTTAAGCCCCACGCCTCCACCCGATCACCTTTATTCCTGTAACCCCACCTAAATAGTGAAAGATTGCAGAGCTCTGAGGTGCAGAGGGATCTGGGTATCTCGGTGTTTGATGACAAAAAGGCTAGCATGCAGATACAGCAAGTAATTAAGAAAGCTAATAGAATGTTATAATTTATTGCAAGCTGAATTGATTAAAAATGTTGGGAGGTTATGCTTCACTTGTAGAGGGCTTATTGTGACTACGTTTGAAATACTGTGTACAGTATTAGTCACTTAATTTAGGGAAGGGCTAAATGCGTTGTAAGCATTTCAAAGAATGTTTACCAGACTAATAGCTGGAGTTGGCGGGTGGGTTGTCTTATGAGGAAAGGTTAGACAGGCTAGACCTGTATCTGCTGGAGTTTAGAAGAGTAAGAGACGACTTGCTTGAAACATATAAGATCCTGTTAGGTATTGACAGGGTGGATATGGAGAGGTTGCTTCCTCTTGTGGGAGAATGTAAAACTCTGCGTCACTGTTTAGAAATAAGGAGTTGTCCATTTAAAACACTCGGAGTGTCTTGAGTCTTTGGAACTCTCTTCCTGAAAGGCAGTGGAAGCAGAGTCTCTGAATATTTTTAAGGCAGATGTAGATAGATTCTTTGTAAGCAAGGGGGTTATCGGGGATAGGCAGGATGTAGATTTGAAGTTACTGTCAGATCAGCCATGATCCTATTAATTGGCGGAGCTCAAGGAGCTGAATGGCCTACTCCTGCTCCGTGTTCATTAGATGGAAAAGCAGGCCATTAAAGATGGAATTACGGGTTAATTGTTGCAAATTGCTCTTGTGATACTGAAGAGGCATTCAGGATATCAAAACCATTCTCTATTAAAATCCAAAATATAAGCTGCATTGACAATAACTAAGTTTGTATAGTCAGCAAAATAGCTTTAGTGAAGGCAAATAAGGAATTATTTTCTGATACCAAGCGGAAGGCACTCATAGATGTCTGCACATGTTTTGTGAGGCCCACAAGCTTCCACGTCCGCGAGGAGATACTGCTTCAAGCATTGTATGCAACCATTTCCCTTTCAGCAGACTTTGTTATTGTGTCATAGCTGGGTTGGACAGTAATTTTGTAAATTAAAGTGAGAGATTTGAGACAGTAAACATATGCCCATGGTCTCATTTGTACAAGACTTTCCAGTTGGCCATGTTTGAGTTGGCCATGGTTTCATGAATTCTATTCCCAATCTTCACACTTACCCCTTCCCAGGTGCTTCTTTTAAAAATCCTGTCACAATAGTAGCATGCAGAGCTGTAGGAAAACCAAAGGGCATATTGACGGATTTCTCAACCAGCACATTGAGCTGGTTTAGCTCAGTGGGCTAGACAACTGGTTTGTAATGCAGAGCAAGGCCAGCAGTGCGGGTTCAATTCCCGTACCGGTTCCTTACCTGAACAGGCACCGGAGTGTGGCGACTAGGGGCTTTTCACAGTAACTTCATTGCAGTGTTAATGTAAGCCTACTTGTGACAATAAAAGATTATTATTATCATTATTATTATGAGAAAGGGAGCTTGTCAATTTCAAAGGTCAATTTGAGCCTGAGATGACATGTCTGAAGTTGTCTCAGGAAATTCTTGCATGCAGCTGCAGCTTAAAGTATAGCAAATGTATCATCGACATATTGGAAAAATGCAAAGGGTAGGAGGTCATAGAGTCATAGAATCCTACATCGCAGCAAAGACCCTTCGGCTGATTATGTCTGTGCTGGTCAAAAACCTTAGTATTCTAATCCCATTTTTCAGCAGTCGGCCCATAGTCTTGTATGCCTTGGGTTCAAAAATGCACATCTAAATACTTCTTCAGTGTTCTGAGAGTCTCTGCCTCCTCCACCCTTTCAGGCAGCAAGATCCAAACTCCCACCACCCTCTAGGTAAAACTATTTTTCCTCATATCCCGTCTAGACCTCCTGTCCCCTACCTTAAATCTATGCCGACTGGTTATTGATCCTTCCACCAAGGGGAAACGTTTCTTCCTGTCTGCTCTATCTAGGTCCCTCATAATTTTATATATCTCAATCATACCCTCCTCAGTCTCCTCTGCTCCAAGGAAGACAACCCAAGTCTATCCAATTTCTCTTCATAACAAAAACTCTCCAGCCCAGGCAACATCCTGGTAAATCTCTGCACTCTTTCCAGTGCTATCACATCCCTCCTATAATGTGAATTCCAGAACTGCACACAATGTTCTAGCTGTGGCCTAACCAACATTTTATACAGCTCCAGTATAACCTCCCTGCTCTTAAACTCTGTGCCTCAGCTAATAAAGGCAAGTATACCATATGCCTTCTTAACCATTGTATCCACCGGCTCTGCCACCTTAAGGGACCAGTGTACATGCACACCAAGGTCCCTCTTATCCTTGGTGCTTCCCAGGGTCCTGCCATTTATCATTTTCCCTTGCCTTGTTTGTTCTGCCCAAGTGCATCACCTCACACTTATCCGATTGAATTCCATTTGCCACTGATCAGCCCATCTGACCAGCCCTCTATATCCACCTGTAATCTGAGGCTATTCTCCTCACTATTTACCAACCCACCAATTTTTGAAACCTCTGCGAACTTACTGATCAACCCTCCTACATTCATATCTAAATCATTTATATAAACCACAAACAGCAAGGGCCTCAACTGGACACGGGATTCTAGTCAGAAAAACACCCCTCGATCATCATTTTCTGCTTCCTACCACTTAGCCTATTTTGAATCCAATTTGCCAAATTTCCTTGGATCCCATGGGCTCTTATCTTCCCTATCAGTCTTCCATGTGGAACCTTATCAAAGGTCTTGCTGAAGTCCAAGTAGACTACATCAAATGCATTTCCATCATCTACATACCTGATCACTGTTGCCAATTCCCACCAGCGTCACCAATAATGTTGCCAATTAATAATGATGATATTGCTTTTCAGAGTCGCCAGGTTTCAAATGATACCACCACAAGGTTCAACCAGATATTGATCAAAGACCCAACAACCAGTCCGATAGTTCAAGTTCAATAATAGTTTATTTACACACAGAATTAACTCACACATGCAACATAAAAACATTGCAAGCTAAATTATACCTAACACTACAACAACCTGTACTTAACTTCAGGCACCCGGCTTTGGCAGAGGAACAAGGCCTTTGATCGGATCTGGAGTGGCTGGGGCTGGAGAAGTAACTTCGGTTCTGCTGGGCTCATCCATCTGGTAGCGATCGTTGATTTTGAACTTGCTTCTGGTCGTGGTGCTGCAGTTGGCTTCAGGTATAGGCCGGGCCGAAGAGTGCCGGTGTGCCAGGGCCAAAAGAGATTGAACACATGGCAGTGTCTCTCTTTATCCTTTGGGGTTTTGCGCTCTTTTGGGCGGTCCTTAGCTTTGGACCCGATAATTTGGCAGGCTTCGATTACTGCCTTCGATTTGAGCCAATAAAGGGGCGGGTGCCTTGATGGCTGGGCGTGTCCTGAGCGGTCATTGACTTTGGCTGTTTGGGATTCCTGGGTGAAGGGAGTGGCGCCAATGTGTCTGGAATTGTATCTGATACCTGAGTACCAGTCCTTTGTCCTGGGGAAATGGGCCATTAGAATGCAAATCAGCTGGGGGTTTCGATACTGTCTGGTTCTCTGTTAGCCAATATACATTTAGGCTCTGAGTTTGCCTGAAACCTGTATTGGCCATATTTCCCTTGAGTCTTTGCAAGTGTCCATGTTTCCTTCGTAAATGGCCATCCCAGATGGCTACATCACCTCTTCGAAAAATTTAACCAAGTTGATCAGACATGACCTCTCCTTAACAAAACCATGCTGACTGTTCTTGATTAATCCCTGTCTCTCCAAATGCAGATTAATTCTGTCTCTCAGAATTGCTTCCAATAGTTTCCCCACCATTGAGGTTAGACTGACTAGCCTGTAGTTTCCTGGTTTATGTCTTCCTCTGTTCTTGGATAATGATACTACACCGGCTATCTTCCAGTCCTCTGGCATCTCTTCTGTGGCCAGAGGCATCTGAAGCTTCCATGATTTGCCATATAGTACAGGGGGATCATATCACAGGTGCAAGATCTCCTGCCATGACTACCCTTAAGCCCCTTATTTACTCCCTTTTTAACAAAAAATTAAGCTATATAAGAATACTATTTACTTACCTCTCTTAGACTAATTGTACTTCCCTTATCCTACTTTGTTTACTCATATTATTTTATTATAAAGACCCTGACTTACACTTATTTGTGCTGTTTCTCAGTTATTCCTCTCCTCAAAATAAAACACTTTTTATACTCACGACTGCTTCACTGTGATGCTGAGAGCGAAGTCAATGAGAACAGGAATGCAACCTTGGTGTTTATGAAACTCCGCTATGCTCCACACTCTGTCTTTTTATCTTCACCTTCTCCCAGTTTTACCGAACTCCTTGTTGTTCATCCAACTCCAAAAGCACACTCGTCCAGCCAAGCAGGCACTCACGGTGCAGACAAGTAGACACTCCTTTTATAGACCTCTCAAATAATGCTTTGAAACTGGATTAAACCAGCTGCACACTTAAACAACTACAGCTGATAATGTCTCAACTGACTCCTGTTTCAGGAATGCAACTAAACTACAGATGTAATTCCATTAAAAACATGGGGCTGGTTCTCCGATTTGGTGACTTTGGGCGGGATTCTCCGACCCTCACCGCCGAACTCGCGCTCGGTGCGGGGGCGGACAATTACCCAAAATAGGCTCCCACGCTGGCACGTGATTCTCCGGCGACCAGACAATTGCCGCCAGGTGCGCGATCGACGCGGCGCCGGTCAGGGGCGGTTGAAAGTGGCCCCGCGGCGATTCTCCGCGCTCGACGGGCCGAGTGCCCGCTGAGCTCCGCCGAGTCCCGCCGGCGTGGTTCACATGTGGTACCACCCAGCGGGACCTCAGCGTTCTCGCTGCGGGGGCCGGCCTGGTAGGGGGGAGGGGGGGTCCGACTCCGGGAGGGCCTCCACGGTAGCCTGGCCCGCGATCGGGGCCTACCCGCGGGCGGACATATCCCGGTGGGGACCTATGTTCCTCCGCGCCGGGTCCCTGTAGGGCTCCGCCATGTTGCGCCAGAGCCGGCGCGGAGACGACAACCCACGCGCATGCGCAAACTTGCAGAATGGAGCCTATTAAGGTATGTAAGAAAATTCTTACATGCCTCTGCAGTCAAATCTAGACACTTCACCATTTTCTGAATCTGTTCATTGATTTTATGAAACTAGCAAATTGTGCAGTTGAGTTCAGCCTTAATGGTAGCATTGATGCTGAAATAGATGGTGTTGCCATGGGATTCCCTCTCGGCCCAGTTCTCACTGACATTTTGTCAGTTTCCACGGGAAACATGGGCTGGATTCTCTGATCCCCGATGCCAGAGTCGCGTTTGGTAATGGGGCGGATAATCCCCGATGGCGCCAAAATCCCTCATATCCACGGCCTCCGTACTTTGGCTGAGGCCGGCCCCACGATGCTCCGTCCCCGATTGGCCGAATTCCCGATGGCGTAGGTCTTTCACGGTCTCACCCATTGGGAACTCAGTGTGGCGGCTGCGGACACAGTCCAGCGTCGCCACAGTATGGGGAGGGTCGAGGCGCAGGCAGGGGTGTATTTTCAGGGCTGGAGCACTGTGGTGGGGCGGTTCGGCACACGAAAGCCGGCCGAAGGGGGGCACTATTTCTCGGGCTTGGTCCGCGAGCGGCATCTGCTATGAAGCACGACGAGGCCGCTGCAGGCCGCCGCCGTGGTGCACATGCACGGCCACGGACCCGGCAATTCTATAGGCTGTATCGGCAGCTAGGGCCGGGAGCTCTATGCTGCCTCCCGGCTAGCCCTCAGAAAAACGGGGAATCGGTGGCCGTTTTGCACCAGTTTTCACTGTTCCCACGCCGGTGTGGAGACATAGGGTGGGATTTTCTCTTCTAGCGACTAAGTCCCCACACCCAAAACTCATAATATAATATCTGACACCAGATGTTATTGTGCAGTTGGGCAGCACTTGTTGAACAATCCTGACTGTGCTAAGAATTGTACTAACAATTAATTATTATCAGTCAGGTTTGCAATGCAACTCGCTTACACTTTCTAGAAGCTACATATATTCATATGCAAGGGCCTGTGTTCTGCAGACTAAAGGAATATGTTCAGGCATTGTGCCTTTTTGAATTAAAAGCAGTTCCTTCCTTTGAAATTTGTCATTCTTACATCTGTTCTGATGAGTGCAAGATGAAAAGATTCAACAGCATAGCTCTTTTTTTGGTAATATCTGGTATACTAATGTTTTACCCAATGGCGTAGTGGAGGCAGTAGCTTAGTGGTATTGTCGCTAGACTGGTAATCCGGAGTCCCAGGGTAATGCTCTGGGGACCCGGCTCTGAATCCCACTGGGGCAGATGGTGGAATTTTAATTCAATAAAAATCTGGAATTAAAAATCTAATGGTGACCAGGAAACCATTGTCAATTGTCGCAAAAAAACATCCAGTTCACTAATGTCCTTTAGGGAAGGAAATCTGTCATCCTTACCTGGTCTGGCCTACATGTGACTCCAGACTTACAATAATAATAATAATCGTTTAGTGTCACAAGTAGGCTTCAATAAAGTTACTGTGAAAAGCCCCTAGTTGCCACATTCCAGCGCCTGTTCGAGAAGGCCGGTACGGGAATTGAACCCGCGCTGCTGGTCTTGTTCTGCATTACAAGCCAGCTATTTAGCCTACTGTGCTAAACTAGCCCTATGTGGTTAGCACTGGTGCTTCACAGCGCCAGGGTCCCAGGTTCGATTCCGGCTTGGGTCACTGTCTGTGCGGAGTCTGCACGTTCTCCCCGTGTGTGAGTGGGTTTCCTCCGGGTGCTCCCGTTTCCTCCCACAAGTCCCATAAGACGTACTATCAGGTAATTTGGATATTCTGCATTCTCCCTCTGTGTATCCGATCAGGTGCCGAAATTTGGCGACTAGGGGCTTTTCACAGTAACTTCATTGCAGTGTTAATGTAAGCCTACTTGTGATAATAAAGATTATTAAATTATTAAATTAAAATGCCCTCGGGCAATGAATGCTGGCCCTGCCAGTGACACCCACAGGTGGGGAATAAAGAAAACAAAAACTCCAGATCTGGTTGGACCCCATTAGACACTATCAAACTTCGTTCTCCTCTACCAATGAGCTTATTATCTGGGTTTTAACTTCACTCCCAATCTAACAATTTCTCTTAAAAGGAGGGAGTTTTTCACCAAATCTGTTCTGGGTAATATTATGAAAGGAAACTATACATCCACGCACCAATGATGTATCTTCAAGGTAATTGAAGGAAATGAACCATTTCTCTTTAATAGTGAGTTGTTTTTGTGGTGGGAGTTCCGCACTGTTGAGGATCACTAGCTCTAGTTTGCCGTTTTACAAATCGAACTCTATAAAGTATTGCTTGTCCTAATTCTATCATTTACTATTTCTACACCTTCAGATAAAGGAAAAAGTATACATAAATTACTGCTTCTATCGCAAAGCATCAGCTTCCATGGGCAGCATCGTGGTACAGTGGTTGGCACTGTTGTCTCACTATGCCAGGGACCCGGGTTCAATTCTGGCCTTGGGTGGAGTTTGCACGTTCATCCTGTGTCTGCGTCGGGTTCCTCTGGGTGTTCCGGTTTCCTCCCACGGTCCAAAGATGTGAAGGTTTGGTGGATTGGCCATTCTAACATTGCCCCATAGTCTCCAAAGATGTGCAGGTTAGGTGGGGTTACATGGAAAGGGTGGGAATGTAGGCCCATGTAAACTGCTCATTTGGAGGGTCGGTACAGACTCAATGGGCCAAAATCCTCCTTTTGCACTGTCGGGACTCTATGGGTTCTTCATTGCAATTTGAAACTCCATGTCACTTCCATGGGAGGCCTGATGCAATTACAAAGTAAGTAGGCGCAAACAAGGATAGAGTTGGGCCTCCCACCGGATTAAGTCAGCAGTAGGAGAGGTGGCTGCTGCCTGTAACACAATTTGGCCTTCACCGTCGATCGTTCCTGGATCCCTGGGAAGTCGTAGGTGGGGTGTGATAGGGCTCACGGGGTTGGACTCATCGCTGAGGTGTGGGGGGGGTGTGATTCTCAGTGCCAGTTCCCTCCCTGATGCCAGTTCCCTTGATTGGGCAATGCGTGCTTATAATTGAGGAACCCCCTTCCTGGGGCCAATATGTATAACCTTTTGGAGGCATGGAAGACTTGTATGAGTCTTGTCTAACCTTGAGCCATGATTAAATCTCAGTGGGCTCAGGATAATTGGTCTTAAGTGGCATATATCTAACCTTATTGCCTTTGGATGGGTTTCCTGTGTCAGCCCCTTCCTACCACTCACTAAATGTGGAACAGGATTTCCTGTTACCAGGAGTCAGAAATGTTCTCAAGCTATTATTCCAGCTGTCCATTAACCTGCCCACTCCAGCAGGCTCCATTAAATTCTGCCCATGGTGTGGAGAGTGGGAATGCAAAAAGCCCTCGGCCGCGATTATGCCCCGTGTTGTGCCCGACATACCTCTTGCTATTCCTGGAGAATAGCTGGAGTGCCCCTAAACGGGGTTCGCGCTGGGTGCTGAATGGAGCGTGATGCTCCTGATCTTCAGCGCCCTACGCAATCTGGATCACACCCTCGCTGGGCATGAACCAGACACGCATATTTCAATTAATACCTACTCATTTAAATAAGTGTAGCCCATTCGAGGCCGGAGTTTCCCAGCTTCTGGAATTTACTAGCCCGACCGGTGCAGCGTGAGGCTGACAGGAATTAGTTCTGGTTTGCATAAACGGAAACCAGACGTGATGACCATGCCAGGGGGCTCGGAGGCAGTTGGAGACCCTGGGTCGGGGCAGGGCAATGTCAACCTGGCATCCTTAGTCATTTTTTGGGAGAATTTTGCCATGAAAATTGCCATGTGTTTTGCAACTTTAGTGGAGAGGTTAAGTCAGTGAGTGATCCAGAGGAAGCATGTAAAACCTGGTTGAACATGCATTGAATCAGAAAGGTGTAATATTCCATCAAATGCTTCTTTCTAATTTTAATCTGAAAAATTAGCAGTTCCATGTGCTTCAATAAGCATGTCATTTGTTAGTAATTCAAAAGTTACTTAGTTACAATCTTGCCTGCATGCAGAGAACAGGTATGGAGGGAGAAATAGAAATGGGAGATATCCCAAGTCATCAGCTCATGCCATGTTCAATTGATATTTTCAATATCCTTGTTGCACTGAACTTAGCTGCAAACTTGATATAAAGTCAGCTGTAAACAAATAAAATATTGAAAGACGTCCAGTCCATCATAACGTTTAGTACCTTGTATACCTCAATTTGATATCCCCTCATTCTTCTAAACTCTAGAGACTGTAGGCCAATCTCTTCAATCTCTCCTCATACAACACCCCTCATCTCTTGAATCTAGTGAACCTCCTCTGAACTGCCTCCAGTGCCAGTACATCTTTCCTCAAATAAGGGGACCAAAACTGTGCACAATACTCCAGGTGCTATCTGATCAATGCCTTGTTTAGTTGCAACAACATTTCCTTACCTTTATTCATAAGTTCATAAGCTACAGGAACAGAATTAGGCCATTCGGCCCATTGAGTCTGCTCCGTCATTCCATCATGACTGCTATGTTCCTCATCTGTTACCTTCAATGTTGCAGACCAAGAGCTGGATTGTGAAATCAGCCTGAGCATCTCCTCCCTGGAACACATGTCCTATGAGCGTGAATAGACAATTTAGCCTCCCGAGCCTAACACCGTCAATGTGATCATGGCTGATCCCATCCTGGCCTCAATTTCTTTTGCTATTAATGCCATCATTCCATTTGCTTTCCTTATCATAGAATTTACAGAATTATTATAGATTATTACAGTGCAGAAGGAGGCCATTCGGCCCATCGAGTCTGCACCAGCTCTTGGAAAGAGCACCCTACCCAATGTCAACCACCTCCACCCTATCCCCATAACCCAGGAACCTCACCCGACACTAAGGGCAATTTTGGACACTAAGGGCAATTTATCACGGCCAATCCACCTAATCTGCACATCTTTGGACTGTGGGAGGAAACTGGAGCACCCGGAGGAAACCCACGCACACACGGGGAGGATGTGCAGACTCCGCACAGACAGTGACCCAAGCCGGAATCGAACCTGGGACCCTGGAGCTGTGAAGCAATTGTGTTATCCACAATGCTACCGTGCTGCCCACACGGCTTATTATCTGATGCACCTGTATGCTCGTTTTTTGTGACTCATGCATGAGAACACCCATATCCCTCTGCATCAAAGCACCCCGAAGTCTCTCCCCATTTTGATAATAAGTTGGCTTCCTATTTTTTTCGACCAAAATGCATGACTTCACACTTATCCACGAGAAACTCCATCTGCCACATTTTGGCCCATTCTCCAAACTTATTTATATCCATTTATAACGTTCTTATTTCCTCATTGCAACTTACTGTCCCACCTATTTTGTGTCATTTGCAAATTTGGCTACAGAACCTTCTATCCCTGTATCCAAGTTGTTAATATAGATTGTAAATAGCTGGGGCCCAAGGACCGAACCCTGTGGTACCCCACTAGTTACATCTTGCCATCCCGAAAAATACCCATTTATCCCAACACTGTCTCCTCCCCATCAGCCAGTCTTCTATCCAAGCCAATAAATTACCCCTGATCCCATGTGATCTCACCTTGTGAATTAACCTTCTGAGTGGCACCTTATCAAACGCCTTCCAGAAGTCCAGATATACTACAGTTACAGGATCCCCATTATCCACTTTGCTTGTTACATCTTCGAAGAACTCAAGAAAATTAGTCAAACATGATTGCCCTTCATAAAACCATGCTGACTCTGATGGATATTACGTCCATGATAATTGATTCTAACAATTTTCCAATAACAGATGTTAAATTAACAGGCCTGTAATTTCCCACATTCTTCCTCCCTCCCTTTTTGGATAAGGGCATCAGCATTTTTCCAATCCACTGGATCCGTCTGTGTCAATGGAATTTTAGAATTTTATAAACAATGGATCCACTATTTCTGCTGCCACTTCCTTTAACACCCTAGGATGTAGGCTATCAAGCCCGAGGGACTTGTCTGCCCTCAATCCCAAGAGTTTGCTGAGTACTGTTTCCCTATTGATGCTGATTGTTCAAGTTCTACCCTTTTTATTACCTCTGAATTGCCTGTTCCTATAGAGTAGTACTCGTGTCCTCTACTGTGAAAACTGAGGCAAAGTACTGATTTAGCATCTCTGCCATTTCTGTCTTCCCCATTATTAACTCACCAGTTTCATCTTCCAAGGGGCCAACATTAACCTTAGCGACGTTCTTCCATTTTATGTACCTGTAGAAGCTTTTGATATCGTTTTTGATATTCTATGCAATTTCTTTCCCCGTAATTTACCTTAGCTCCTTTTATTACCTTTTAGCATCTCTTTGTTTATGTTTGAAAGTTTCCCAATCTTCCAGCCTGCCACTGTGGCCTTTGCAATATGATATAACTTAGTTTTGTCTTTATAATGTCCTTGACCTCCATGTTTAGCCATGGATGTTTTTACCCCTCTTTCTATCTTTCTTTCCCACTGGGATAATAAGCTCTTTTTTATAATAAGCTTTTATTGTCACAAGTAGGCTTACATCCACACTGCAATGAAGTTACTGTGAAAATCCCCGAGTCGCCACATTCCGGCGCCTGTTCGGGAGAATTCAGAATGTCCAATTCACCTAACAGCACGTCTTTCGGGACTTGTGGGAGCAAACCGGAGCATCTGGAGGAAACGCACGCAGACACGGGGAGATCGTGCACACTCCACACAGACAGTGACCCAGGCCGGGAATCGAACCTGGGACCCTGGAGCTGTGAAGCAATAGTGCTACCGATTGTGCTATATATGTGGATATATTTTAGTTATGAGGAATTGAGTATCTCCTTAAACAACTGCCACTGCTCATCAACTGTCCTACCTTTTTGCCTTCCTGCCCAGTCTATACAGGCCAAATCTGTCCTCAAGCCAAATCTGTCCTCAAGCCTATGTAATTTCCTCTGTTTAATTCCAGATAACTGGTGTGGGATTCCACTTTTTCACCCCCAAACTGAATTTTGAATTCTACTATACTATGGTCACTACTCCCTAGTGGATCCTTAACTATGAGGTCCTTAATTAATCCCTCCTCATTACACAATACCAAATTGAGACTAGCCTCCTCCCTGGTGATTCCCCATCATACTGTTCCAGGAAACAATCTCTAATACATTCAATGGACTCTGCCTCCAGGCTACCCTTGCCAATTTGATTCCTCCAGTCTATGTGCATATTAAAATCACTCATTATTATTGCCGAACCTTTCTTGCAAGACACAGTATTTCCTGGTTTGTACTGTGCCCCACTGTAGAACTACTGTTTGGGGACCTATAGATTACTCCTACCAAAGACTTCTTCCCTTTGCTGTTTCTTATTTCTGATTCAACATCTTAATCTCCAGGGCCCAATGTCATTTCTCATTACAACACTGATCCCTTTCCTCACCAGCAGGGACATGCCACCTCCTTTTCATTTCACCCTATCTTTCCGAAATACTGCGTATCCTTGGATATTCAATTCCCAGACCTGGTCTCCCTGTAACCATGTTTTAGTAATCCCCACCAAGTCATAACCTTTTGTTTCTATTTGCGCCGTTAGCTCATTACATTTGTTACAAATGCTTCTTGCATTTAGATACAAAGCTTTTAAATTTGTTTTAATGTTAGACTTCCCTACTCTTCTATAATTCCTTGGTGCATAAAGACATTTACCTGTTCTGTCCCTCACTTTTGTTTTCTGGTAACCATCCACTACATTGCTAACCTGCACTCTTACCTCCTCCTTTAAATTGGGTTTTCTAATTTCCCCTACAACGGAACCCCCCCCTCTATTTAGTTTGAAGCCCTATCTACAGCCCTAGTTATGCAATTCGCTAGGGCTCTGGTCCCAGCATGATTCAGATGAAGACTGTCCCTGCGGAACAGGTCCCTTCTTCCTCAGTACTGCTGCTAATGTCCCATGAATTCAAACCCACTTCTCCCACACCAATCTTTGAGCCAGGGGCTGAGATGAAAGTGGGCAGTAGGTGGGTTGAACTAGTCATAATGGAGTGGCAAGTGAGGTGCAGAACGAATAAGTTCAACCAGCTTGTGGGTTTTCGTCAGTGTGTGGAAGGGTGGGGAGTGATTTTTGCGAGGATAGGAAGCTAGAAGCGGGTGTTGAGCAGAGGTCCAGTTATGATGTGCATAGGAAGCATGTAAAACCTGTTTGAACCAGCCCTGAATACAAAACAATTAATATTTCATCAAATGTTCCTTTCTCATTTTAATCTGAAAAAGTAATGTAGCAGTTCCATGTGCTTCATTAAGCATGTTATTTGCCAGTAATTCAAAAGTTACTGAGTTACGATTTTGCCTGTATGTAGAGAATAGGATTGGTGTGAGAAAGTAGAAATGTGAGCCATGCCAAGGTCAAACTCCGTCATCAGGTGACTGAACAGGTAGACGAGGGTAGAGCAGTTGATGTGGTGTATATGGATTTCAGCAAAGCGTTTGATAAGGTTCCCCACGGTAGGCTATTGCAAAAAATACGGAGGCTGGGGATTGAGGGTGATTTAGAGATGTGGATCAGAAATTGGCTAGCTGAAAGAAGACAGAGGGTGGTGGTTGATGGGAAATGTTCAGAATGGAGTACAGTCACAAGTGGAGTACCACAAGGATCTGTTCTGGGGCCGTTGCTGTTTGTCATTTTTATCAATGACCTAGAGGAAGGCGCAGAAGGGTGGGTGAGTAAATTTGCAGACGATACTAAAGTCGGTGGTGTTGTCGATAGTGTGGAAGGATGTAGCAGGTTACAGAGGGATATAGATAAGCTGCAGAGCTGGGCTGAGAGGTGGCAAATGGAGTTTAATGTAGAGAAGTGTGAGGTGATTCACTTTGGAAGGAATAACAGGAATGCGGAATATTTGGCTAATGGTAAAGTTCTTGAAAGTGTGGATGAGCAGAGGGATCTAGGTGTCCATGTACATAGATCCCTGAAAGTTGCCACCCAGGTTGATAGGGTTGTGAAGAAGGCCTATGGAGTGTTGGCCTTTATTGGTAGAGGGATTGAGTTCCGGAGTCGGGAGGTCATGTTGCAGCTGTACAGAACTCTGGTACGGCCGCATTTGGAGTATTGCGTACAGTTCTGGTCACCGCATTATAGGAAGGACGTGGAGGCTTTGGAGCGGGTGCAGAGGAGATTTACCAGGATGTTGCCTGGTATGGAGGGAAAATCTTATGAGGAAAGGCTGATGGACTTGAGGTTGTTTTCGTTGGAGAGAAGAAGGTTAAGAGGAGACTTAATAGAGGCATACAAAATGATCAGGGGGTTGGATAGGGTGGACAGTGAGAGCCTTCTCCCGCGGATGGATATGGCTGGCACGAGGGGACATAACTTTAAACTGAGGGGTAATAGATATAGGACAGAGGTCAGAGGTAGGTTCTTTACGCAAAGAGTAGTGAGGCCGTGGAATGCCCTACCTGCTACAGTAGTGAACTCGCCAACATTGAGGGCATTTAAAAGTTTATTGGATAAACATATGGACGATAATGGCATAGTGTAGGTTAGATGGCTTTTGTTTCGGTGCAACATCGTGGGCCGAAGGGCCTGTACTGCGCTGTATTGTTCTATGTTCTATGTTCTATCACTTGTGGTGATGACCGAATTCAGTGCCTCACATAGGATCTGACCAAGGATCTGTACCACTGACTGTACTACAGCCCTTAGATAAGATTAAAATTGTACTCAGCCATTCACTTTTTTTGTACATCTGCATTAGTTTTAAGTGACTTGTCCAGATATTAATAAAATGATCCAACTATCATGGTAGTGGTAAAATGATGTTTGTCGCTGACCTCGAAGCTGCCCATAAAGATGTAGCTATTTCTATGGTGTGGAATTCACTTCTCCCACTGTTGCATTCATTCTAGTGTCAGTTCAAGGAATCTCTAGCACCCAGAAATAGTGAAATCATGAAGCAAGCTAAGCAGCCAAATACATTAAAGGTTTCTCACAGACACCAAACCAAAAAGTAAAAACCACTGGTTATCCTTCACTTTTCCCTCAGTCAATTAAAGATTAGGGAGTTCAAAATGGTATTAAGGTAGAAACTGAAATATCATAAAAATACTTTAAAATATATTTTTTATTCGTTAAAAAATCCATGACTTTTTAAATCATAATTGTCATGTGAGAGTACCTTTAAGAAATGGGTGTTTATAAATGGGTGTGTATATAAATATTTGTAGTGAGAGTACCTTTAAGAAATGGGTGTTTACTACTACAGTGATGTCAGAGAGTGGGTGGGGCTGGGCTGTCTGTCAGCTTTTTACCTTTGTTTTTGAGCAGGCTGCAGAGTGTGTTTTAGTTTTGTTTTCAGTGTTCGAGCTGAAGCCAGACCAAGCAGGTGTACTGCTGTTCTCTCTGCCATTAAAAGACTATCTCTTGATCATTTGGTGAATTCAGAATTATAAATGTTCTCAGTAGTGAATGTAAACCTAATGTGCTTCTGTTGAAAGGTGTTTCTTCTGTCTTCTGGGTGTTGTTTGGGAAGCTGAAAGGATTACTTAGTGTTGTAGAGCGTTAAAACTGTGAGGTTAGCAGCAGAAATGGCAGATGATTATGAATTAGTTCATAAATCAAAGCTTGGTTTCCAACATCAGTTTCAGCCTGTGAGGGATAGAAACTGGGGACATGTGAAATACTCAAGTGGTAAAAGTAAAGGTGATCTAATGGGAGATAATAAGGAGAGTGTACCTCAGATTAAAAAAGAAATCCAAGAGGGTGGAAAAGAAATTAAAAGTTTCAAGTGTTTTCACTGTAATAAACTAGGCCATGTAAAGTCACAGTGTTGGTGGTTGAAGAAAAGCACTGGGAAGGTTGATGTGGTAAAACAGGATAAGACAGTGGGGTTTGTTAAAGTGGTAAAGGAAAGCCAAAGTGAAGCGAAGGAGGTGCAAAAGATTGTACAGCCTGATCAAGAGGTGATTGATAAGAAGGTGCCAGATCTCTTTAAAGAATTTACTTGTGTGAATAAAGTTTACTCATGTGTATCAGGAGGAGCAGGTAAAGAAGTCACAATTTTAAGTGATACGGGAACTAGTCAATCTTTAATGGTAAGAGATGAGGAGTTATGTAGTTTGGGAAGAATGTGGCCAGAAAAAGGTGGTAATATGTGGAATTCAGGGTGAGAGGAATAGTGTTCAATTATATACGGTAAGGTTGGAAAGTCCAGTGAAGAGTGGTGAAGTGGTAGTAGGAGTAATAGAGAAACTATCTTGTCCAGGAATACAATTTATCTTGGGTAATGATACAGCAGGATAGCAGGTGGGAGTGATGCCTACTGTTGTCGATAAGCCAGTGGAAAATCAGACAACTGAAGTATTGAAGGATGAATATCCTGGGATTTTTCCAGATTGTGTAGTAACAAGGTCGCAAAGTCACAGGTTAAGACAAGAGGAGAAATCAAAAGTGAAGATGAAGTTGAAGTGCAATTATCAGAAATGATTTTTGATCAGATGGTTGGAAAAGAACAAGAACAGATGGAGGATGAGAAGGATATTTTTAGTTCAGGAAAATTGTCGGAGTTACAACGAAAAGATATAGAAATAAAACGGACGTATCAGAAAGCATACACGGAAGAGGAATCTGAGTGTATACCAGAGTGTTGATGAGAAAATGGAGACCTTTACATATGCAGGCGGATGAAAAGTGGGCAAACGTTCATCAAGTAGTATTGCCGGTAGGGTATAGAAAGGAGGTGTTGCGAGTTGTACATGAGGTACCAGTGGGACGTCATTTGGGAATAAGGAAAACTCAAGCTAAAATCCAGAAACATTTTTATTGGCCTGGACTACATAAAGATGTAGTTAAATTTTGTCAATCATGTCACACATGTCAAGTGACAGGAAAAGCTCAAGCAGTGATAAAACCAGCACCCTTAATACCCATTCCAGCATTTCAGGAACCTTTTACAAGGTTCCTAATTGATTGCGTAGGACCACTTCCTAAAACGAAAAGTGGGAATCAATATCTTTTGACGATAATGGGTGTGTCTAGTAGTTTTCCAGAGGCCATTCCAGTCCATAATATTACAGCTAAAAAGATTGTGGAGGAGTTACTTACATTCTTTACTAGATATGGACTATCCACAGAAATACAATCGGATCAAGGATCAAATTTTACCTCAAGGTTATTGAAAGAAGTTATGAATAGCTTAGGATTAAAAGAATTTAAATCAACTGCATACCATCCAGAATCGCAGGGAGCATTAGAAAGGTGGCATCAGACATTAAAGACAATGTTGAGGGCTTATTGTCACGATTATCCAGAGGATTGGGATAAAGGAATTCCATTCGTACTGTTTGCAATTAGGGATGCACCTAATGAGTCAACCAAATTTAGTCCTTTTGAACTATTTTTTGGTCATGAGGTAAGAGGACCACATAAATTGATTAAGGAAAAATTAGTGAGTGAGAAATCAGAACTTACATTATTGGATTATGTGTCAAATTTTAGGGAAAGGTTAAATAGAGCAGGTGAATTGGCTAGACAACTTTAAAAGTTGCACAAAATGCCTGGAGGTTCCCCTCCAAGTCACTCACCACCCTGACATGGAAATATATCGCCGTTCCTTTGCTGTCACTGGGGCAACATCCTAGAATTCCCTCCATAATAGCACAGTGGGTGCACCAACAAATACCTCAAAGACTGCAGCAGCTCTAGAATGCAACTCACCACCACCTTCTGAAGGGCAACTAGGAATGGGCAATAAATGCTGGCCTAAACAGCGATGCCCACATCCTGTAAGTTAACAGGAAAAAAATGTAATTCTCTGTTACGAATCGTGCAGAATTGAGCTACCTGTACCTTTGTTGCTGCATTACTGAACAAAAATGTACTGGAGCGCTGGAAACTCAGATTGTGGTCAATGCCGTTCAAATTAAAATGCTAGAGTAATAGCTTCAGTTTGTTATTTTCTGTGCTGCACTTTATTTTATAGGAAATCGTTATGAAATGCAGTATCTGGAAATTGCAATTGTGTTAATGTAATTCTATAATGTGAAGATTTCTAACATAACTATTCCTCTCCCAGTTCCTGCTATTTAATTTACTGACACAGCTCACTTTGTTCCTATTAATTATCCCTTCGCTCATTGCTTTGTGCTGCAATATAGTTTGCATCCAAAAATCGTGAGGGTGCCTACAGCATGCTTCATTCTGTGGGTTTTTAGTAATTGCAATATAATACATTAAATATTTGGAATAACCTGATCAATTCCATTTTACTTTGATCTTGTTGCTATGGAATAAATATAATGTGCATTGGTGTCAAATTAACCAAAATGGTGTTTGGGTGAATGGAAAAATGTTCCAAAATGTATACAAGATGCGGAGAGTGATAAACATTCAAACAAAAGCAAAACTCGCCAAATGCTGGATTATGAAATTTAAGCAGAAAATGTAGGAAGTGCATTCAGCAGCTTAGGCACCTTGATGACCTTTCAGCAGAATGGGAAGAAATTTGAGATTGGACAGTTTCTAAGGGGGAAAGGAAAACAAATTAAATGTGATAGGGTGGAGGAAAGATGTGATTGACAAAAGTGATGAAGATGTAATACAAAAGGTAATGGGACAGTAAAAGGTGGATTCAGGGGAGTTGTAAGTAGCAGCACCGTTACCAACTTCTGCATTTGGAGAAAATGAGAGTGGTGGTTATGATCTGAAGTTATGGAACTCAGTGTTGAGACCAAAAGGTTATAAAGTGCCCGATCAAAAGGAAACCCTTCCAGATGGTTCCCCTTAGCTGGGGGTGAGCACATTGGGGAGACCCATCTTTTTCTCATTCACTGATAGGAAGTTTTCTGCCTCCTCCATGGGTCAGACACCCAGTGGAATCTGGTTCTGTTCCAGCTTCTGTTCTCTGTATAGCAGCTACATCAGAGATGTGCCCAGAGCCCTATTGGAATTGTGGATCCAATTTGTTTTACTTTAAGCAGTCAGGCCTGTCCCAACAGAATACTCGGTGCATTTACATACAGTAAAGGTCCCAGGTTTGATTCCTGTTCTATGCTGATCCCACGCAGAAAGGCAGGCCCACAGAACAGGAAACCTTTAGTCATTGACATGAAATGTTGTGATGGATTTTGCTTTGGGCTTTGGGACCCTAATATCTGGATCAAATGGGGGTTCAAACTATACTTGCTGGCAGTGGGATCAGCTCCGTGAGGCGGCCTCCTAATTTGCTATTACCACATTCGCCATCCAGTTCAGGACAGTGAGCAAGCTTTGGAAGTTGCATGCCCAATCCGAAGATTGACAGCTCTGGATCCTTGGGAGCTCACCCAGGCGAGATGGGCAATGCAGAGGCAAGTTGGGAAAGAGAGGGCCTCTCAACAATTGGGCTCCAGATAAATGCAACAATAAACAAAATCTAGGTCTCGGGTACATTAGCCATGGAAGGGAATCCCCTTCGCTGGATCACAATTGGATCACAATTGTCTGTGATTCCGGCTTTCATGCTCATGGCCACATCAATGAAGCTCTCTTTTTCATTAATTTACGGGATGTGGGTATCACTAGCTAGGCCAGGATTCATAGTCCCTTGTTACCCTTGAGAAGGTGGTGGTGAACTGCCTTGAAACACTGAGATCCCTGAGGTGTAACTACACCTGTGCCATTAGGGAGGGAGTTCCTGGATTTTAACCGAGCGACAGTAAAGGAACGGCAATATATTTCCAAGTCAGGATGGTGAGTGACTTGGAGGGGAACTTCCCTGTGGTGATGTTCCCAGGTATCTGCTGTCCTTGTCCTTCTAGATGGTAGTGGTTATGGGTTTTTAAGGTGCTGCCTAAAGAGCCTGGTGCTGCCTGAGGAGTTTTTGCTTGAAGCCACTAGTTCTGAAGATGCCCCCCCCTTCCCATCCATCCCCATCCCCAGTTTCCACACCACGACATAATGCCAGCAAGGCTGCAAAATCGCCCCAAATTGGGCATTAATTAGGAAATTGGCTGTCGAGTGGGCATCTGAGCTGATTCATACCCCAATGGTTTGAATGTATTACGGACTCATCATGACTTGCACCCCCACTGCCGCCATTTTCCCGGCACCCTCACTACCATGCCTGCTGTCATGGGGCTGGGAAAATGAAGTCCATTTCTCTTTCCATACATGTTGTCTGATATGCTGAGTACTTAGTTGTAGCATTTTTTCCTTTTATTATATATTAAAGGCATCTTTGCACTGCGGTTTCAAAGTATGAAGCCCTCTGCCCAGAATGTTTTTTTTATTCACTCATGGGATGTGAGCATTGTTGACCAGGCCAGTGATTTTGTTGCACATCCCTAATTGCCCTTGCCACTTCACCCCATAACCCTACATATTCTTCCTTTTCAGTCTAATTCCCTAATGAATGCCTTGATTGAACTTCCCTCCACCACACTCACAAGCAGTGCATTCCAGATCTTAACCACTTATTGTGTGGAGAATGTTTCTCCAATTTTTTACTTATTTTATCAATTACATTAACTCTATGATTGCTCATTCTCAATCTTTCACAAGTGGGAACAGATTCTCCCTTTCCATGTGTTTTTTGAATACCTCTCTCAAATCTCCATCCGGCCTTCTCTTCAAGGATAGGAGTCCCAACTTCTTCAACTTATGTTTGTAACTGGAGTTCCTTGTCCCTGGAACCATTCTCACAAATCTTTTCTGCACTCTCACTAATACCTTCAAATCAGTGCGGTAGCTGGAATTGGACCAAATATTCCAACTGAGAACAAACTATTGCCTTTTGTTTTGTTCATGAGATGTAGGCATCACTGGCTAGCCCAGCATTTAATTGCCATCCCTAATTTCCCTCAAGAAGGTGGTGGTGTGCTGCCCTTTTGAACCCCTGCAGTCCATGTGTTATAGGGGGCGTCCACAGTGGTACTTGCAGGTGGTGGTGTTCCCATACATCTGCTGCCCTTGTCTTTTTGGTGGTCGAGGTCACAGGTTTGGAAGGCGCTGTCAAAGATGTCTTCATGAGTTGCTGAAGTGCATCATGTAAACAGTATACACTGCATCAGTGATAGAGAGAATGAATATTTAAGGTTGTACATGGAGTGCCAATTAGGCGGACTGCTTTGTCCTGGAGAATGATAGTTTCTTGAGTGTTCCTGGAGTTGCATTCATCCAGACAAGTGGACAGTATACCATCACTGATGACTTGAGCTTTGTAAATGGGGGACAGGCTTTGGGGAGTCAGGAGGTAAATTACTCTCTGCAGAATTCCAAGCCTCTGACTTGCTCTTTTAGTCACAATATCTAAATGGCTGGTCGATTTCTGTTTCTGGGCAATGGTATCTCCAAGGATTTTGATAGTGGGGGTTTCAGCAATTATAATGAATGTCAAGAGGAGATGGTTAGATGCTCTGTGGTTGGCGATGAGCATTGCTTAGCACTTGTGTGGCATGAATATTACTTGTCATTTATCAACCGAAACCTGAATATCATTCAGGTCTTGTCGCATATGGTGTTACAACACCCTAGGCTAGTGCACGGTCAATTTTAGCCCCACTCGTCCCAGAGTCACAACACAAGTGAATTAACCAACAATTCTTAGTAAAATACCAAAGTCTTTGACCCTTGGCTGCCCAATAATTACAGTCATCGGGTTTGTAAATGTAAACACAAATACTGTTTATGTATAACAAGAACTATAATGAAATACACAGCAGATACAGTGATTAAATATTAACTAATACCTAACTCCTACTTTAACTTGCCCCCACCCTCTACACACACAAACACACAAGATAGACAAACACAGAGGGGTTGAAAGGGGTAGCTGGACCATTTACCTCCATGCTGCTGGAATCAAAACTGAAACCTCCTTAGGTCTCAGAACCATCCCACTGGAACAAGATTCAATCGCTACCTGTTACCGGGTAAAGCACAACATTTTGGGCCAATTCATTGGCCACCAGCCAAATCAATCAAACCAACAGAGGAAATGCTGGAAAATCTGCAAGGAGAGAAAAAGAGCTAATGTTTCGAGTCCAGATGACCCTTTGTCAAAGCTTTGTTAAATGAAGCAAACTGAGTCCCTGCTCATTTTTTTCACTGATGCCAGTCAGTGTGAGAATTCAGTTCAAACCAGCACAGGCCAAACAGTGATGATCTCTCCTGTTTGTGGATTCTTCGGCTTGAATTAAAGCTGCGTATCTTAAAAACACATGTCCCACTAATGATCCATGGATCAAAATGTAACAGCAGAAATAAATGAAAGGTGAAACAAGGGAATAAACGGGGAATAAACATGAAAGACCCTTACAATGGCCACAAATCTTTTCAGATTCTGAGAAGTCGTCTGATGAGTACCGAATGGTGCTGAACGTTGAGTAGTCATCAGCGAATACCCCCACTTCTTACCTTATGATGGAGGGAAGGTCATTGATAAAGCAGCTGGAGATGATTGGGTCCAGGACATGACGCTGAGAAACTGCTACAACTGAGATGATTGACTTCCAACCACCACAAGCATCTTCCTTTGTGCTCTATATGATTCCAACTAATGGAGAGAATGCCCCCTGATTGCCATTGATTTCAATTTTACCAGCTCTTCTTGATGCTACACTTGGTTAAGTGCTGCTTTGACGCAGACACTCTGACCCAACCTCTAGATTTCAGTTCTATCCATGTTTGAACCAAGGCTTTAATGAGGTCAGGAGCTGACTAGCCCTAGCAGAACCCAAACTGAGGATCAGTTAGCAGGTTATTGCTGAGTACGTGCCGTTTGATAGTACTGTCGATGATACTTTCCATCACTTTGTTGATGATTGATGGAGTGGTAATTGGCTGAGTTGGATCCAGGGGCTGGTTTAGCACAGTGGGCTAAGACAGCTGGCTTGTAATGCAGAACAAGACGAGCAGCGCAGGTTCAATTCCGGTACCGGCCTCCCCGAACAGGCGCCGGAATGTGGCGACCAGGGGCTTTTTACAGTAACTCTATTGAAGCCTACTTGTGACAATAAGCAATTATTATTATTATGATTTGTCCTGCTTTTTGTGGATAGGACATACCTACATTACCGGGTGTGAGTGTTGTAACTATACTGGAATAGTTTGGCTAGGGGCATGACTAGTTCTGGAGCACAGGTCTAGACCCAATCATCTCCAGCTGCTTTATCAATGACAGGTTTTAAATATTATTGCTGGAATGTTGTCCTGGCTGTGAAGATTGCAAGAATAGGGCTGGTTTAGCTCAGTGGGCTAGACAGCTGGTTTGTAATGCAGAACAAGGCCAGCAGCGCAGGTTCAATTCCCGTACCAGCTTACCTGAACAAGCTCTGGAATGTGGCGACTAGGGGCTTTTTACAGTAACTTCATACTTGTGACAATAAACAATTATTATTATTATTATTAATTTAGGAACATTGGTGTTGAAATATTGGGACACATTAAGAGTTAAAAGCCTGGGTGTATAGTGTGTGGCTGCAGTTTTAAAAATGATTTTTTTTTTTTGCTTCTAATCAATAGGTGAAATTGACGAATTATGTTTTTCCGTCTAGGCTAACAAATGTAGTTTAACTGGCAAGGTCCCTGGGGAGTTAATGTGCTTTTGTGTCTGCAGAGAGATTTTTTAGCTTGGGGAGATGAAGTCATTACTGGGTGGAGCCAAGGAAAGCAGAGAGACATTTTGAGAAGCTGTGGGGCGAGATAGGGTTTTGGAGACAAAGGCTTTTGGAATTGAAGTCTGATCTGACACCTGTTGTTTTTTATTACACCACAGATAAAAGCAACTTTCTTTCCCAGTAGAATAGAGAAAAAAGAGTAATAATATTTCAAAAGCAAAGCATTCTTGTCAAAACACAAGGAAGAGGCTGAAATAACTGAGTTGAAGCAGTTATTTAAAGATATTCACCCATAATCTGAAGGGATTCTAACAAGAGCCAGAATCTGTTCTGTACCACACGTATTACTGTATGCCCTGCTAACTTTAAGATGGATTAAGAGCTGTACGTTTCTTTTCTTGTTGTTCAATGGGAAATTGTATAGTTATGTTAAGGGATAATTGTAAACTGTTCTTTTTGGGTGTGAAGTCAAAAGCTTAATATTGTATTCATAATAAAGTTTTGTTTTAGAAATACCCAATCCCTATTTTTCATGCAATCACTCCTGGAGCGAATCATTCTTTCAGCACAGTCTTAAAATAAACTAAAATATTGATGTTTCAGTCCAGTATCCGAGCTACTGTTGGGGTCTGGTCTGGGATCGTACTGGGGGCCCATAGACTTTGTAGTATGCATTGCCTCCAGCCGTTTCTCAATATCTTGTGGAGTGTATTGAATTGGCTGATGACTGGCATCTGTGATGCTCGGGACCTCAGGATGATCATCTGCACTGCACTTCAGGCTGAAAATGGCTGGAAATGCTTCAGCTTTGTCTTTTGCAGTGATATGGTGGGCTCCCATCATCATTTGTGGTGCCTCCTACTCCAGTTAGTTGTTTAATCATAGAATCCCTACAGTACAGAACAAGACCATTTGGCCCAACGCATCTGCACCAACCCTCTGAAAGAGCGCCCTATCGAGGCTTAGAGCCCGGCACTATCCCCATGACCCCACATAACCTTGGACACTAAGGAGCAATTTATCATGGCCAATCCACCTAACCTGCACATCTTTGGATTGTGGGAGGAAACCGGAGCATCCGGAAGAAACCCAAGCAGACACGGGGAGACTCCACACAGACAGTGACCCAAGGTCAGAATCGAACCTGGGTACCTGGCACTGTGAGGCAGCAGTGATTCATTAAAAAAATAAAAATTTAGAGTACCCAATTCATTTTTTCCAATTAAGGGGTAATTTAATGTGGCCAATCCACCTGCCCTGCACATCTTTGGGTTGTGGGGGCAAAACCCATGCAAACACGAGGAGAATGTGCAAACTCCACACGGACAGTGACCCAGAGCCGGGATCGAATCTGGGACCTCAGTGCCGTGAGGCAGCAATGCTAACCACTGCGCCACCGTGCTGCCCTCAGTAATTGTCCACTTCCATTCACGACAGGATGTGGCAGGATTGCAGAGCTTGGATCTGATCTGTTGGCTATTGATGGCTAAGCTCTTTCAACGGATGCTACTTCTCTTGTTTGGCATGCAAGAAATCCTGTGTAACTTCACGAGGTTGACACCTAATTTTTAGCAACGCCTGATGCTGTTCCTGGAATGCACTCCTGCACTGTTAATTGAACTGAGCCTTCTATGTTCAGCCTGTGTTATCAGTCTTTCATGAGCACCCTTTTTCTTCATCACTGTAATCATTATTTCATTTTTCATCCTGGGAGACTGGGAATTGTTTGCATTACCTTTTGAGAGAATATACCTTGATTGTGCCCGAATTATTTCTTCTTTGAAGGTAGCCCATTACTCAGCTAGTGTTTTCTTTGGATTGGAAATACATTACTGAAGTAAATTCTCCTGAACACAATCAGGGTCAGATTACCACTCCGTGCCTACATACCTGCACCAATTTTTTTCTGCGCCTGTCTCGCTCAAACTTCCTGACTTGGGCTGGACGAGAACCAGGCAGCACAGTTGTCTCTAAAGTCTTGCATTAAAGTCTAAGAGAGTTGGAATGGAGTGAAGGATTGCACTAGCAGCTGTAAAGCAGGTACATTTAAAGACCCAATTTAAAATGGCAGGCCAGGAACACGGTAAATATCTAAGATAAGTGGATATGACTTGTGCGGGTGGGGATTCGGACATTGAGTTGCAGTTGCAGTGAAGGCGGGGGATCGGTGTTAGACACTGGGGGGTGCATGGAGTGAGGGTAGGGGGTTGGACACCAGGGTGTGGGTGGGTGGGGCCTTAGACATTGGGGTGGGATGTGGGTGAGTCCAGCAGTGAGCGCATTGGACACCGGGGGGCGGGAGTTGGAGTGGGCATGAGTGGGGCGTTGGACACTGATGAGGGTGGCTGGGGGGGGGGGGGGAGTGTTGGACATTGCAGTGCAGAGGGAGTATCCAGGGTTAAGGTTGGATCAGGTCTCTGGTGGGGGAGGCAAGTGTGCGGTCCAGCTGGGTCGGGCCCCGGTGGGGGAGGGGGGGGGGGGAGAGTACAGTGTGGAGGTGGGGAACACTGTAGGGAGGGATGGTTAGTTTGGAGAGTCTGGGGATCTGTTTGGATGTTTAATAATAATAATCTTTATCAGTGTCACAAGTAGGCTTACATTAACAGTGCAGTGAAATTATTGTGAAAATCCCCGAGTCGCCACACTCTGGCATCTGTAGGTGTACACGGAGGGAGAATTCAGAATGTCCAAATTACCTAACAGCATGTCTTTGGACTATGGGAGGAAACCGGAGCACCCGGAGGAAACCCACGCACACAGGGAAAACATGCAGACTCGCACAGACAGTGACCCAAGTCGGGAATCAAACACAGGTCCCTGGTGCTGTGAATCAACAGTGCTAACCACTGTTTAAAGTTGTTCCCTGGAAGTGAGAAGAGGTTTTAATTATTCTCACGGTTTCGGAATAACTATTAGTTTAACCCTGGCGGAAGCATCTGAATTAATGATTTAATTGCTTTTTTTGGATGGTTCCCAGCACAGCTCAGTTGCCCTGGGGAAGTTGGTGCTTCTGGACCATTGCTGTGCTGGGTTCCCCCAAAATCCGACACGAGGGAACCCGGAAGTTACAACCCTATTTTTCTTGCATTTCTCTGAATTTTACTTGCAAATTTGTCCTTGTACGCTTGTTGGTGACCATAGACTACACTGAGCAATGTAATTGCACTTCTTTTGTTTCTTCGCTCTCAGCAAATTGATTCTGTCCTTGACCTCTCTGGGACATGCTCTACCACCAGTAGTGCAATGCTCTCCTTAAACAAACCTGCTATTCCTTCCCCTTTACTTCCTTTCCTATTTTTCCCTGAATATTGGAAATCCAGGATTATGTAATACCATGACCTGCCCTACTTTGAGCCAGAACTCTGTTATAGTCTAAACATCATACTTCCGCATGGCAACCTGCACCCGTAATTCTCCAATCCTATTTACCACACTCTATACATTCAAATACATGCACCCTAACTCGCTTTAGGTGGTGGCACAGTGGTTAGCACTTGGGTAACTGTCTGTCTGTGTGGAGTTTGCATATTCTCCCCGTGTCTGTGTGCCATTCATCCAGGCGCTCCAATTTCCTCCGACAGTCCGAAGTTGTGCAGGTTAGCAGGATAGGTCATGCTAAAGCCAAATATGTGCAGATTACCTGAGGTTACGGGGATAGGGCCGGGGTTGGGCCGAGGTAGGGTGTTGTTTTGGAGGGTAGGTGCAGGCTTGATGGGCTGAATGGCCTCCTTCTGCACTGTATGGGTTCTATGGTTCTATGATTTATCAGGTTCTACCTTACCCTGATCCCATCTAATAACTTAATATTCTCTACTCTTGTGCTCTCAACCTTTCCCAGAATTCTATGCCTCTTGGTACTCCTCTCTGATATTTCCTCCTAGTTCCCACACCCCAGCCAAGTCAGTTTAAATTCTTCCCCAATAGCATTAGAAAATTTCCACATAAGGAACTCAGTCCCAGCTCTATTTAGATGCAATCCTTCTGGCCTTTACATATCCCATCTCCCCCAAGCCCCTATCCTAAGAATCTGAAGCCTTTCCACATGCACCATCTTTCCAGCCACACATTCCATCTACTTTATTGTCCTGTTTTTATACTCATTTGCATGTGATACTGGGAGTAATCTGAAGATTACGATTTTTGAAGTCCTGCTTGCTGGAGCTCCCTGAATTCTGACTGCAGCGCTAAATCTCTCTCTCGAACCAACATCGTTGGTAACGATGTGACCAAGATTGTTGACTTGTCCCCATCTCCCTCAGTGTTCTGTCACCATTCGGTGACATCCTTGATCCTAGCATGGGAGAGGAATACTACCTTGGTTCATGTCTGCGATTACAGAAAGGCCTGTCTATTTCTCTGGCTATCTAATCACCTATCATTATTGCTCTTCCAGTCTTCCTTATACCTCCAAGTACAGCTGAGCAACCTGTGGTGCCATAGATTTGGTTGTTGCTGCACTCCCCAGATGAACCATCATATTTGTCAGTATCTGGTGAACTGATTTCTGGTTGGAGAACGAGATAAAGTCAGGGAAGTTCTGATGGCCCCTCTCTTCCTGCATAGTCTTAAACTATGGGGTGATCCCATCTATAAATGTGCTATGCACAAAATCTCAACCTCACAAATGCACTGCAGTGATGCCAGCTGCTGCTCAAGTTTTGAAACCCAGAACTCAAGCTGCCTCTTGACGACAAGCGTGTTAGATAGCTTGACGGCTCTGGAGCTGCGAGTGGATTCACTTCGGAGCATTCGTGATGCTGAGGAGGTCGTGGATAGCACGTTCGCTGAGTTGGTCACACCGCAGGTGAAAATTACTGAGGGAGATAGAAAATGGGTGACCAAAACACAGAGCAAGTGTAGGAAGGCAGTGCAGGTTTCCCCTGCGGTCATCTCCCTGCAAAACAGATATGCCATTTTGGATACTGTTGAGGGAGATGGCTCATCAGGGGAAGGCAGCAGCAGCCAGGTTCAAAGCACCATGGCTGGCTGTGCTCTGCAGGAGGGCAGGAAGAAGAATGGCAGGGCTATAATAATAGGGGACTCAATCGTAAGGGGAATAAACAGGCGGTCCTGACGCAATACCAGGATGATATGTTGCCTCCCTGGTGCAAGGGTCAAGGATGTCTTGGAGCGGCTGCAGGACATTCTGGGGAGGGAAGGGTGAACAGCCACCTGTCATGGTGCACATAGGCACCAACAATATAGGTAAAAAGCAGGATGAGGTCCTACAATCTGAATTCAGGGAGTTAGGAGTTAAACTAAAAGGTAGGACTTAAAAGGTAGTAATCTCAGGATTGCTGTGCCACAAACTAGTCAGAGTAGGAATGTCAGGATAGATAGGATGAATGAGTGGCTCAAGAGATGGTGTAAGAGGGAGGGATTCAAATTCCTGGGGCATTGGAACTGGCTCCGGGCGAGGTGGGACCAGTACAAACCGGATGGTCTGCACCTGCGCAGGACTGGAACCAATGTCCTTGGGAGAGTGTTTGCTAGAGCTGTTGGGGAGAGTTTAAACTAATGTGGCAGGGGGATGGGAACCGATGCAGGATGTCGGAGGGAAGTAAAACGGGGACAGAAACAAAAGGCAGTAAGGTGGAAAGTGTAAGGCAGAGAAACCATAGTCAAAAATCAAAACGGGCCACAGTACAGGGCACAGTGACTGAGGGGAGCTCAGTGAATAGGCCCAGTAATACTAAAAGGAATAAAACGGGAAGTAAAAACATCAATGGAATACGAAGCAGCAGGTTATTACATGAAGATATGGGTTCAACGATAAGGAAGATTAGGAGAAAAGTTAAAAGGAAAAATAACTTAGTAGAGGTACTGATAGAGGTGTTAAGATTCAAAACGGAGGTATAAAAGACAACATAAGGGCACTCTACCTGAATGCTCGTAGTATTCAGAATAAGGTAAATGAGTTGATGGTGCAAATCATCGTGAATGACTATGATTTAGTGGCTATTACTGGAACATGGTTAAAGGATGGTCACGACTGGGAGTTAATATCCAAGGGTATCAAACTATTCGGAAGGACAGAGTGGATAGTAAGGGAGGGGGTGTAGCTCTGTTATTTAAGGATGACATCCGGGCAGTAGTGAGGGATGACATCGGTGCTATGGAGGATAAGGTTGAATCCATTTGGGTGGAAATCAGGAATAGTAAGGCGAAAAGCCACTGATAGGAGTAGTCTATCGACCACCAAATAGTAACATTACGGTGGGGTGGGCAATAAACAAAGAAATAACTGATGCATGTAGAAATGGTACAGCAGTTATCATGGGGAATTTTAATCTACATGTCTATGGTTTAACCAGGTCGGTCAAGGCAGCCTTGAGGAAGAGTTTATAGAATGTATCCGCGATAGTTTCCCGGAACAGTATGTATTGGAACCTATGAGGGAACACGCGATCCCAGATCTGGTCCTGTATAATGAGACAGGATTGATCAATGACCTGGGTGTCCTAGTGCATGAGTCGCAAAAAGTTGGTTAATAGGTAATTAAGAAGGCGAATGGAGTTTTATCCTTCAGTGCTAGAGAGATGGAGTTTAAGACTAGGGAGGTTATGCTGCAAGTGTTAGTGAGGCCACACCTGGAGTATTGTGTTCAGTTTTGGTCTCCTTACCTGAGAAAGGACATACTGGCGCTGGAGGGTGTGCAGAGGAGATTCACTAGGTTAATCCCAGATCTGAGAGGATTGGATTACGAGGAGAGGTTGAGTAATCTGGGACTGTACACGTTGGAATTTAGACGGATGCGGGGAGATCTTATAGAAACATAAAATTATGAAGGGAACAGATAGGATAGATGCGGGGAGGTTGTTTTCACTGGCGGGTGAAAGCAGAACTAGGGGGCATAGCCTCAAAATAAGGGGAAGTACATTTAGGACTGAGTTTAGGAGGAACTTCTTCACCCAAAGGGTTGTGAATCTTTTTTTTTTCTTTCTTTTTTTTTCTTAAAATTTAGAGTATCCAATTAAATTTTTCCAATTAAGGGGCAATTTAACGTGGCCAATCCACCTACCCTGCGCATCTTTGGGTTGTGGGGCAAAACCCATGCAACATGGGGAGAATGTGCAAACTCCACATGGACAGTGACCCAGAGCCGGGATTGAACCTGGGACCTTGGCACCGTGAGGCAGCCGTGCTGCCCTGGGGGGGGGGCGGCGGGGGGGGCGGCGGGGGGGGGGGGGGGGCGGGGGGGGGGGGGGCGGGGGGGGGGGGGGGGAGGTTGTGAATCTATGGAATTCCCTGCCCAGTGAAGCAGTTGAGGCTCCTTCATTAAATGTTTTCAAGATAAAGATAGATAGTTTTTTGAAGAATAAAGGAATAAAGGGTTATGGTTTTCGGGAGGGAAAGTGGAGCTGAGTCCACAAAAGATCAGCCATGATCTCATTGAATGACGGAGCAGGCTCGAAGGGCCAGATGGCCTACTCCTGCTCCTAGTTCTTATGGTCTAAGACACACTCGCTGCACAAGTGGTTCTCCAGGATCTGGGAAGAATCCAGGAGTTCCTACATTGCACAGAATGTACACTCTGGTTGTTGGAACATCTCTGCCATTTGTTATTAACCTTGCTACTGTGAATAAATCTTACGACTGCTCATAAACCTTTTCCAATAGTAATAAACTTTACTACTATTAATAAATCTAACTAATATCGCAATACCATACAAATAATTAATACACCTTATTAGTAGTAATAAACCTTACCTTAAAAAAGAAAGATGAGGTTCCCCAGCTGCTCATTTATTGCTTGTTATTAATACTTAGTATTTTTAAACAATTTTTAATCAGCCAGTTATTAAGACTCAGTCGATCCCCATTCAACAATACTCACCAGTTTCTTGGTTTCCTTCTGCTGGTGTCTTTTAATCAGTTATGAGGTAGCTTCTTAAAGGTTATTTCCAAAAAATATTTTTCCAGAACAGTAATTACTCACCAGCAAACCAACTTACAGCTTTTCAGTAATGTCACAATTTTTTTTTCAAACTCAGCAAACGCTGCCTCCTGAAAATGAAGGTGAGATTCCTCAGAGCCCCCAAGCAATTCTACCTCTCTGTGGCCACATTTTTTTGTTGTTGTAATCTGTGCCTTGTTTCTTAATCTGCGCCTTTTTGTCACCTTAAAGCATTTCATTCAGGAGGCAATGATAATGCCTATTCTTCAGGGACACCTGTTACTTGTTCTGTTTAGAACACACTCAGAATGAGGACTGTGGGAAAACAAAGATAATCAAATGTTACAGGAGGCATTCAAAATTCATTATTTAGTCAAGCAGCCAGCACAAATCACACTTGCAGAAACAGTTTGTCCATTTACAAAAATGAATATTGGGGCAACGCCTTGCCATTGAAGGTGGGGAAGCAGCAACCATGGTGAGATAGAGAGATTGGGAGCACCGTGGAGTAGGGAAATGCCCCTTCTGGATTCACAGTAATGATTTTTCTTTTTAAAACATACAGCCATCATTGTAATCTGTGCCAGTCTTGCTATCCAATGCTGGTAGGGTTCTCTAAAACAGGTGTTAAGCCCCTCCTTTATAAATATGGAGAGCCTAACTTCTATTTTAGGTGGGAACCAAGGATGCCTGAATAATGGGCTGTGTATTATTGACTTTACTATCTTTCAGAAGTACTTTGATTTGTGAAACTGGCTGTCGTTTTAGAACTATAAATTGGGTGCAAAAAAATAAGTTTAATTTCTACCCCAGAATCTCAGGAAACAACATTATCATTGTCTGTGCAAAGTATCTAGCAGAATCTGCTGGTAATTTGCTTTCCTGTAAAAGAGCATAATGCATGTTTAGCCCATTCGTTGACACATACTGACTTTGTGTTTCTATCAGTACAGTCAGCAGGGTGTGTTGAGTTAAAGAGAGATAGGTTGCCTTTGGTGAGAGAGGGTAAGTCGATAGAAGATGGGTGATTCACTTCATACAATCTCATAATCATCCTGGAACATGACTCAGAATCAGCAATGGCAGAGATAATGCGCTGGATTATCCATTTCTGAGACTGTGTTGACGCCGGCGCAGAGTTTGTGGGACAGGATTCTCCATTGGCGGGATCCTCCGCTTCACCGGCAGCGCACTCACGCCCGCGGATTTACCGACGGCGTTGGGGTGGCCACAATGGGAAACCGGCTGCCGGGACGGAAGATTCCACTGCCGGCGAGGGCGTGCTGTGCCAGAAAACGGGTCTGGCTGGATCCCACCCATGGAGTTCCACGAGAGCAAAACTGCCGCCACATCTGGACCGATTCAGCTACTGTTAAGGGGCTAGCACTGCACCACGTGGAAACAATCGATTCCAATGAGAAACCGTATGGGATTCGCCCGGACAGGGATTGACACCTGTTAAGGGGCTAGCACTCCACCACGTGGAAACAATCGATTCCAATGAGAAACCGTATGGGATTCGCCCGGACAGGGATTGACACCTGTTAAGGGGCTAGCACTCCACTACGTGGAAACAATCGATTCCAATGAGAAACCGTATGGGATTCGCCCGGACAGGGATTGACACCTGTTAAGGGGCTAGCACTGCGCCACGTGGAAACAATCGATTCCAATGAGAAACCGATGGGATTCGCCCGGACAGGGATTGACACCTGTTAAGGGACTAGCACTGAGCCACGTGGAAACAATTGATTTCAATGAGAAACGGTATCGGATTCGCCCGGACAGAGATTGACACACAGGAGGCTGACAAGCTGCAGCCACATATACACACTGCAGTCCCACACACACCATCCCAGCCAACAAGATGGCAGCAAGGAGAGCAGCTCCACGATTCACTGACGCCGAGCTGGAGACCCTCCTGGAGAAGGGGCGGATGACCCTGTATCCCAGCCCGAGAAGGAGGCTGCCAACCACCACTGTCCACTGTGCCTGGGTGTAGGTGGCAGAGGCGGTGAATGCCGTGGGTGACACCGTCCGGACTGACCAGCAGTGCCGGAAGAAACTGCATGACCTCCTCAGGGTGGCCAGGGTGAGTGGGCAACACTGTGCCCCTGACACCAACCTCCATTCCACACACGCGTAACCCGACCCCCCCCCCCCCCACCCCCCAGTACACACACGGGCGGCCGAACACCCAATCGGCACCACATGCCGGCACCCATACCGGATGCCATGGCCGGGTGCCCTGGCCACTGAGGCCACCAGCTACCCACCCCCTGGGCTGCATGCATCGGACTGTCTTACTGTTGTTTTCTGTTTGCGAAGGGCGCCCCTAACCGTCTATAGCAAGAGAAGACTGGAGAGGGACCACTCGACTTGCAGCCCCTCACCATGGCAGAGCAGAGGGCCCTGAACGTGGTCGGCAGCCCGGAGGAAGCGGAAGTTGCTGGTGTGGAGTTCAGCAGCTGGCGAGGAAGTGAGACATTGCTGAGTGCGGTTCCCCGTGACACCTGTGTCAACCCCCACCTCACCACCCTCACCCCCACTCCACCCTCACCCTAGACCACCCCCACTGCTCACCAAACCCTCCCCCCCCCACCCACACACTCACTCCAGGCACTAGCCACTGTCCAGACCCTAGCCACTGTCCAGACCAGTTTTGGGCTTCTGGAACGGACAGTCCCATCGATTGTGGAGATGCAGGCGCAGCTCCAGGGACTACATGAGGGGATGTGAGCGAACATGCAGTAGCTGCATGCTCAGTTGGGGGAATCCAACCACGTGCAGGAGCAGGAGATGGTGCGTACCACCCAGGCTACACAGCTGGGTGGCATCTGCTGTGGAGACATTGGGGCGACGGTTTTGCCTATGGATCAGCATGTCCAAGGCCTGGGGCATCTGTGCAGGCGCTGGCCGAGGCCCAGGACTGGGTCGTCGCCTCACAGGCAACCATGTGCCGGAGCCACCTGGAATTTGCAGCGGCGCTTCTGAGCGTGGTCCAGTCACAGCAGGCTATGGCTGAGAATGTTGGCGGAATTGCCCAGGCACTGGCTAATGTAGTGCAGTCACAGAGGGACGTGGCCCAGTCACTGGCTGATGTGACACATTCCTAGAAGGTCGCAGTCCCAGACAGAGATGGTCCACTCCTTGTGCTCCATGGCGCATGCATGCAGACCCTGGTCGAGTCCAGAGCAAGACTCCAGGACTGGCAGCGCTATTTGGCGGGTGAGCCGCAGTAGTTAGCTCTGCTTGCACCCCGAGGGAGGTGGAGGTGATGGGGCCTATGCCGGTGCCTCCCACAGGGGAGGTGCCGGAACATCGCAGCACTGCGGACTCTCTCTCTTCTCCCCCTCCCCCAATCCAGGCCTGGTCATCCCAGAAGATGCCCGCCAGTGGGGATCCAGGTCGCAGGGCAGGAATCACAGCAGGCCGCCTCCACTCCTGCTGTACTGTCTCGGGATCCACCAAGACATAGCGTTAGAGCGCATAAGGCCAAAAAGTTAGACATTAGTTACATTTGCATGGGTGCAGGGCACAGTTTAGTTATAGGGGCTAGGGCAGAAATCTGGATATATGTTGTCACATTAAACACCGGTTCACACTGTTACAACCTGCCTCAGTGCTCTGTCTGAAGGGTGTGAGGGGTGGGCTGGTCTCGGCTGGCCAGGGACGGTGGAGGGGGGAATGGGTGGACTTAACTTGGGCTCACCCCGCCGACCATCCCCACCACCGTCACCCAGAGATTCGACCATGTGATGGAATGACCAGCTTGCATGCAGGGATCACCCAGGTGGTCAGTGAAAAGTCTACTGTTGGCAGGAGTCAGTTGTTGTCTGGCAGGTCCTCGAATGAGAGCTGGTGCCGGTATACATGCCTTTGGATCTGGCACCCGTCCCTGATGTCATGGGTACCATCGGCTGGCATTGTCCTTACCAGCAGTATGCTCTGTGGTCCCCACCCCGGGCCTCTGTAGGGGCTACTGTGGGCATTGCCCTGGGTGGGCTGCCTGATGCCCCGCCATCGGATGGCAGCCCGTTGGGTGGTGGAGTATGGTGGAGGTTGGGGTGTAGGGTGCCTTGCAGGTCACAGTAATGGCGGTCCGTGACTGGACACCAACCCACTTCCATGGGGGATCAACCGGGCCACATGGCCTGTTCACCCGTCACCCCTCACCAGCCTTGGCAGGCCCCCTACCCCAGCTAGCCTGGCAGCCCACAGTCACGTCTCTCTGTGTCCTACCTCCTCTCTCCCCCTCATCAGCCATGCACCAGTTTCACGATTTTTAAAAGCACAAATGAACCGCTCCGTCAGGAACTCGGGCCATCGGAGACGGAGAATCGCAGCGGTCCCGAAGAATACCGGGTCGGGCCCACTAATGACATGCAAACGATTTTACTGCTTACTGTACGTGCGTTCCGGACCGCTGTCGAGATGACAGAAAATTGTGATTTGGTGTCAAATCACTGCCCGCCGCGATTTTGGCATCACACACATGCAGGCTCGCACAAGTGCGCGCATGTACACCCCACACCACCATGCACACCACACACCACCACGCACACCCCACACCACCATGCACACCCCACATCACCACCACACACAAACCACACTATCACGCACACCCCACACCACCACGCACACCCCACACCACCACGCACACCCCACACCCCACATCACCACGCACACCACACACACTCCACACCACCACACACACTCCACACCACCACGCACACTCCACACCACCACGCACACCCCACACCACCACACACACCTCCTCTACCTTCGAGTGTCTAGAAGCTTCTGCCAGATTCTTTTTGAATAAACGACCTGGCAGGAACCAATTACTGACAATCGGATCTGTAAAGATTTAATCACCTGCTAATGGTCGCATTCCAAGCATTGTTTGGCATCTTTGAATTTGTCTATATATGTGTTTCTGGAACATACCTCTTCATTCACCTGAGGAAGGAGCAGCGCTCCGAAAGCTAGTGACATCGAAACAAACCTGTTGGACTTTAACCTGGTGTTGTAAGACTTCTGACTGTTGTCAGGCAGATCCCTGTCCCTGTCCAACCCACTGGTTGCCATTTAACCAACTGAACTGATTCCCTCCAGTCTGCTGGGTACCGAAAAGTCTGAGTTCCCCCTTCCCAATAATAAAACTTGAGAACATAGAGTTTCCGTAAGCAGGCTGTTTGAAACTTTGAGTTTTCCACTTCCCCCACTCCACTTAAACATTTAACTCAATTATTAATTCATAGACTAAAAATAATAAAGATAAAATAAAAGAAAGGGAACAAAGGAAATAACAGGAAGGCCTCTTACAAACAGAATACACAAACTGTGGTAGAAACCAGTGGATGCAGAATGACGAATAAAAGCATCAGTTTCACTTTGTTGTCTCCCGTGCCGCAAGGCAAATGATTTTTGTAGGCATTGCCAGTGGCCAACTAAGGTGGGTAGTAGATCTCTTGCATGTATTAATGAGGAGCTCGATGCCTGGTTTATATTCTTTCTGAGAACTTGGTTTGCCCTGGGCAGAACAGGCATAGTTTTCCCTTGTGTCGATGTGATCTAGCAAGCTGCACCACCAAAATGGTAGCTAAAAAGATTTTGGCAGTTGGTGCAGATCAAGGAGTGCCGAGTGAGTTTCTCTCAGCTTCCCAACATTGAGGGCTATGTAATTGGCTCCCATTCTATTTGTCCCCTCTATCCCCACCCCCAAACTTACTTGAGAAACTCTGCCATTGTGGCACAGGGCTTGAAATTCATTTGCATCAAATAGGTAAGCTGGTTATTGCTGGTGACGGGCAACTCACCTGAATTGCTGAAATGATGCCTATGTCCAATTTTGGGATTCGTGGATGGGGCATGCATTCTGTGTGTTCTATCGATTATGAATTCAAAGATGGGCTGTAACCAATTTACACTTCATTGCATGTCTCGAGGGAATGACTTGTAGCCATGCCTTTTTAAACTTGCACTTAAAATCAGCCCCTAAAATATTCTTTTATAATTCTGTGAATTATTGTAAAGAAAAATTAATTTCAAAGACAGTACATACCTGTGCCAGACTCAGCTTCTGCAAATGAGCATCGTAGAATTAGATTGCTAGTCAATATTCAGGTCTCCTCTTTTTAAGGCTTGTATTCATCTGTGCTAAGAGTTGGCCTCATGGCATTACATTAGGCCACCATTTTTGCATAATATTGTGGTCACTCAATACATGTAATAGTGATAAAGCACTTGAATTGAGAAGGATTTTTTTCTGACGCTGGCAGCTATTAAATGGTTGGTTGGTTGCCTTAGCTGTAACAAAACGGAGGGTGGAGAAATGGCTACAGCAAGACTGAACTGTAATATGCTGCCCTTTCAAGGTGCAATTCTTGACATTGCCACCATATTTGACAGAAATCTATGGATCCTCACTGTCTTCAGGTGATGTCCCAGAGGACTGAAGAATAGCCAATGTTGTTTCTTTGTTTAAGAAGGCTAGCAAGGATAATCCAGGGAACTACAGGCTGGTGAGCCTTACGTCAGTGGTAGAGAAATTACTGGAGAGAATTCTTCGAGCCAGGATCTACTCCCATTTGGAAGCAAGTGGTCGTATTAGTGAGAGGCAGCACGGTTTTGTGAAGGGGAGGTCGTGCCTCACTAACTTGATAGAGTTTTTCGAGGAGGTCACAAAGTTGATTGATGCAGGTAGGGCAGTGGATATTGTCTATATGGACTTCAGTAAGGCCTTTGACAAGGTCCCTCAAAACAGACTGGTACAAAAGGTGAAGTCACATGGGGTCAGAGGTGAGCTGGAAAGGTGGATACAGAACTGGCTAGGTCATAGAAGGCAGAGAGTAGCAATGGAAGGGTGCTTTTCTGATTGGAGGGCTATGACCAGTGATGTTCCTCAGGGATCAGTGCTGGGACCTTTGTTGTTCGTAGTATATATAAATGATTTGGAGGAAAATGTAACTGGTCTTATTAGTAAGTTTGCGGACAACACAAAGGTTGGTGGAATTGCGGATAGCGATGAGGACTGTCAGAGGATGCAGCAGGATTTAGATTGTTTGGAGACTTGGGCGGAGAGATGGCAGATGGAGTTTAATCCGGACAAATGTGAGGTAATGCATTTAAGAAGGTCTAATACAGGTAGGGAATATACAGTGAATGGTAGAACCCTCAAGAGTATTGACAGTCAGAGAGATCTAGGCGTAAAAGTCCACAGGTCGCTGAAAGGGGCAACACAGGTGGAGAAGGTAGTCAAGAAGGCATATGGCATGCTTGCCTTCATTGGCCGGGGCATTGAGTATAAAAATTGGCAAGTCATGGTGCAGCTGTATAGAACCTTAGTTAGGCCACACTTGGAGTATAGTGTTCAATTCTGGTCGCCACACTACCAGAAGGATGTGGAGGCTTTAGAGAGGGTGCAGAAGAGATTTACCAGGATGTTTCCTGGTATGGAGGGCACTAGCTATGAGGAGAGTTTGAATAAACTAGGTTTGTTCTCACTGGAACGAAGGAGGTTGAGGGGCGGCCTGATAGAGGTATCCAAAATTATGAGGGGCATAGACAGAGTGGATAGTCAGAGACTTTTTCCCAGGGTAGAGGGGTCAATTACTAGGGGGCGTTGGTTTAAGGTGCGAGGGGCAAGGTTTAGAGGAGATGTACGAGGTAAGTTTTTCACACAGAGGGTAGTGGGTGCCTGGAACTCGCTGCCGGAGGAGGTGGTGGAAGCAGGGACGATAGTGACATTTAAGCGGCACCTTGACAAATACATGAATAGGATGGGAATAGAGGGATACGGACCCTGGAAGTATAGAAGATTTTAGTTTAGACGGGCAGCATGGTCGGCACGGGCTTGGAGGACTGAAGGGCCTGTTCCTGTGCTGTACTTTTCTTTGTTCTTTGTTCATATGTTGTTGGCTAGTAGAGTGGAGTGAAACTTTGAAGAGGTATTTGAGAGTGGTTTGAGTAGAAATTACTGGTCAGTACTGTCCCGCTATTCATCTGTCCACACGTACAAAAAAAAAACAGATCTTCCGAAGGTTGCCAAATTGAACAACATCACACTTTGCAAGCTTTGAAAATATTGTCAATGCTTCGCCACAGTAGTTCGCTTTTAAAGTTTTAATGCAAGCCTTTTAGTGTCACAAGTGCTTCTTATTATCCATTTTACATGCAGAGACAATCTCAATGTGCAGGTTGTGTTCACCCAATTTTCATCAGTCTATTGGCACTGAACAAATCTTGTCAGCATTTTCACATACCAATTAGGTTTTCAGATGCACTGCAAGATACAATTATTTATTTTTGTTTATATTAATTAAAGGAACAATTGAAAAATCCTATTCAAAATTATATTCTGTTTTAGCTGATTGCTAAATAATTATATTGGTAAAAAAGCACGTCCATCAGTCACATTTTTGTGGTAATTCTTAAATCCTCTTAATATTGTCATGTGAGAGTACCTTTCAGAAATGGGTGTTTATCAGTGATGTCAGAGTGTTGGTGGAGCTGGGCTGTCAGCTTTTTACTTTCATTTTAGACTGCTGCAGGATGTGTTTTAGTTTTGTTTTCAGTGTTGGAGCTGAAGCCAGACCAAGCAGGTGTACTGCTGTTCTCTCTGCCATCAAAAGACTATCTCTTGATCATTTGGTGAATTCAGAATTATAAATGTTTTCAGTAGTGACTTTAACCTGATGTGCTTCTGTTAAAGGTTTTGTTTTTAAGTCGTATGGATGTTAAAAGGAAAGCTTAAAGAATTACTTAGTGTTGTATTCTTTGGGGGTTGTATTTGAATTAATGGTTGCTAAGATGTTCACTGTATGTTTCAAAAAGTTTAATGTGAGTTCATAGAATAAACATTGTTTTGCTTCAAAAAATACTTTTCCATTTCTGCTGTACCACACCTGTACAGTGGGCCGTGTGCTCCCCATACCACAATCTATTAAAAGTTGTGGGTCAGATGAACTCCATGATACACTTTGGGGTTCGCTAAACCCTGGCCCATAACAATACAGTGAAGGATTTGTAAAACAAGTGACTTTTGGTATAATCCATAATAATAGTTGATACATTTAACACCCTTATTATAAAAAGGGTTACCTTTCAAAGTTGTGCATCAAAAATGGGAAGCTAATTCAAGTAATTTTAAAAGGCAAAATATCCTTAAAGTATCAACCTTGGCTCAATGGTAGCAATTTCAGGCCAGAGGTTTGTAGACGAAAGCAGCACTCTAGAGAGTTAAGCATATAACCAAGGCTGGCAGTCCAGTGAGTAAGAGAGTGCTGCACTGTCAGAGTTGCTGTTCTTTGGCTGAAATGGTGAACATAAAACCCTTCTGTCCTCACAAAAGGGGTAAAGAATCCCATAGCAATATTTGAGGACGAGTAAAGGCAAGGTTGTTTGGTGTCCTGGCCAATGTTTATCCTTCAACCAACATCACTGAACCAGAATATATGATCATTTACATTCTTGTTGTTTGTCATGGCTATGTACAAATTGACTGCAGTCTTTTCTACATTACAACATTGACTGCATTTTACAAGTACTTTTGGTTGTTCTGAGGTTGTGTAAAGTGCTGTATAAATGTAAATTGTTTAGTTGATTGGTAACTTACAGCTTGAAACCAATGTACCCTGCAATTTCTTTTGGAGTACACAGGTGAGTTATTTAAGTGTGGGGCCTTTGCAGAAACTTTCAGTTTGCTGAACAGTCGTTATGCTTAGGGAACAGAACGACTTAATCAGTTTTAATGATCTAGACAATTTGAGTTACTTTGGCAAGTAATTCACATTAAGAGAATCTAATTAAAACCAAACTCATCCCCCCAAAATTTGCATAATTAAACATTTTCCTATCGATTTTAATCAGATCAATTCAGTCCCTCCATATACATATTTTACAAATATTAATGTTAGAATTATTCATGTGTCCTGCTTACAGATCTGTAAAGACTAATGCACTGATGTGTACCAGTAAAGATAAGATAATTTACATTTATTTAGCACCTTTATTGTTGTTATGGTGTCTCTAAACACTTCACAACCATTGTGATTTTTAAAAAAAAGTAATAATCATTGAAAGAAAATGCAGTAGCCACTTTGGAAATGACAAGAAAAGGATGATTACTAAACACTGTTTACATTTAAGAATTGATGTTGTTAACTGAGAGCTGTAGCTTGGACTGTGAAACAGCTTGTCTTTGAGTAGTGCCATGGGAGCTTTTACATCCATCTACAGCCTTTAGAGGGGATGACATACAGAACATCAGAAATACGATCTGGGATGTGAGCTAGATTTTATGTCTGGAAGCAGTTGCATACATAGGGCTGGATTTAATGGAGGCAACAGGGGTCTCACCCACTGACTGGAGAGCTGGCACAGGCCCTGCATCGCCTCTGTTAAAGAAGGCCTTGCTGAATAAGTGGCATTTAGACAGCAGTAAGTCTCCCCCAGGATTAAGGGTGAAAGTCCCACCTGTCAATAGCTGTTAGCCAATCAGAGGCTGGCATGTCTATTGAACCTGTCACCAGGGCGGCGGTGGCTGGTATGACACTGACCCAATGCCCTGTAAGGTCGCTGGATTCTGCACCACTGGTGAGTGATGGCAGGAGGGGGATCGCAGGGTGCAGTTCAGGCCAGGTAAGGAGGTTGTCAGCAAATGGCAGGATGAATTATCATAGAATTTACAGTGCAGAAGGAGGCCATTCGGCCCATCGAGTCTGCACCGGCTCTTGGAAAGAGCACCCTCCCCAAGGTCAACACCTCCACCCTATCCCCATAACCCAGTAACCCCACCCGGCACTAAGGGCAATTTTGGACACTAAGGGCAATTTATCATGGCCAATCCACCTAATCTGCACATCTTTAGACTGTGGGAGGAAACCAGAGCACCCGGAGGAAACCCACGCACACACGGGGAGGATGTGCAGACTCCACACAGACAATGACCCAAGCCGGAATCGAACCTGGGACCCTGAAGCTGTGAAGCAATTGTGCTATCCACAATGCTACCGTGCTGCCCCTAATGGAAGCCCGTGAATGGAAACCAATTGTCCATTTAAAGGTCTCAGTTGGCAGCGGGGTTGGAAGGCCATCTAGGGGAAGTGGGAAGGGGCTGGGGTCCCCAGCCTCCTGCCTGTTTAAATGCCCCTGCCATCAAAATCAGTATAAGGTGGGTATTAATTTTCAGCTATGGGATGGAACAAAGCCACAGAAAAACATTCAATCTATACTTGTTCATGCATCCCCTTTGCAGAACTGTAGAGACGATGTGTCACTTTAATACCTGCAACAGGTAAAGGTAAGGGAATTCACATTTATTTAGTGCCTTTCATGTTTTCAGGGTAGTCCAAAACAGATCAGTCAAATAAAACCATAAAACATAGGGGCAGAAGTCGGCCATTCATCTCATTAAGTCTGCTTTGCCGTTCAGTGCAACCATGACTGATCTGATATAATCCTGAATTCCACTTTCCTCCACTCTCCATAATCCTTGATTCCCTTACTGATTAAGAATCTGTCTATCTCAGTCTTGAACATACTTAACGACCCAGCCTCTACAGCCCTCTGCGGTAAAGAATTCCACAGAGTCACTACCCTCTTGTGAGAAGAAATTCCTCCTCATCTCTATCTTAAAAGGCCAACCCCTTACTTTGGGATTATGCTCTCTGGTCTTAGATTCTCCCACAAGGGAAATAACCTCTCAGCATCTACCCTGTTAAGTCCCCTGAGAATCCTGTATGTCTCACTAACGTCGCTTCCTATTCTTCTAAACACCAATGAGTACAGGTCCAACCTACTCCTCTCCTCACAAAAAAATCCCTCCATACCAGGGACCAATTCAGTGACCCTTCTCTGGACTGCCTCCAATGCCAGTATATCTTTGCTTAGATAAGGGGACCAAAACTCTATTCCCTATGAAATAGAGGCCAACATTCCATTATCCTTCCCTATTACCTGCGGAACCTACATGCTAATATTTTGTGATTTATGCATTAAGACATCCCAAAAATATCTGTGCTGCAGTTTTCTGCTGTCTTTCTCCATTTAAATAATATTCAGCTCCTTTATTCTTCCTACCAAAATGCATAACTTCACATTTTCCTACATTATATTCCATCTGCCAAGTTTTTGCCAAACTCACTTAACCTGTTTATATCTCTCTGTAGACTCTTTGCGTAATCCCCACCACTTGCCTTCCCACCTATTTTTGTTTCATTCACAAACTAGGGAACAGTATGTTCACTTCCTCCTCCACGTCATTGGCATATATTGTAAATAATTGTTGGTCTCAGCACACATCCCTGTAGCACGCCATTCTGAAAATTCCCCTCTTATCCCAAATCTCTGTCTTCTCATTCGCTATCCATGCTAATATAACTATCCCCAACATGGACTCTTATCTTATTAAGTTGTCTTTTGTACGGTACCTTTCAAAACTTTCCTTTTGGAAATCCAAATATATTACATCTATTGGTTCCCCTTTAGCTAACCTGATCATTACCACCTCAAAGAATTTTAATAGATTTGGCAGAGATGTTTCCCATTCATGAAGCCATGCAGACTCTGTTTGTTTATATTATGTATTTCTAAATGTTCTGCTAATACATACTTTATAATAGGCTCTAACATTGTTACAATTCAGATGCTAAGTTAACTAACCTGTTACCTGTTTTTGGTCTGCCTCACGTTTTGGGACTTTTCCAGAATTTAAGGATTCTGGGGAGATTATTACCAGTGCATCTCTGTAGCTACTTCCTTTAATATCCTAGGATGCAATCCATCAGGTCCAGGGGACTTATTGGCCTTTAGCCCCATTAGTTTTCCTTTTACTTTTTCTCCAATGATGGTTATTATATTTATTTCCTCTCCCTCCCCTTTTTCCCCTTGATTATATTGTTTTTTTAATGTTCTTAGTGCTTCCACTGTGAATAGTGATGCAAACTCTTTATTTAACTCTTCTGCCTTTCCAAGTTCCCTATTCCTATTCTCAGTGGGGCTTCTGTTCACTTTGGCCTCTCTCTTCCTTTTTATATATTAAAAGAAGCTCTTACTATCTGTTTTTATATTACTTGCTAGTTTAACCTCATAATTTATCTTCTCCCTCTTTATCCTTTTTGGTCATCTTTTGTTGTTTTTTAAATCTTTCCCATTCCTCTGGCATACCACTAATCTTTGTCATATGATAGGTTTTTTTCTTTCAGTTTAATACTAACCTTAACTTCCTTGGTTAACCATGGTTGACTTATCCCCTTCCTCGAATCCTCCTTCCTCATTGGAATACATCTTTGTTGTGAGTCATGAACTGTCTTTTCTGCTAAGCTCTTTTCATAGTCCACTCCAGCCAATTCTGCCCTCATTCCTTTATAATTACCCATACTTAAATTCAGCACAGTTGTTTCTGACCCAAGTTTCTCCCTTTCAAACTAAATACTAAATTTGGTCATGTTATGGTTATGTTTCTGAGAGATCCTTTATTCTGAGCTCTTTTTTTTACCTACTTCATGACACATTACCAGATCCAAATTAGCCTGATCCCTGGTTGGATCCACAACAAATGGTTAGAACAAAGAACATTACAGTGCAGGAATAGGTCCTTTGGCCCACCAAGCCTGCGCCATCCAGATTCCTTATTTAGACCTACTACTTATTGCCCAAACATTCTGTATCCCTCCATTCCCCGCCCGTTCATGTGTCTATTGAGGTACATCTTGAACGTTGCTATCGTGCCTGCCACCAGCACCTCCACTGGCAAGGCGTGCTAGGTGCTCACCACCCTCTGCACATCTCCCCTAAACTTTCCCCCTCTCACCTTGGACCTGTGCCACCTTGTAATGGGAAAACGCTTCTGACTATTAACCCTGTCCATACCTCTCGTAATTTTGTAGACCTCAATCAGGTCTCCCCTCGGCCTCCGTCTTTCCAATGAAAACAGCCCTAGTTTATTCAACCTCTCCTCATAGCTAACACCCTCTAGACCAGGCAGCATCCTGGTTAACCTTCTTTGCACTCGCTCCAGAGCATCCATGTCCTTCTGGTAGCATGGCGACCAAAACTGCATGCAATGTTCTAAATGTGGCCTAACTAAAGTTTTGTACAACTGTAACATGACCTCCCAACTCTTGTACTCAATGCTCCGGCCGATGAAGTCAAGCATGCCATATGCCTTCCTGACCACCTTATCCACCTGCATTGCCACTTTCATGGAACAATGGACCTGAACGCCCAGATCCTTCTGTATGTCAATGCTGCTAAGGGTTCTGTCATTTACTGTATAATTCACACTTGAATTTGATCTTCCAAAATGCATTTGTCCGGATTGAACTCTGCTGCATTTCTTTGCCCAACTCTCCAATCCATCTGTATTCTGCTGTATTTTCTGACTGTCTCCTTCGCTATCTGCAACTCCATCTATCTTGGTGTCATCTGCAAACTTGCTCATCAGACCATCTACATTTTCCTCCAGATCATTTATATATCATACAAACAACAGAGGTCTCAGCACTGGTCCCTGTGGAACAGCACTAGCTACAGATTTCCATTCTAAAAAACTCCCTTCCACTGCTACTCTCTGTCTCCTGTTGCCAAGCCAGTTCTTTATCCATCTAGCTAGCAGAACCCGAATCCCATGGAACTTTACCTTTTGTATTAGTCTGCCATGAGGGACCTTGTCAAACGCCTTACTAAGGTCCATGTAGCCGACATTGACAATATGAACAATTTAAATTTTCTAATAGCAAATAAGATTGGGGGGGGGGTTTAAACTAATGCAGCAGGGGCATGGGAACCTGGATTGTAGTTTTAGGGTAAGGGAGAATGAGAGTATAGAGGTCAGGAGCACAGATTTGACGTCGCAGGAGGGGGCCAGTGTTCAGGTAGGTAGTTTGAAGTGTGTCTACTTCAATGCCAGGAGTATACGAAATAAGGTAGGGGAACTGGCAGCATGGGTTGGTACCTGGGACTTCGATGTTGTGGCCATTTCGGAGACATGGATAGAGCAGGGACAGGAATGGATGTTGCAGGTTCTGGGGTTTAGGTGTTTTAGTAAGCTCAGAGAAGGAGGCAAAAGAGGGGGGGGGGTGGCGCTGCTAGTCAAGAGCAGTATTACGGTGGCGGAGAGGATGCTAGATGGGGACTCATCTTCTGAGGTAGTATGGGCTGAGGTTAGAAACGTGAAAGGAGAGGTCACACTGTTGGGAGTCTTCTATAGGCCTCCAAATAGTTCTAGGGATGTAGAGGAAAGGATGGCGAGGATGATCCTGGATAAGAGCGAAAGTAACAGGGTAGTTATTATGGGAGACTTTAACTTTCCAAATATTGACTGGAAAAGATATAGTTCGAGTACATTAGATGGGTCGTTTTTTGTACAGTGTGTGCAGGAGGGTTTCCTGACACAATATGTTGACAGGCCAACAAGAGGCGAGGCCATGTTGGATTTGGTTTTGGGTAATGAACCAGGCCAGGTGTTGGATTTGGAGGTAGGAGAGCACTTTGGGGACAGTGACCACAATTCGGTGACGTTTACGTTAATGATGGAAAGGGATAAGTATACACCGCAGGGCAAGAGTTATAGCTGGGGGAAGGGCAATTATGATGCCATTAGACATGACTTGGGGGGGATAAGGTGGAGAAGTAGGCTGCAAGTGTTGGGCACACTGGATAAGTGGAGCTTGTTCAAGGATCAGCTACTGCGTGTTCTTGATAAGTATGTACCGGTCAGGCAGGGAGGAAGGCGTCGAGCGAGGAACCGTGGTTTACCAAAGAAGTGGAATCTCTTGTTAAGAGGAAGAAGGAGGCCTATGTGAAGTTGAGGTGTGAAGTTTCAGTTGGGGCGATGGATAGTTACAAGGTAGCGAGGAAGGATCTAAAGAGAGAGCTAAGACGAGCAAGGAGGGGACATGAGAAGTATTTGGCAGGTAGGATCAAGGAAAACCCAAAAGCTTTCTATAGGTATGTCAGGAATAAGCGAATGCCTGGGGAAAGAGTAGGACCAGTCAAGGACAGGGATGGGAAGTTGTGTGTGGAGTCTGAAGAGATAGGCGAGATACTAAATGAATATTTTTCGTCAGTATTCACTCAGGAAAAAGATAATGTGGAGGAGAATGCTGAGACCCAGGCTAACAGAATAGATGGCATTGAGGTACGTAGGGAAGAGATGTTGGCAATTCTGGACAGGCTGAAAATAGATAAGTCCCCGGGTCCTGATTTATCCTAGGATTCTCTGGGAGGCCAGGGAAGAGATTGCTGGACCATTGGCTTTGATTTTTATGTCATCATTAGCTACAAGAATAGTGCCAGAGGACTGGAGGGTAGCAAATGTGGTCCCTTTGTTCAAAAAGGGGAGCAGAGACAACCCCGGCAACTATAGACCGGTGAGCCTCACGTCTGTAGTGGGTAAAATCTTGGAGGGGATTATAAGAGACAAGATTTATAATCATCTAGATAGGAATAATATGATCAGGGATAGTCAGCATGGCTTTGTGAAGGGTAGGTCATGCCTCACAAACCTTATTGAGTTCTTTGAGAAGGTGACTGAACAGGTAGACGAGGGTAGAGCAGTTGATGTGGTGTATGTGGATTTCAGCAAAGCGTTTGATAAGGTTCCCCACGGTAGGCTATTGCAAAAAATACGGAGGCTGGGGATTGAGGGTGATTTAGAGATGTGGATCAGAAATTGGCTAGCTGAAAGAAGACAGAGGGTGGTGGTTGATGGGAAATGTTCAGAATGGAGTTTGGTTACAAGTGGAGTACCACAAGGATCTATTCTGGGGCCGTTGCTGTTTGTCATTTTTATCAATGACCTAGAGGAAGGCGCAGAAGGGTGGGTGAGTAAATTTGCAGACGATACTAAAGTCGGTGGTGTTGTCGATAGTGTGGAAGGATGTAGCAGGTTACAGAGGGATATAGATAAGCTGCAGAGCTGGGCTGAGAGGTGGCAAATGGAGTTTAATGTAGAGAAGTGTGAGGTGATTCACTTTGGAAGGAATAACAGGAATGCGGAATATTTGGCTAATGGTAAAGTTCTTGGAAGTGTGGATGAGCAGAGGGATCTAGGTGTCCATGTACATAGATCCCTGAAAGTTGCCACCCAGGTTGATAGGGTTGTGAAGAAGGCCTATGGAGAGTTGGCCTTTATTGGTAGAGGGATTGAGTTCCGGAGTCATGAGGTCATGTTGCAGCTGTACAGAACTCTGGTACGGCCGCATTTGGAGTATTGCGTACAGTTCTGGTCACCGCATTATAGGAAGGACGTGGAGGCTTTGGAGCGGGTGCAGAGGAGATTTACCAGGATGTTGCCTGGTATGGAGGGAAAATCTTATGAGGAAAGGCTGATGGACTTGAGGTTGTTTTCGTTGGAGAGAAGAAGGTTAAGAGGAGACTTAATAGAGGCATACAAAATGATCAGGGGGTTAGATAGGGTGGACAGTGAGAGCCTTCTCCCGCGGATGGAAATGGCTGGCACGAGGGTGACATAGCTTTAAACTGAGGGGTAATAGATATAGGACAGCGGTCAGAGGTAGGTTCTTTACGCAAAGAGTAGTGAGGCCTTGGAATGCCCTGCCTGCTACAGTAGTGAACTCGCCAACATTGAGGGCATTTAAAAGTTTATTGGATAAACATATGGATGATAATGGCATAGTGTAGGTTAGATGGCTTTTGTTTCGGTGCAACATCGTGGGCCGAAGGGCCTGTACTGCGCTGTATCGTTCTATGTTCTATGTTCTAAGACATGGGTAGAAATTTGCATTAGGAGATGAAGAGTGTTTGTTACGTTCAGTTGTTAAATTTCAAAAGAAAGCAAAAAATGTTTACAACTTGGAAAACATTGTAATTAAATAAGGCAAAGTTATTACATTTTATTTGACCTGAAAATGGTGCAATAAAGAGAACATAAAAGATTTTTATATTCTGGGAAAGGTAAATTTCAAAGAAAGACAAAGACAATGGAATCTTCATGAAAGAGGGGGGAAATTCTCTGCTAAATATAGATACCCTGCTAAATGTAGGTTCCAAACTATTGGCTAAGATCTTGGCCTTGAGGATTGTGTGCCAGGGCTAATAGGGGAAGACCAGACAGTATTCGTGAAGGGGAGGGATCTGGCGGCCAACATCAGGAGATAACTTAATGTGATCATGATGCCTCCAGAGGGACGAGAGGTAGAGGTGGTGGTCGCCATGGATGCAGAGAAGGCCTTTGATCGAGTGGAGTGGGAATACCTATGGGAGGTCATGGGGTGGTTTGGGTTTGGGCAGGGATTTGTGGACTGGGCACGGTTGTTATATCAGGCATCGGGAGACGAGGCAGGGCTGCCCACTTTCCCCCCTGCTGTTTGCCCTGGCTATAGAACAGCTGGCAATGGCACTGAGAACGTCGGGGGTCTGGCAGGGGATAGTATGGGGGGGGGGGGGGGGGGCGGTGGAGCACAGTGTCATGCTTTATGTGGATGATTTACTCCTATACATTTCAGACCCGCCGGGGGGATTGGAGGGATTATGGGGATATTAGAGGAATTTGGTCGGTTTTCAGGGTATAAATGAAATATGAGCAAGAGTGAGGTCTTTGCGATTCACACGAGGGGGAAGCAGAAGAGATTGGGGGAGATGCCGTTCAAGGTGGTGGGGGGAGTTTTCGGTATTTGGGTATCCAGGTGGCACGGGAATGGAAGCAGCTGCACAAGCTGAATTTGGGTCGGCTGGTAGAGCAGATGAGGGGGGACTTTCGGAGATGGGATGTGCTCCCACTCTCATTGGTGGGTACAGACCGTGAAAATGAAGGTTTTTGTTCATCTTTCAGAGCCAATTTTTATCCCCAAGGCGTTCTTTAAAAAAGTAAATCCGGTGATCTGGGGATTTGTTTGGGCGGGTAAAACCTCGCGGGCGAGGAAGGTGTTGCTGTGGAGAGGGGTGCGAGCTGGCTCTTCCCACTTTAAAAATTATTATTGGGTGGCGAATATAGCAATGGTCAGGAAGTGGGTAGTGGGGAGGGGTCGGTGTGGGAGCAGGTGGAGGCGGCCTCATGTAAAGACAGGAGTTTTGGAGGCACTGTTAACGGCACCTCTGCCGTTCACGCTGGCCAGGTACTCCACAAGCCTGGTAGTAGTGGCTGCCCTGAGGGTGTGGCGACAGTGACGGCAGCACAGGGGACTGGAAAGGGCGTCGGTGTCGGCATTGATATGTGGTGAACATCGGTTCACTCTGGGGGACTGGATAGAAGGTTCCGGAAGTGGCAGTGGGTGGGGATTGAGAGATTTGGAGATCTTTTTATTGATGAGAGCTTCCTGAGCCTGGATGAGTTGGAGGTGGCGTTTGAGCTGCCAGGTGAGAATGTGTTCCCGTATCTGTAAGTGAGGGATTTTGTGCAGAGGCAGGTTCCGACTTTCCCACACCAGGGGTACAGAATAAGATGGTGTCGAGATAGGAGAGAGGAAGATTTCAGAGATCTACAAGAGGGGTGGGAGGAGCCCCGATAGGGGAGGTGTAGAGTAAGTGGGTAGAAGAGCTGCGTGGGGAGTTGGATGGTAGATTATGGGAAGAGGCACTGAGGCGAGTCAATGAATCCTCATTGTGTGCCAGGCTCAGCCTGATACAATTCAAGGTGGCACATGACGGTGGCCCGGATCAGCAGGTTCTTTGAGGGGGTGGAGAATAGGTGTGGGCGTTGTGCCAGGGGGTCCTGCGAACCATGTCCATATGTTTTGGGCATATCCGAGGCTGAGGGGTTTCTGACAGGGGTTTGCTGACGTTACGTCAGAGGTATTAAAAGTAGGGGTGGTACTGAGTCCAGAGTTGGTGATCTTTGTCGTGTCGGAAGACCCAGGAGCCTAGGGGATGAGAGAGGCCGATGTCCTGGCCTTTGCCTCCCTGGTGGCCTGGAGTCGAATGGAGGGACTCGGAATCCCCAAAATGGGGGTATCAGTTAGTGAAATGGTGGGGTTCCTCAGACTCAAGAAAATTATATTCGACTTAAGGGGATCGCTGTAGGGGTTTGCCCGGAGGTGGCGCCGTTCATCGACTTCTTCGAGAAAAATTGTCAGCGGAGGGGGGAGTGGAGGAAAAAGGAAGCATGGGGTGGGTCGAGTAAGGTCAGAAAAACCAGTGGAAAGGGGGCAGGAGAAGGTGGTCCTGTTTGTGTAAGCCATGTTGGCTGGGGTTTGTTATTGGATGGGGGTGGGGGGCGGGGTGTTGGCAATATTGTTTTGTTCTTGTTGAAACCTGATGTTTAAAATTGTTAAAATTATAAATGCCTTAACAAAATATTATCTAAAATAAAAGAAAGAGGGGGGGAAAGTACTTAAGGAGAGATTTTGAGAGCATGGGGGAGCGGCCATGTAAAACCTCTTCTAGTGCTGCTCTGTGCAGGGAAGGAACTGCAAAGAAGCAAAGTAAGGCAGTTTCCTGCCATCCCAGAAAGTGTCTGTTTCCAGAAAACAGTTTTAAATCAGCTACCCGGTTAAGCCAGGAAGGGCTTGGGACTACAAACACCATTCTGGTTTGAGATTGCACGGCAGAGTGGAAGAGCGGTGTGAGATATCATGTGATATGCGTCATTAAAGTGATAGTAGCTTTGCCTTGGGGGTATTGTCGCTGAATTTTATGGATTAAGTATCTATAAGGCATTGTTGCCTGCCGAAGTGCATATTTGTGAGTCTAACCAAGTAGGAAACTTTTATTTTGTGGAGGGGGGGGGGCAATGTGCTGTGAGACTAATTTTAACTGGAAATGTAATCTTGTACGTATAAGTTTTCTTTATTTCTGTTAATAAATATTTTAATTTAATATTTAAAATCTCCGAAAGTGTTACTGGAATTTGTGCCATCTGCCTTCAGTACACATATCTTCTCATGGTAAAAATACAAAAGGAAAAAAACTGTGATAACTTTTTTCACATTTTTCACATGGCTAGGTGTGGATTGCAGACAGAACTCTGCCAATAATAATAATAATCACTTATTTTCACAAGTAGGCTTCAATGAAGTTACTGTGAAAAGCCCCTAGTCGCCACATTCCGGCGCCTGTTCGGGGAGGCCGGTACGGGAATTGAACCCGCGCTGGTGCCTTCTGCATTACAAGCCAGCTGTTTAGCTCACTCGCAAGAAATGTGCGATAACATCCTCTCTTTATTGTTTGCTAAAGTTCTGTCTTTCCTTGCAGATTAACTCCGGTGTGTACTTGTTTCATCAACCAGATTTTTCCTGCAATTGTAAGCTTCCTGCATAGGAAATCTTATACAGTTATTAAGAGCCCCACTATTGTTAAATGCGAGGGTATCCCAAAACCCAGAAGGGTAACTTAGAACACCAATTTTTAGTGGTGTGTATTTTTAATTTGGTATGCTGTGAGAAAAGATATGCAAACCAAGGAGAAATAGTCCAGTTGTTTTACGACCAATTAATAAAGAATATTTATTAATTTTAATGAAAATCACAAGAAGGACTATAATACATGACAACACTTAACTACACTGATGGTTGTAAATACACAGTATTGTTTTGTTACCTGTATGGCAGGTAACATGTGCTACTCAATTCAGTTACAGCAAAGGCTTTCGGAAGAAGGCTCGAAGTCGACCAGAAGTTTTACATAAAGTTTATTGAGTAACACAACTTAAATAACTGCGTGAGCTCTTATTTTAAGAACTGTACTAGTAGAAAGGTTAAAATCTTTCTATACACTACCACTAGGCCTGACCACACTAGCAGCCCTGAGCTAAATCTCTGCCTTTGTTCTCCTCACAGTCTTCTCAGCCAAAGAGCCCCTGAGGGCTGCTTGCTTCCCCCTTTATACCCGCCAGTGCTGCCCCCTAGTGGTCTTTCCATTTCCCATCAGCCCCTTCTGTACATACCCATGTAAAGATCATTTCATCCCCCTTTTTCACTTTTTTTTTTAGTTGCAGAGCTGTAACTACAATGGAACAAACAGTTAGTTTTATGCACACATATAGAACAGAGAGCAATAATTGTATCAGTCCCATGTTCACACGTTCAGACGGTTGGGTGCACGTCTGATTCGGGTAGACCTCCTGAGTGGGCATGGAGACCCTGAGGTTTTTACGTCCAGCTGGGCACCAGCTGCTGGTGTCCCGGGATGTCGCATGATAGCGTCCTGCAGATCCAACTTCGGAAATATAGGTTGATGAGGTGGAACCTTCAGCAGGTCTCGTCGATTGCGTCGAAACAGCATACCATCATCGGACTTCACAACGTATGATCGTGGCGATACTTGTCGGAGCACCATTGCCATGTTAGACCATCCTCCACCAGGGTGTTGCAGTCTAACCATGTCGTTGATCGCTAACTTTCACACTTTTGCATGTCGGTAATAGTGCTGCTTTTGCATGTGACATTGGTGACACAACTTGTCCAGCACTTGCGAGTGATCTGGATCGGCTGGTAGCGTTGTCCTCACATCTCGATTGAAGAGCATTTGAGCCGGTGACAGCCCTGTGCTCAATGGTGATGAACGATATGATAAGAGAGCCAAGTGTATGGCAGAATTCGAGTCAGTGGCCTTGCTGAGCAGTTGCTTAATAATGTGTACACCTTTCTCCACCCTGCCGTTCGATTGAGGAAAGAATGGACTCGATGTCACATGCTTGAAGTTATATTGTTTTGAGAATTCCATCCACTCCCCGCTTGCAAAGCAAGGACCATTGTCGGACATGACCGTTTGTGGGATGCCATGCCTCAAGAAGGTTTCTTTGCAGGCTTTGATAACTGACGACGTGTGAGATCCGGGAGTTTCATTACTTCCGGAAAGTTGGAGTAATAATCGATGAGAAGAACATAGTGTCAACCCATGGAATGAAACAAGTCAATACCAACTTTGTCCCACGGTGACGTAGCCATCTCATGTTGTCGGAGTGGCTCCTTGCATTGTGCCGGCCGATGTTTTTGACACATGTCACATGTGAGCACCATGTTTGTTATGTCCTCGTTTATCCCAGGCCAGTACACGGATTGCCATGCTCTTCTTTTGCACTTCTCGACACCGAGGTGCCCCTCGTGAATCCTGCGGAGCATGTCCGCCCGGAGCGCCAGTGGAATGATGATTCTGTCATTTCGCAGTACGATGCCATCCACCATTGACAGTTCAGTTTTGACGTTTTGGAACTGTGGGCACCGCCCTCTTGGCCAGCCATGCTGAAGGCTGTGCATGACCTGGAGCAGGGTCGCATCTTCTCGTGTTACCTGACGAATTTGCTGCAGCCTCTCGTCCATTGCTGGGAGTGTCTCTCTGCAAAACTGTGCATGAGCTTCTACATCATTAATGGATGCCGGAGGTGTACTGTTAGCATCAATGGCTCGGGACAAGGTGTCAGCGATTATTAGGTTCTTCCCTGGAGTGTAGACCAGCGTGAAGTCGTACCTCCTCAACTTCATCATCATGCGTTGTAGGCACGGCGTCATGTCATTGAGATTTTTGTTGATAATGTTGACCAGTGGCCTATGAACAGTCTCCACTAGAAATGTGGGAAGGCCATACACATAGTGGTGGAATTTTGTTATACCCGTGATCAATCCCAGGCACTCCTCTATCTGTGCATACCTGCACTCTGTGGCGGTCATCGCTCTAGAAGCGTATGCCACTGGGACCCAGTCCAATTGGTCAATCTGTTGAAGTAGCACCGCACCAATTCCATGTTGACTGGCGTCGGTGGAGATCTTTGTGGGTTTTGTAGGGTTGAAGAATGCCAGCGTTGGAGCTGCCATCAATTGGTGCTTCAGATCCACCCACTCATCTTGGTGGCGTGGAGTCCAGTCATATTCCGTGTCCTTCCTTATCACATTTCGTAATGTTGTCGTCCATGCTGCTAGGTTCGGTATGAACCTGCCTAGGAAGTTGATGAATCCAAGAAACCTGAGCACCGCTTTCTTGTCACGTGGCCGCTGCATGTTCTGAATTGCCGCGGTCTTCTCAGCGTCCGGCTTCACCCCGTGCTCTGATATTGTGTCACCCAGGAAGGTCAGAGATGAGCGTGCGAAGGTGCACTTGGATTGGTTAAGCTTCAGCCCAAATTGGTGGATTCTTTTGAAGACTTGCTTTAACCGAGCAATGTGGTCTTCCTCTGTCATTGACCATATTATGATGTCATCAACATATACTCAGACGCCGTTAGTGCCCTCCGTCATCTGCTCCATAATTCTGTGAAATATTTTGGATGCAGGGATAATCCCGAAAGGCATACGATTATAGCAGTATCGTCCAAACGGTGTTGAAGGTACACAACAGTCGGCTGGAATCATCGAGCTGCATCTGCCAGAAGCCTTGTGAGGCATCAAGTTTGGTGAATATGCGAGCCTTCGCCATTTCACTCGTTATCTCCTCTCTTTTGGGGATGGGGTAGTGTTCCCTGCGAATGTTTTTGTTCAAATCTTTGGGATCTAGGCAGATTCTGAGTTCACCGGACGGCTTCTTGACACACACCAACGAGCTGATCCAGTCAGTCGGCTGTGTGACCTGTAATATGATGCCTTGAGATTGGAAGCATTGGAGTTCTGCTTTTAGCCTGTCCCCCAATGGAGCTGGTACCCTCCTTGGTGCATGAATGACCAGTGTTGCATCGTCTTTGAGCAGGATTTTGTACTTGTAGGGTAACGTACCCATGCCACAAAAGACGTCAGGATACTCACTGAGAAGCAGCTGGATGGCATCAGCCAGTCGTGATGAATCAATCGTTTCATGAAAATCCTCTGTATCAGCCACAAATCCTTGCAGGCTTGAGCACCTAACAGCGACGTTCGTTTGTCGTCCACGATCTCAAAGCGTAGTCGTTTTGTGACTTTCTTATTGACTACTTGTCGGTGGCATGATCCCCTCGAGGTGATCTGGTTGCCATTGTAGTCTGTTAACTTGCATGCAGCGGGTAGCATCTCGTTTGTCCCTGGGATGGATGCGAGATCTTTACTTGTCATCAAGTTCGCGGATGCTCCCGTGTCAAGCTTGAACGTAATTGGGAAGTTGTTCACTTGCACCATGGCACTCCATTCGCTTGTGGAGTTAATGGTATGCAGGTATTGAGGCTGTGTGGTCAGCTCGTGCGGTTGCTCTGTGGCTTTTATGATTCAAATGCCGTATGTGTTCTCCCAGGAGTGGAAATTTTTGTGGTCGGAAAAATTTTCTTCGAGTGCCTGAGTGTCCAATGCATCTACTGTGCGAACCTTGAAGTTTCCATGCCTTTGCGTTGGAGAGTAATATTTTGCTGTGGACTGACACTGGGAGGCAAAATTATTCATTTTGGAGCACTTCAGACATCTTTTCCATAGTGCAGGACATTTCCCTTTTAAGTGGGCGTTGCCACAACGGTAACACATCATGACGTTCGTGACGTCACGCGTCGGCAGCGATCGCGCATGCGTGACTCGCTCTTCTGGCTGGGTTCGGAACTTTGCATACTGCACATGCGCAGACATGCTGGAATGGGCGCCAGCGGCCGGAAAGAATGCCTGTGAGTAGAGGCCACCATTTTAACGTCTTCCACCTCGTGGAGGATTTTCTCCGCGTTTTTTTTTCTAGAAAGTCTGGGTACTGCTGTTTTTTCTGTTCTTGCTGTATGCATTTTGCGATGGTAATTTTTAAAGTTAAATCATTTTGCTGCATTAATAATTCCCTTACATTTTCATCTGAGAGACCATAGATTAATTGATCCCTGATGATGGAGTCTGTTACATCAGCATAGTTACAACCTTGTGCTAGCAATCGGAGATCTGTGACAAAATTAGAGATAGTCTCCCCATTTCGTTGGAATCTGTTACGCAGGTTAAAGCGTTCCATGATTTCATTTGACTGTGATTTACAGTGTTCATCAAATTTTGCAATTATCACTTGAAAGCTATTTTTATCTTCATTGTCACCATACGTAAAAGAGTTATAAATGTCTACAGCTTGCCGGCCTACCGTTGACAGTAATATCCCAATCTTTCTCTCGTCGGGGGCTGTATTTAAGGCAGTAGCTGCCATGTATATTTGAAGCTGCTGTTTATACATTTTCCAGTTACTATTTAAATTACCGGTAGTTTTTAGCAGCTCTGGAAGTGGCGTGTGGTCCATCGCTTCGGTTGGTTGGCTGGAATCCAAATGCTGCGAAATCTTCTACAGTCAAGTGGCCGGCCCGTTACTTTTTCTGCTTTTTTTTGGTTCTTTCTGGTGTCTAACCTAATCTATCTAGTGCTGTTCGATTAAAGCCAACCTGGTGCCACGTTTTGTTACCTGTATGGCAGGTAACATGTGCTACTCAATTCAGTTACAGCAAAGGCTTTCGGAAGAAGGCTCGAAGTTGTCCAGAATTTTACATAAAGTTTATTGAGTAACACAACTTAAGTAACTGCGTGAGCTCTTACTTTAAGAACTGTACTAGTAGAAAGGTTAAAACTTTTCTATACACTGCCACTAGGCCTGACCACACTAGCAGCCCTGAGTGAAATCTCTGCCTTTGTTCTCCTCACAGTCTTCTCAACCAAAGAGCCCCTGAGGGCTGCTTGCTTCCCCCTTTATACCCGCCAGTGCTGCCCCCTAGTGGTCTTTCCATTTCCCATCAGCCACTTCTTTTCCACCCCATGTAAAGATCACTACAAGTATCACATGAAGTTACCCCTTTGTTCCCAACTACCCACATTTCCTGAACTTTGAGACACCCCTTCTCCCAAGCAACATCCAATATTATATAACTCTATGAGTTAAATACAAGATAGTTACCACCCGATTTTCATCTTTGGCTGGTATTGTTAGGTTGACCATTTAATGCAACTGTATTTGATGTGTTGCTGATGCCAAAGTGTCCTTTAGGTTCTAATAATTAAAAGTGCCTTCATTATGCTTGTTCTAGGAAATAGCTACAATTTATTTTACAAGCGATGGATCTTTAATTAGGATTTTTGGTTATTTCGTTCCACCAGTGATCATAATGCTTAAAGGAGATTATGGAGATTTAATTTATCTGTCTGTTGCATTGTCTATCTAGGGAACTGCAGAACCTATGGGGAAAAGAAACATACTCTATATTCAGGTAGCTAACGAGGTTTGATTTTAATGAGTATATGTTCACATATCTTTACCTAATCTGCTATAATTTCTTTGAACAGCTTTTGTTTGATTTTTACCTCTTGAGTTCTAACATTTAGGACCAGAGAGAAAAATTGTTAATAAGTTGGAATCCATTTGTTTATAGAAAAAAAGATTCAAAATTTGTTCCTATAAAATTAATGAGAAAGTTTGACAATCACTTAGGTGTTTAATTTTGTTTCTGTGGATTATTATTTACTGACATATGGTTGAGTTATAGTGGCTCAGACACCTCCCTGTCGCATTGAATTATGGCCCATGGTACACTGATATATTCCGAGCTCATGAGGCACTATGTGGTTTGAAGGATGGCATGCATGAAGCTGAAATTCAATAATAAATTTAGCCTTTTTACCAAGTGAGAGAATGTTTTTATTGGCGGTGACAAGATCTGTGGTGGCCAACATGTGAAGCTAAAGTATGTAGGTTTGGCTTTGAACCGGCACGAAGTTATTCTTGACAAAAAACATTCCAGGTAGGTAAGGAGGTACTTGAGCCTCTTGAGCTGCGCTGTGCAGATCCACCATTATACTACCAACCACCCCTGCAGGCTCTGACAATGACCAACAGCGGCCAGCTCCACAGGCTCTAGGTATTTCCACAGGTTCTAGGTGAGCATGGTGCCATTTCAGTAAGGATGCCTGTTGTCAATAAAGGGAAGTAACAAACCCGGAGTCGTGTGGGTCTTATAGGCCGATTTCCCTTCTTAACGTGGATGCTAAACTGCTGGCAAAGCTTTTGGCCACTAGGATTGGGGATTGTGTGCCGAGTGTTATTAGGGAGGATCAAACAGGGTTCGTTAAAGGTAGGCAACTGGTGGCGAAAAGAAGATTGCTCAATGTGATCATGATGTCCCCAGAGGGAAAGGAGGTGGAGGTAGTGGTGGCAATGGATGCAGAGAAGATGCGTTTGACTGGGTAGAGTGGGAATACTTATGGGAGGTGCTGGGACGGTTTGAATTTGGGGTGGGTTTCATCGGCTGGGTCAGGCTGCTATATTGGGCCCCGGAGGCGAGTGTGAGGACAAACAGGACGACTTCGGACTATTTTAGACTGCACCGCGGGATGAGACAGGGGTGTCCCCTCTCCCCATTGCTGTTTGCGCTAGCTATAGAGCCACTGACAGTTGCTCTGAGGGCTTCAGAGGGTTGGAAGGGGCTGGTTCGCGGGGAAGGGGGGGGGGGTGGAGCATAGAGTTTCATTGTATGCAGATGCTCTTGTACGTGTCGGACCCGATGGCGGGGATGGACGGAATCATGGTGACCCTGGGGGTATTCATCCAGTTTTCAGGGTACAAATTGAATATGACAAAAAGTGAAATGTTTGTAGTTCAAGAGACGGGCCAAGGGGACCGGCTGAGGGAGCTGCTGTTCCGGTTCGTTGGAGACAGTTTCAGGTATCTGGGAATACAAGTGGCGCGGGATTGGGGTCGACTGCACAAGCTGAACCTGTCCTGGCTGGTAGATCAAATGCGAGGGAAGTTCCGGAGGTGGGATGCGCTCCCGCTGTCGTTAGCTGGGAGAGTACAGGCAGTTAAAATGACGGTCCTCCCGAGGTTCTTATTTGTGTTCCAGTGTCTCCCCATTTTCATTCCACGTTCCTTTTTTAATAGGGTAAGCTAGATCAATTTGGGCTTTGTATGGGTGGGCAAGTCACCGTGAGTAAAGAGGGTGATGCTCGAGCAGAACCGGGGGGAAGGGGGGCTTGCACTGCCGAATTTCAGCAACTATTATTGGGCGGCTAACATAGCCATGATAAGGAAGTGGGTGGTGGGGGTGAGGGTCGGCTTGGGAGCGGGTTGAGGCAGCCTTATGTAGGGGTACCAGTCTGGGGGCGTTGGTGACGGCGCCTCTGCCGTTCCCGCCGGCGCGCTTCTCCACCAGTTCTGTAGTGGTGGCGGCCCTTCGGATCTGGGGACAGTGGAGGAGGCACATGGGAGCAACGGGAGCATCGGTCTGGTCCCTGATATGTGCAACCATCGGTTTGCCCCGGGGAGGTTGGACCGGGGGTTTTGGGTATGGCGGAGGGCGGGGATTGAGCGGATGGGAGATTTGTTTTTGGAAGGGAGCTTCCCTAGCTTGAGGGCGCTGGAGGCCATGTTTGAGTTGACCAGAGGGAATGAATTCCGGTATATTCAGGTGCGGGACTTTTTGCGTAGGCAGGTGCCATCTTTGCCACTCTTGCCACTAAGGGAGATCCAAGATAGGGAAGTGTCCAGAGGATGGGTGGGGGAGGGAAGTGCCTCTGATATTTACAAGGAGCTCATGGAGGCTGAGGAGATGCAGACCGAGGAGCTGAGGCATAAATGGGAGAAGGAGTTGGGAGGGGAGCTTGAGGAAGGCCTGTGGCGGACACGCTGAGCAGGGTCAATGGGACTGCAACATGTGCCAGGCTTGGCCTGATTCAATTTAAGGTCGTCCACCAGGCCCACATGACAGTGTCCCGGATGAGCAGATTCTTCGGCGTCGAGGACAGGTGTGTAAAGTGCCTGAGAGGACCGGCAGACCATGTCCACATGTTTTGGGTCCAAAAATTAGGAGATACTGGCAGGGGTTCGAGGACGTCATGTCTAGAGTATTGAACACGAGGGTGGCAATGAGTCCAGAGGTGGCGAGTTGTGGGGTTTCAGAGGCCCCTGAAGACCAGGGGGAGAAAGTGGCCGACGCCTTAGCCTTTGCTTCCCTGGTAGCCTGGAGACGGATACTTCTAGCTTGGAGAGACTCAAAGCCCCCGAAGTCAGAAGACTGGCTGTCAGACATGGCGAGTTTCCTGGGCTTGGAGAAAATCAAGTTCGCCTTGAGAGGGTAATTGTTAGGGTTCGCCTGGAGGTGGCAACCATTCATTGACTTCTTTGCGGAGAATTAAGCGTCAGCGGGGGGGAGGGGGGGAGGGTTAGGGGAATGTAGTATAGGGGGTCTATTAGGCAGATCTGGGTAGGGCGGGCTACGGCAATTGCACTATGTACTTTGGTTACTGTACAGTCCTTTTGTTTTCTCGTTCTGTAATTCTACTGTTTACTATGCCAAAAAATACCTCATTAAAATTGTTTATTAAAAAAATAAAAAAATAAGGGGAAGTAACATCTTATAGGCAATGGAAAGTTTGAAAATACATCGTAACTCAGTGGCAGCCTTTGCCAAGGCTGAATTGGGAGTTTGAAAAGTGATAATGAAGTTGAGGTACCAGAGGCTCGGATTGCAGATATGAGTCTACAGATAAGTGATGGAGTAATCTAGTAATTGATCTTCTGTTTTGTGGCTGCTGAAGTGGAGACAGCTGCAAAGGGGATGCGTTATTTGCCATTACATGACACCATCCTCATGAATCAATATTGGAGAATACCTGGAAGGATTGGAAGAACTTTTGAAGTTGTGGGAGCAGATGACACAACCTTGCATGTAGAACTTACAACACAGAAACAAGCCATTTTACCCAATCCGCCAGTGTTCACTATCTACATGAGGAAATAATTTGAATCATATTTATTGCTCCTGTATCCCTCCACCCTTTCCCTTTATCTACTTTTTCAATCTAATCTTGAGCACCGTCGCAGTTTCTGCCTCAATCGCTAACCATGGAAATGAATTCCACAGCCTCACAACTTTTTATGCAAGATTTTTCCTGTCATTTATTCTAAATCTCTTTTGTTTATTCTTGTATCTGTGACCCCTCAATCTTGATCCCTCAAGCATTTATCAACCTTGTGCCATTTTCTCATAATTTTAAGCATTTATATCATATTGACTTGCAATCTGTGTTGTGCTTAGAAAAGGTACTACAGTTTTCAAGTCCTCCTTTGTAGGTGTAAAGGGCCTTATCACCTGTTTCAGGCAAAGGCCTAGATAACTGTTTATCTTCCCGTACCAATATGGTGGATGGTGTACTTCCAGCTTATCATAAGCAAATACTTCCACCCTGCTTTATTGTAGGCTGAGGCTCTGTTTAGCATCCAAGAAAAAGGCTTTTCAGGCCAGTGTCTTCCCTCTCTTTATATCAGCAGGAAGTCTAATTAACTCTGTAGATTAGTATTATGTAATAACAGCCTTGGGTTGAAAGGGGTAATTATGCCATGTGAATCCTGCTCCAGTTGCGTTATGCATTTGCAATCCTATAATGAATCACAGCTGAAAATATATATATTTTTGCTTTACAATCTATTTAGGTTAAGGGAGGTCAGTTGGCTGGTTTGTGATATTGAGTGACACCAACAGTGTGGGTTCAATTCCTGCACCAGCTGAGGTTATTCATGAAGGCCCTGCCTTCTCAACCTTGCCCCTCCTTTGACGTGTGGTGACGTGAAGGTTAAATCACCACCAGCCAGCTCTCCCTTTCTCAAAAAGGAGAGCAGCCTATGGGTCCTCTGAAACGGTGGCAATATTATTTTGGCTAAGTAGTTCATGGTTTAACAAAAATACAACTTTCCCATTCTGTTCAACATTTTTAATAATTGAGTTCAAATTTTTTTGTGTCCATATACAATTGTTTAATATGTTGGACACAACTACATTTTTACTTACTCAACAGATGCTCCTTTCATCAGTCCTTCGCAATAGTAATGCTGTATATGTACTAAGACCTGCTGTAAAATATTTGGTTTTTCAAGTGTTACAGTATGTTGCAGTCAAACTTGAAATCACTTTAATTTCTCTACAAGATCAGAGGTCAAGGTTTGTGGTGTATACCGGGTACTTTATCTTCTGCTAGTTAATCTCCAGTGGTGTTGCAAGGAGTCAAGCCAAAGTTTAGCCTTGAGGTAATAATGGTGGGACAATGTGGCATAATTGGATCAGGTTGTGCAAATGTACATCAGACAGAATTTTAAGATCAGATATTCTGGGTAAAAGATCTATTCTGGTTCTTGCAGACTCCCACTGTAATTTTGGCAGGAGTCAAAGGCAACTTTAGTGTGAGATCCACTGGGTCCGAACTTTGTGCTCAAATTTCCAGGCAGACTTGTCAAGACAGTTTTCGCCTCCTCTGAAGAGTTGAAGCAAAATAACGTGGATGGAGCTAGGAGCCTCCATGACCTCAGCCCTTAATGTGCAATTGTCTCCATGTTACAACTATTCCTGGGTTGGACCTGATATACCGGCACCTATATGACAAAAGGGTAGAGTACCTGGAGGCCCAAACTAAAATTGTGGCCTGGATTTCCCACAAGAAATTTACACTAAGTTCTTTACCTTGTATTTATATCTCCCCTCAATTCAAGACTCATCTACAATTGGGAACAATGGATGGATTTTGGCCACTGAGGTGGGCAGCTCGAGTAGGGAAGTTTCCTGGCTAGCTGGATGAATCTTGATAAAAAATGACTTGATGCACAGTTTTTGCTCTGCGGAATGGGTGCAGAATGAAGTTGGGCTCACAACTTTGGAAGCAGCCTGCTGTTGAGTGCTGAGGCGGTGTGGTTAGAAAACCCACTTTGATTCTCTGAGACATCAGCCTCCGGGTTATACCTTCTCCCCATCCACCCTCCCATCCGCCTCATTGTATCTTTCTTGCCAATTCAAAGCCAATGCAATGCCATATACGCTGTCAGTGCGACCCCCAATGCCAACTTGCGCCCCTTCTCATGCTCAATCATCATTCATGCACTTTGTACACAACCAATGAGCCATACAATAACAATTAAATTGCTGAGAACGGCACAGTGGTTAGCACTGCTGCCTCACAGGGCCAGGGACCCGGGTTCAATTCTGGCCTTGGGTGGCTGTCTATGTGGAGTTTGCACTTTCTCCCGATGTCTGCGTGGGTTTCCTCTGGGTGCTCCGGTTTCCTCTCTCAGTCCAAAGATGTGCAGGTTAGATGGATTGGCCATAATCAATGGGGATAGGGTGGGGAGTAGGCCTAGGTAGAATGCTCTTGCGGAGAGCTGATGCAGACTCGATGGGCCGAATGTCCTCCTTCAGCACTGTCAATCGGCCAAACCGTCTCAATAACAAAGGGTGTGATTCAGCGGCCTGGTGGCGCCTGACTTGGTGAGGTGACGAGGCCATTGAAACACTCGAGAGGCCTCATGAATAACCTCAGCCAATACAGGAATTGAATCCGTGCTGTTGGCCTTGCTCTGCATCACGAAGCAGCTGCCCAGGCAACTGAACTAAACCAGTCCCCAAGGGCATGTAAGGGCATGAGTTAACATTCAGATGGCATGGACAAAATGAGGAGCAATGGTGGGGGGAGGGGAACAATGATGGACGAGGCGACCTCCTATGTGAAGCGGTTGAGGATGGGGTCCTCCCTGGCCCTCCGGTCTTGCCAGACCCAATGATGCCCATTAGTGTCCTCAACTGCCCCACTCTCCAGATGGTGCCGTCCCACTCTCCCCACCCCTCTCAGATCATAACCCCCACTCTTTCCCCTGCTACTCCCCTTACCCTATGACGGGCATCCTCTGGGTCCGGAGGGACCAGGTGCACTTGCTGGCAGCACATACCCTGCAGTGCTGCACTGTACCAGGTACTGACTGCAAAATGCTGTTGTCAGGGTGTTGAAACTCTAGGTTAATACCCAGCACCATCTCCTTCCGGCAGTCCCCTTAGGGCTCTAGAGTTCAACTCGGGATGGAGTGCCAGCTGGATCAAGCCCCGGCTGCCCCTCTCTCATCTAGCTCCACCCACCCCTCTCTCATCTAGCTCCACCCACCCTGGCAGGTCCCCAGTGTCTGCAGCATTGTGCTGATGCCCTCGGTGATGCTCCTCGGTGACTGAGACATACTCTGGAGTGCCCCGTCAATGCCTAGCTGGGACTGGGACATGGTCCACAGTGTCTCATCAAGGTCCATCTGGTACTAGGTGACTTCCCCCAGTGACTAGGACATGGTGTCAAGGTGATCAGCCGTGGCCATCACCGACCGAGCCACACCTTGGACACCTCCACATTTGCCAACAGCATGCACCAGGTTCTCCACTGTGGTCGCCACTCTAGCAGTGTTGGCCTCAGTGCCATGCATTGCCGGTGCTATCTCCTGAGCCTAACTCCTCCAATCGGCTATGGACCTGCTGGAGTGTCATTGACACTCTGAATCCCACGGCCGCACCCTGCCGACTCCATCAGCTCCGGGTAAACCTGGTCCAGAGGCTCAGCATCTGACTGGGACCAAGCTGGGTCCTGGGATCCAGCAGACCTCCAACTGCTGTCTCGCCTGGACATTTCTGCCTCCAACTGATGTGCATCTGCAACTATGTGGTGCTCACCAGATTATGCCCCAGAAGCCTGTCCACTACTTTTGCCCACCAAGGTGTGTGTCTCTGTGCTGTTAGAGGTTGGAGATAGTAGCTATGCCATGACTATTATGGTGGCATCATCAAAGCTCTCCTCCAAGGTGTTCTCTTGGTAGGTGGGGGTGGGAGGGAAACCTGGATTGGCTGGTGCCGTCAGCTGCAAGTCCTGCGGGAGAATGGTCATGTGATCAGTATGGCATTAACAACTCACTCTTACTTGAACCATAACAGAGGTTTCCATCAGCGCTTCACCTTTTCACACAGCATATTTTCTCTTCACTCCTATCCCCTACCCTTTACATTGTACTCCATTTACTATCGCAAACCCCAAAAGCTCCTCTCATGCTGTGCTGCCGAGGGGAGATCTAATAGAAACTTACAAGATAATGAATGGCTTAGATAGGGTGGACGTAGGGAAGTTGTTTCCATTAGCAGGGGAGACTAGGACCCAGGGGCACAGCCTTGGAATAAAAGGGAGTCACTTTAGAACAGAGATGAGGAGAAATTTCTTTAGCCAGAGAGTGGTGGGTCTGTGGAATTCATTGCCACAGAGGGCGGTGGAGGCCGGGACATTGAGTGTCTTTAAGACAGAAGTTGATAAATTCTTGATTTCTCGAGGAATTAAGGGCTATGGAGAAAGAGCGAGTAAATGGAGTTGAAATCAGCCATGATTGAATGGTGGAGTGGACTCGATGGGCCGAATGGCCTTACTTCCGCTCCTATGTCTTATGGTCTTATGGTGGCTGCCCTTCTGTGACCCTTGGGGGAACAGACCATCCCGTCTGGACTCTACTGCTTCCAGCAGTCAGCATTGTTGAATCATGGGGCTGGTTGTTGCGGTGGCAAGTTGGGTGGGGCTGGCGAGCCCGGTCCCGGCGAATCAGCTGGCAGCACCATAATTTGCGGGAGAAGCCCATGGGGCCTCGTTAAATGGACCAGGGAATATTTTATAACATTGACGGCCTCGTCGGGCTGAACGTCGGGAAGCTTGCGGCAATTCCCGCTTGCTACTAGACTTGGTGACATTTTGGCTAAATCATGCCCAACGTTCTTCTAGGGGAAGATGTAAGAGACGGGATGTAAATAAAGTTAATGCAGCTGAAGACAGGTGGAAGAACACAAAAGTTTCACAATTAGAGCTGCCCCATTGAGGACCATTTTGAAGACCTTTTTGGGGGGGGAAAAATTCACTCCCAGCTTTGGATGCCAGTGAGAAGGATGTCCGTGCATGTGGGAATGTTTTGGCGCAACAGCTAATGATTGGCGGGTGGGTGACATTCCAGTTTACAGGGTGCAGTGCAGCATGAGAGGGGATTTTTGGGTTTATTAAAAAATATTTTTATTGAGGTATTTGAAAATTTTTATAATAATAACCAGAACAATGACATAAACATGGTATAATAAACATTACCACCCCCAACCCAATCTTCACACACCCCAACCATAAAACAACAATCCGGCCCTCTCTCTGCCACCACCCCCCCACCCCCCCGCCCTGGAATACTGCTTCTGCTGACATTTTAATTTTCCCCGAGAAAGTCGACGAACGGCTGCCGCCTCCGGGTGAACCCGACCATTGACCCTCTTAAGGCGAACTTTATTTTCTCGAATGACCATTAATAAGATCCATCTTCAGGCTACCAAGGAGGCAAAGGCCAAGACGTCGGCCTCTTTCGCCCCCTGAACTCCCGGCTCTTCCGACACTCTAATGATCGCTACCTCCGGACTCGGCACCACCCGTGTTTTTAGTACCGTGGACATTGCCTTAGAAAAACCCTCCAAGCTTCGAGCATGCCCAAAACATGTGGACATGATTTGCTGGGCTTCCCGCGCATCTCGCACACCTATCCTCTACCCCGAAAAAACTTGCTCATCCTAGCCACTGTCATGTGTGCCCGGTGGACTACCTTAAATTGTATCAGGCTAAGCCTGGCACATGATGAGGAAGTATTAACCCTGCTTAGGGCGTCTGCCCATAGACCCGCCTCTATCTCTCCACCTAGCTCGTCCTCCCACTTGCCCTTAAGCTCCTCCACTGGAGTTTCCTCCGCCTCCGAAAGCTCCTGGTAAATATCTGAAACCTTCCCCTCTCCCACCCAGGTGCTTTTTGGGTTTGCGACAGTAAATGTACAAAAGTACAATGTAAAGGGCAGGGGATAGGAGTGAAGAGAAAATATGCTGATGTTGTGTGAAAAGGTGAAGCGCTGATGGAAACTTCTGATATGGTTCAAGTAAGAGTGAAAAGCTACACACTCGGGCATTTGAACTATTTTAAACAAATTGCAGTGACACCAGGATATTTAATAAAAAACGGAGACTCTCCGATCTGGTCATCTGGTTGCCATGGTTGTGAATAGTTTCACTGACTGACAAACTAGTAAAGAAGGTCTCAATTTTAACTCCCATGCACAGGCAGGAATGGGCTGGGTGGTAAAAATGCCAATAATTGAGATTTGCCACATTACTGGTCAGCAGTGTTTATGGCAAGGTCTCTGGTCCTGAATGAGGCTCCTGTTAAAAACAGACAGGATCTTGCTGTAGGCGCAAAAGTCATGGCCTGATGATGTAATTGGGGCCACACTGTATTTTAAGTGTCCAGGCAGGCGCAGTCCCATGTTGTGTTGTCTAGCAGCAGAAACTTAGCAAGGCTTTCGGGCCAGCCACCTCTGCTGTCTTTGAACTCTTTGTGGGCTGGGAGGAGCAGCAAGGACAAGGAGTCTTTGGGTTTAACTGCCCTCATGTTCCTCTGATCGTCAGAGAAACACCAGTTTTCCCCTCCTTTTCCATCCTGCAATGTCAAGTAAATTCCCACAACTCCAGATGTTAAAGGAATTCCTAAAACCTGCTGCCTCCTACAATGAAATTCCCATTTCCATCTGCTGGCCAGATAGGGAATCTGCCTGGCTACCTGGGAAGTTTTATTCAAAGAGGCCTTGTCATTAGTACCTCCACATCCCCTATCTGTCCTAGTGTGTCTAGACCCAGCACGCCTGCAACTCTCTCCGCCAATTCTGTTAAAATTGACGCTTCATCTTTTTTCATTCTTTTACAGATTGACATGGAGCCTAATTGACACAGTGCCAATTAATCAGTGGTCATGCTTCCAACTGCATGTGTGCTGCACAGATTGAAACTTAAGATGTATAATTTTTCTTTGTCAGTTTTTAATTTCATGATACTGAATGTACTAATTCTAATTAAGCAATGGAGAGGCTAGGAGAAGCTGAACGAAAATGTTACAACAGATTTTGTCACAAGATTTCCACAATGATTAAATATATAAGCTGGAACATGTGACAACAAAAAGAATAAACACATTTGTTGGTTTTGACAGGGAATTATGACAAGACTGGAATCTGTCAGAAGAAGTTACTGTTTTTTAACAATGAATTAAAAATATGCAGATCTTTGTTGACCAGGTAGCATTATTAGTACCATTTTCCTCTCATTACCTCCGACCCCTGCCCCATCCCACCTATACATCCCCCTAGACCACTAGAGCAGCTCTCCCATGCATGATGTAGGCACTATTTAATAGAAAATGTGATCATTGTCAGAAGGTATGTGATGATCCATCTCCTCCATCAACTGTAATATTGGGCTAATGTAAGGGAAAGACTTGAATAATGAAATGAGATTTGTCCACTGGATTTGAATTCATAAAATGCTTACAGAACAGAAGGAGGCCAGTTGGCCCTATGAGTCCGTGCCAGCTCCCTACAAGAACAATTGAACAAGTCCCACACCTGCACCCTTTTCCTGTAGTTCTGCATTTTGTTTTTGTTACGTTGCTTCTCTGATCTCCTTTTGAAAGCTGCAATGGAATTTTCCTCCATCGTGCTCTAAGGCAGTGCATTCAAAATTATAACTACAATATAGTTTTTCTTTATGTTACCACTGCCTTTTTCTGGTCAATCAACTTAAATCCAATTTTCTCTCTTTTTGCTCTCATGACGTTGAACACCTCTATCAAATCTCCTTGTGACCTTCTCTGAGGAGAAAAAAACCCAGTTTATTCAATCTATTCATGTAACTGAATTTGCTCATTCTTGGAACCATTCTCGTAAATATCCTTCCTTAAGTGTGGTTCATAGAATTGGATGTGGTACTCCAGTTGAGGCTGAATAATGTTTTATAAATTCACATGTTTGTAAATGTCCTTTCTTTGACACTCTATGCCTCTATTTTTAAGGCCAGAGCTCCTTGGGTGATGAGAGAAATAAAGATTAAGCTGAAGCAGAAAAAGGGATTATGTGGCCGATGTCAAGTTGATAAAACGTGAGTCCGTGCCAGCTCCCTCCAAGAACAATTGGCCCTTTAAATCACTTTCTCAACCTATTCTGCTATCCTCAACGATTTGTGCACATAAACCTCTCTAATATTATACCCTTTTCAAATTGTGCTCTTTAATTTCTGTTGCTGTTCTGAACCAAAATATATAACGCGATACTTCTCTGTACTAAGTTTCATCTGCCACCTGTTCACCAATTCACCAATTCCATCAACCTGCCTATGTCCTCTTGAAGCCTATCGCTATCTCCCTCGCAGTTCAAATTTTGGATCATATTTAAATTTTGAAATTGTGCCCTATACAGTCAAGTTCGAGGACATTATATAGATCAAGAAAGGCTGTGGTCCGAGACTGACTCTGGGAGCTCCTAAAAGATAACTGATCACCACTACTCTGTTTCTTACAAAAATAATAAAAGAACAAAACTAAAGGCTCTGTATCTGAATTAACATAATATTCACAACAAAACCGATGAACTGAGAGCGGAAATAGAAATAATTAAGTATGACCTGATAGCAATTACAGTGACATGGATGCAGGGTTATATAGATTGGGACCTGAATATTCAAGATTACATGACATTTTGGAACAATGAGAATCTGGAAGAAGATGGAGGGATGGTAATAATGATATTAGCACATGAGAGACGGCTGACCAGAGTTCACAAAACTAGAATGTAGAAACAGTTTGGATAGAGATAAGAAGCGATAAAGATAAGACGTCACTTGTGGGAGTGGTCAACGGGCTCCTAACGGTAACCATACAGTAGGATGGGATACAAAGGAAGAAATAATGGAAGCTTGTGTCATGCGAGAGTGCCTTTAAGAACTGGATGTTTAAGCAATGTACCTTTAAGAAAACAGTGATGTCATAGAGTGGGTGGAGCTCAACTCAGTTCAGCCATTTTGAGGTTTTGCAGTTTGAAAAGTGCCTGCTGTTTTGCTGATAGCAGCTAAAATGTGCCTGGCAGGTTTTGCTGAGAGCAGTTTAAAAGTAGAAAGCCAGTTTGAGACAGCAGCTTGAGAAGTTCTGTTTTGCTGTGATCTGCTTGAAGGGAGAAAGTCAGGTTTGAGAGAGCAGCGTGGGTGTGTCTGTGGGTTTCCAGAGAGCTGCATGAAGAAAGCAAGGTGCTGGAGCTGAAGTCACCCAAGCTAATATATCTCTGCCATTCTACAGAAAATATATATATCTTTTAACCTGATGTGATACTGTTTAAAGGTGTTAAGTCTCTTGGACGTTTGAAGGAACATTTTAAGGAAGTATTTACTGTTGCAATATTTTCTGAGTTATCTTTGAAGTAAGGGGTGTTAAGAGACCCAATGTTTATTTAAAATGTTAAGTTCAGTTCATGGAATAAACAGTGTTTTGTGTTTAAAAACCCACGTGTCCATAATTGTAATCCCACATCTAGGGAAAAAACCGCGTGCTAGGAAAAGTAACAAATCCATTCAAGGGAGAGGTTGGTTGAACTCCATGATACATTTTGGGGTTCTGAAAATGCCTCGCCCATAACACTTGTCAGAAAGGTTTGGCCACAATCATGGGGGATTTAAATCTGCATATAGACTGGGAAAATCTGAGAGACAAAGGTGTAGCCTCAATGAGAAATTCATAGAATGTTTTCAGGTTAGTTTCTTGGAACAGCACTTTCTGACACCAGGCAGAGAGCAGGATATACTAGACCTGCTATTGTGAAAAGTGAAGGATTAATTAATGACCTCACAGTGAAGGTGGCCATTGGTAACAGTGATCATAATATGATGATATTTTACATTTGATTAGAGGGAGAAAAGAGTGGGTCTAAGACTAGTATTTTAAACAAATAAGGGCAATTTTGAGGGCATGAAAGTAGAGCTAGCTAAGGTGAACTGGCAAATTAGGTTATGGGATACGTCAATAGATGTGCGGTGGCAAACATTTAGTGGATATTTCAAAATACACAGAATAGATACTTTCTCATGAGAAATAAAAATTCCAAGGGATGGACCCACCATTTGTGGTTAGCTATAAAAGTTAAAGATAGTATCAAGCTTAAAGAAAAAGATGGGTGGCAGGTCAGAAGGTTGGACAGAATGTAAAAAACAACACAGAATGACTAAAAGATTGACATGGAGGGAAAAGTTAGAGTTTGAGAAAAATAGTCGAAATATAAAGACAGATAGGTATTTAAAAATCAAAAGAGTTAGCAAAGTGGATGTTGATCCTATATAACATGTAAATGCATTGCAGAGAATTAAGAAGATTTCCTAGACTAATCCCCGGAATAGGAGGGTTGTTTTATGAGGAAAGGGTTGATCGGCTAGGCTTGTACCTGTTGGTATTTAGAGAATAAGAGGCGACTTGATTGAAATATGTAGGTAACAGGGTAGACGTGGAAGGTTGTTTCCTCTTGTGGAATAATCTAAAACTAGGGGTCGCTGTTTAAAAGTAAGGGCACAGTAAGAAGTCTTACAACACCAGGTTAAAGTCCAACAGGTTTGTTTCGAATCACTAGCTTTCGGAGCACTGCTCCTTCCTCAGGTGAATCATCTGGATACTGCCACTCCTTTTTCCCTTTCCTATCTTTCCTGTGCAGCTTGTACAAAATCATAGAATTTACAGTACAGAAGGGGGCCATTCGGCCCATCAAGTCTGCACCGGCCCATGGAGGGAGCATCCTACTTAAGCCCATACTTTGACCCTATCCCCGTAACCCAGTAACCCCACCCAACCTTTTTTGGACACAAAGAGCAATTTAGCACGGCCAGTCCACCAAACCTGCACATCTTTGGACTGTGGGAGGAAACCGAAGAACCCGGAGGAAAGCCAGGCAGATATGGGGAGAACATACACGCTCCGCACAGACAGTGACCCAAGCCGGGATTCAAACCCAGGTCCCTGGCACTGTGAAGCAATAGTGCTAACCACTGTGCTACCGTGTCACCCAGTAGTACCCAGTCCTGCTCTGGTTATCTGTGCATGCAGCCCACCAACCTTATTTACCATGCTATGTTTAATGTACATGCATTGTAAACCTGATTTGGATCTTATCGCATACCCTCTTACTCTGACCTTTCCTAATACCTGACTATTTTGTTTTACAAATTTAGAGTACCCAATTTAGTTTTCCAATTAAGGGGCAATTTAGCGTGGCCAATCCACCTACCCTGCACATCTTTGGGTTGTGAAGGTGAAACCCACGCAAACACGGGGGGGAATGTGCAAACTCCACACGGACAGTGACCCAGAGCCGGAATCGAACCTGGGACCTCGGCGTCATGAGGCAGCTGTGCTGAACACTGCACCACTGTGCTGTGCTTAATACCTGACTATTGATTACACTAATGCTCACTGTCTCTCCCAAACCTTTGTGCACCTTGTTTCTTCTTGCTAATAACATATCCTGGTTTCCATCCCCTTGCCAAATTAGTTAAATTTTCCCCAACATTGCCACTGCGACGATCTTGCTACCAGTGATTATGGCGAGCAGCTCATGAGAAGAAGGGAAGAAGGAGGAGGAAGGAAGAAGGTAAATCAACACTTCCTGTTTCCAATTGGGACATCAGTGTGTGCTTCATTCAACTACAATTCCACGGAACACAATCCAAAATTCCCTTTCCGCACCTTCCCTACCCTCTGTCACGTATAATGATGATGTTTCCTTGGCCGCAATGCTGAAATAAAAGTCACCACAAAACAACCATTTAAAACCAGCTTCATCCAACCGGCATTCCAATATTCCAAACAACTAATCACCCTTATGCATTTGCTTCATCCCTGTCTTGTATGGCATTGGCCATTCTAGTCCTCCTATGCAATGCTATCTCAGTGGTTGCATGATGGCTGGTGGAAGACATGACTTTCACAAGAATGATCCCTAAGTTCACAAGAATGATCCCTGGAATTAACAGCTTGTCATATGAGGAACGGTTGAGGACTCTGGTTCTGTACTCTTTGGAGTTTAGAAGGATGAGGGGGGATCTTATTGAAACTTGCAGGATACTGCGAGGCTTGGATAGAGTTGACGTGGAGAGGATGTTTCCACTTGTAGGAAAAACTAGAACCAGAGGACACAATCTCAGACTAAAGGGACGACCCTTTAAAACAGAGATTAAGAGGAATTTCTTCAGCCAGAGCGTGGTGAATCTGTGGAACTCTTTGCCGCAAAAGGCTGTGGAGGCCAAATCACTGAGTGTCTTTAAGACAGAGATAGATAGGTTCTTGATTAATAAAGGGATCAGGGGTTATGGGGAGAAGGTAGGAGAATGGGGATGAGAAAAGTATCAGCCATGATTGAATGGTGGAGCAGACTCGATGGGCCGAGCGTCCTAAGTCTGCTTCTATGTCTTATGGTCTTATGGCAGCAGACTGCAGATGGCGTTGCAAGTTGCCCTTGAATAGATGATTGGCTTTGGACTGCACCACCTCAACATGGATGTGAGTAGCGATGGTTAGCTGGCTAAAAAGCAATAATTGTGGCACTCGTGGCGTGGGAGTCATGGGAAGACATATTCAACCATCCTGAGAAAGTGGTTTGCATTCCTCGGAGTTGCTCCTTCTCATTCGGGTCAGTACCTCAGCAATCCAGTAATCTGTGATCTTGGGAGCCCTTTTGAGCACTAGTATCTGCATTCATGATGGTAGTTAACGGTGAATTCTTGATCTCAGCCTGATATTCCACTGTAGCACTCAGATGTTGGGTGGCCTCTGCTGCAATTGAAGCTGCATCATGGAGCATTGAAAGCTGCATCGTAGTCAGTTCTGCAAATATGGTCATGGAGTTGGCCAACACTTCCATGCTGCAAATGATTAGCTCCAAGCTCTATGAAAGTCCTGTGCCAAGTTGTTGCTGGATTCCTCTACGTTCCCTGATGACAGGCTTTCTGGCAGGCTTGCCAATGCACAAAATATTTCATTGCGCATTCCCATCAGTATTGTTCTGTACTTTGACCCATTAAAGTCCTCATTTTAGTCCTCTGCGGCAGAAACAACATGTGCCCTCACTCTCAGGAATCAGGCATTTGAATTATCATTTCCCCTTGCCTGGGCTTCAGGCCACATGCCCAGTGACTCTCAATGTGCGGATTTTACCTCAGTGCTACCCTCCAAAGTTTATGCGGTGCTAATATCTAACTTGGTAATTGTGACTGCTAGTATTTCATCATCAACAGTGTCCTACTGCTCTTGGATTTCATATTTTCTCCGCAGTGCTTAAGCAAGGTGACAATTCTTGTGAATCTGAAAGATGAATGGCACAAGTGCAGAGCTGAGGTGAAGGAGGAGAGCTGGAAAGCGGCTTGTTTATAAAAATACATTATCAATTGAGGGGGAAGTGGATGTGAGGAACATACTATTCTCTTCTGTGTTTCAGCACAGCTGCTGGTCACCTCTTCAGCTGTGGGTGCTTTAATGTGGGCCAGCGACATCTCCCCATGAAGAAACAGGGGCTGACCCCTACCACTTAGTTATTGAGATTATGTGCCATCTTGTGCCTGTCATTGTTGAATTGGGAGCAAGCAGTGTACAAGCTGTGAGATGTGTGTCTGCAAGGCTAGCAGCATTAGTTCATGACGGTGAGGCTATGAAAGAAGGGTGCTTGATGGAGAATGTTGGTGGGAGAGTGAAGGGGGAATTGTATGAATGAAGAAGTACGTGAAGATCCTAGTTCGTTTGTAAGCATACATTTTTTGAAGAATCATTTACGAATCTTGACCACTTAAACTTTGTCCTGGGCTGTGGATTATTTCTTTCTGGTTAGCCGAGTAGCTGAAAAGGTTCAATTTCAATGGTTTTGGTACTATCGTATTTTGATTAGGTCCTATGAATTGTGACAATGAGTTATCTAATATTTTTTGGCGGAAGGAACAATAGAAAATTTGGAGGGATGCCAAGCTGGGGATTGTGCCAACTAATCTTCACTGTCCAAATTGTATATACAGACAAGGGTGGACATATGTTAACTACTAGTCCAAGAAAACTAGTTTGCCAATTAATGGTCACATAAGGGACACTGCCCATCCAACTGCAATTTTGAGGCAGGATCAGGGGAGGGGCCGGCAATTTAGCCTGCCTGGCCGTTGGATAGGAAGAAGGGGGTTGCATCCTTCATTGGGCCATTTTCCTCTTTTCCCAATTCGGCCTCACCCCCACCAGGTCAGCCTCCCTCCCGCGCACCCACTCAAGAATCCTACTCCTCTCGCCCCCATCCCCTGGCTTCCCCGCCTGCTGAAGGAGCCCCCTGTCCAATTCTTGGCTCTTTTTCACTGAGACTGGATGTAGCCCCAGCAGTGACGACAGCTCCCCTTGATGCTGCTGGGACTACAGAGCTCCCTGAGGTGGGACGTTTCTCCCCACTGAGGGGCAGAAGTCTTTCCTACAACCAATAAGTATAAATGATTTTGGGGAACTTTGATCAGTGGGGATACATTCCAGCTCTTTGGCTGGTGAGATGGTCTCCTGTTAAATTCTGCCCACATTTCATGTGGTGCAAAAAGTAGCGATAACCTTAGTTTGCATACTTTTCACATCAAAGGTCGTTTGTACAACAAACCGAAGTGTTCAAAGTTAATTATCAAAGCAATATTAACTGTGTGTGTTGTTTCTGTGGTTGGGAGACACTGTGCTGGCTTTGAAGTATAATTTAAGAAGTGTGAGGATAAAATTGCATAATTGAGATAAGACAGATGAGTGCATTTGTTTCAAGGAATCAATAAAAGCTATATTTGTCATGATCATCGCTTCATCACTTTTGCTGTGGGCAGGGTGCATTTTTCATAAAGTGGCAATGTATCTGCGAGAGTAGAGGCACATATGCTACCAATGTGACACCAGGGGGCTTTGTATCAGTTACATCATTATCTTGAAAGTAAAATGCTGTGCGGCGCAGGATCGCTGATCCTAGGGGCCAGATGTCGCTGTCGTAAAATGCTCCGGCCTTTACGATGGCGTTAACACTTAGCCCCATGATCGGAGAATCCCACCCAAGATGCTTCAGCACCTATTACTGAGTGACAAGTCCAATTTGCACTGTCAGGAAAAGCCCATCATACAGTTTTGGTGTAATGAAAGCGTATGTGTTAAAGGGCAGTGGTAGTGTATTGATTCTTGAAATAGCACTACCCATAGAGGACATGAATTCCCACCATGGAGTTGTGCCATGGTCACACAAGAAAGGTGAGCAAAATTCAGGCTGGTGGGAGGACAGAGGCAGGAGAGAGGCTGGCAGGTTAGCCTGCTTGGCCATTGGGTAGGAAGAAGAGGGTTGCCTCTTTCATGGGGCCTTTTTCCCCATTTCCCATTTTGGGATCTGAACCTGGGTCCCCAGAGCATAACTCTGGGTCTCTGGATTACTAGCCCAGCAACAATACCACTACATCACCTCCTCAGGCTGAAAATAGATAAGTCCCCGGGACCTGATGGGATTTATCCTAGGATTCTCTGGGAGGCCAGGGAAGAGATTGCTGGACCATTGGCTTTGATTTTTATGTCATCATTGGATACAGGAATAGTGCCAGAGGACTGGAGGATAGCAAATGTGGTCCCTTTGTTCAAAAACGGGAGCAGAGACAACCCCGGCAACTATAGACCGGTGAGCCTCACGTCTGTAGTGGGTAAAGTCTTGGAGGGGATAAAAGAGACAAGATTTATAATCATCTAGATAGGAATAATATGATCAGGGATAGTCAGCATGGCTTTGTGAAGGGTAGGTCATGCCTCACAAACCTTATCGAGTTCTTTGAGAAGGTGACTGAACAGGTAGACGAGGGTAGAGCAGTTGATGTGGTGTATATGGATTTCAGCAAAGCGTTTGATAAGGTTCCCCACGGTAGGCTATTGCAGAAAATACGGAGGCTGGGGATTGAGGGTGATTTAGAGATGTGGATCAGAAATTGGCTAGCTGAAAGAAGACAGAGGGTGGTGGTTGATGGGAAATGTTCAGAATGGAGTTCTGTCACAAGTGGAGTACCACAAGGATCTGTTCTGGGGCCGTTGCTGTTTGTCATTTTTATCAATGACCTAGAGGAAGGCGCAGAAGGGTGGGTGAGTAAATTTTCAGACGATACTAAAGTCGGTGGTGTTGTCGATAGTGTGGAAGGAAGTAGCAGGTTACAGAGGGATATAGATAAGCTGCAGTGCTGGGCTGAGAGGTGGCAAATGGAGTTTAATGTAGAGAAGTGTGAGGTGATTCACTTTGGAAGGAAAAACAGGAATGTGGAATATGTGGCTAATGGAAAAGTTCTTGAAAGTGTGGATGAGCAGAGGGATCTAGGTGTCCATGTACATAGATCCCTGAAAGTTGCCACCCAGGTTGATAGGGTGGTGAAGAAGGCCTATGGAGAGTTGGCCTTTATTGGTAGAGGGATTGAGTTCCGGAGTCAGGAGGTCATGTTGCAGCTGTACAGAACTCTGGTACGGCCGCATTTGGAGTATTGCATACAGTTCTGATCACCGCATTATAGGAAGGACGTGGAGGCTTTGGAACGGGTGCAGAGGAGATTTACCAGGATGTTGCCTGGTATGGAGGGAAAATCTTATGAGGAAAGGCTGATGGACTTGAGGTTGTTTTCGTTAGAGAGAAGAAGGTTAAGAGGAGACTTAATAGAGGCATACAAAATGATCAGAGGGTTAGATAGGGTGGACAGTGAGAGCCTTCTCCCGCGGATGGAAATGGCTAGCACGAGGGGACATAGCCTTAAACTGAGGGGTAATAGATATAGGACAGAGGTCAGGGGTAGGTTCTTTACGCAAAGAATAGTGAGGCCGTGGAATGCCCTACCTGCTACAGTAGTGAACTCGCCAACATTAAGGGCATTTAAAAGTTTATTGGATAAACATATGGATGATAATGGTATAGTGTAGGTTAGATGGCTTTTGTTTCGGTGCAACATCGTGGGCCGAAGGGCCTGTACTGCGCTGTATTGTTCTATGTTCTATGTTCTATGTTCCCCATTATTCAAACCTGATTCCCTTTTATGTGGGAATATTGCTGCCATTTCCATCTTTTGTTTGGCTGATGAAATAAAAGTAATTTTCCTTTCAGCGCTGAACTAATTAATCTGCCACTGCTCCGGGTATTATGTGCTGCCAGAAAGTTCATACAATTAAATCTTTACTGTAGGATCGATATGGTTTAGAATCAGGTTTCCTTATGTCTACTAAATTGCATGTAACAGGAAAGCCCATGATATTCTTTGACCTAAATTGTATTTGAATTCAACATTTCAGAGGTAAAGTAGGAAGCTCAACAAAGAAGATAAAGATGAGTTGCTAAATGCACATTTTAATCGATCTGCATTGTATTGAAAAGCTAATGCCCGAGCGCTGTTCCAATATGAGTAACTTGGACTTCCTATTGTTATGATTCTGTCATACGTTTTGTGTCAACCTTTTCCCATTATAATTTCCATTGTTCACATTTTTTGTGGTTTTTGCTATTGTAAACATATCACACCAAAGCCTTATAATTCAATTAAAATGGTTTCAGAAAATCATCTTTTGGTTCCTTTTGTCTTAGCAGGTAAAATCCAAACCAAATATAAATATATATTTCAGCATAAAATGATATTTAATCATTGAATTGTCCTGTGTATCTTTTAATACCAGGTTTAAAGTATGCACTTTAAGAGCTTAACATGCTTCAAGCACCTGTGCTTAGGTTTGATGCTTTTGCACATTGGCTCCGAGCTGAATTTGCTTGCACAGCCTGACATTGTCCAAGCCATATCACAAAATTATTACAGCACAGAAGGAGTCCATTCAGCCTCTACAGCACGAATTATTCAGGTGTACAGAGGAATGTTTAGCAGCCAGTGCTGAAATGTTTTAGAAAACAATTTGAAATTTGTCATTCAGATAAAACTGTAGAGTGCTTTGTGAAAAAGAAGGAAGCTATGAGAGTGGGAAAAAAGGGGCTGAAAATTCATTTAGTACAAAGTAAGTAGTGTCAGAAAGTAATTTGCTATTCAAAACATCTGCTATTCAATTCCATTGGCTGTAATGAAATTAAGCATCAGACAGATGATCCGACACCCTCTAATTATGTGACACAAACAGGAAAATGTTGCAGATGCTGGAAATCTGAAATAAAAGCAGGAAATGTGGTGTCTGGCCCCTTTAAGGGGTGATCGGTTGATAGTGTCACATGACCTGGAAACCAATTGGAGTCAGCGGGGTTTTTAAAAAAATGTTTATTAAAAGTTTTCCACATTAAACAAAACCATCTGAAACAATCAAACAGAAATACACAATAGAAGAGAGAAACAAAAAAGCAAAACACACATTAACTTTAACACAGAGACTAAACCCCTAACAGCTGACGGTGACTAACTCATTAACAAAGGAAATGAATGGTTGTGATCTTATGTAGAACCTCGCCACCTCTCCTGATGGTCTACTTCACCTACTCCAAATGTAGAAAAGACATGAGGTCACCCAACCGAGGCACTAAGCGGGTAGGACACCACCCAAGCAGAAAGTGTCTCCTGGCTATCAATGAGGCAAAGGTGAGGACATCCACTTTCACCCCAGATTGAACCACCGGTGAATCCGACAACCCGAATATGGCCACAAGCGGATATCGATCCAAATCTAAATGGACTATCTCCGACATGGTGTTAAAGAAAGAGGCCCAAAACTTACCAACTTGGGACAGGACCACAATATATATGTATGGTCAGCCGGCCCTCCAGAGCAGTGCTCACACTTATCCTCAACCCCGGTGAAGAACCCGCTCATCCTAACTCTGGTCAGGGCGTCTTGTGCAAAACATTTAATTGAATCAAACTCAGCCAAGCACATGAAGACATGGCGTTTACCCTGTAAAGGGCCTCACTCCATACCTCACCATTGAGAATGCATTCCAATTCACCCTCCCTTTCATCCACACCTCACTCAACAGAGCAGGTAATGGATATGGCCATGTATGCCCAAGATAGTCCCCCCACCAGACCTAGCCAAAGACAAAATCTTCTTCAACAGGGACGAGGGTGCCACCAAAGGAATTGCGAATTTGTAAATAGCTGAACAGACTGGAATCAGATAGTTGGAACTTCTCAGCCAATTATTAAAACTAGCAAACCTCCCCGCCATGAGCAGGTCCCCTAACCTCTCGAGACCCTTCCCCACCCAAGACTTAAAAGTCGAATCCAAACCAGCTGGTAGGAAAAGGTAGTTATTGCAAATGTGGGCTAGCGAAGGCAGGGAACAGAGCTTGAAATATTGCCTGAATTGTTTCCAAATTCTCAATGTGGAAACCACTGCTGGATTTGAGGAAAATCTCATTGGAGAAAAAGGCAACAGTGCTGTAACTAGGGGCGTCACGTGGCACAGTGGTTAGCATTGGGACTACGGTGCTGAGGACCCATGTTCGAATCCCGGCCCTGGGTCACTGTCCGTGTGGACTTTGCACATTCCCCCCGTGTCTGCGTGTGTTTCACCCCCCACAACCCAAAGGTGAGCAGGTTAGGTGGATTGGCCATGCTGAATTGCCCCTTAATTGGAAAGAAAATAATAATTGGGTACTCTAAATTTATAAAAAGAAACAGTGCAGTAACTATTCTGTTGACTAGAAGTAGTGGAGGAGCTTGCTTCCATTTGGCCCACATGGAACTGGGATTGCTAAACCACAACAATATCTTCTGATCATTGGTTACCCAGTAGTAAAACAGTAAATTTTGTAAGACCTGCCCCCCCCCCCCCCCCCCCGCCCCCGAATTTCTGTCCTTTGGGAGCAAACCCCTATGGATTCAAGGAATCTTACCCACCCAAATAAAGGAGGATGTTGATTTGTTGACTTTAACAAAATAGGACTGAGGGAGAAAAAAGGGGAGACACTGAAAGAGAAGTAAAGATCTCGGGAGCACATTCAGTTTAATAGTCTGAACCGTACCCACCAATAACCGGAGAGTGCAAGTCTGTTTTGATACTGTCAACCAGATTACTAAAATTTAATTTATGCAATGAGGCCCAATTGTGGACCACACAGACCCCCAGATAACAAAAGCTAGCCATGGCAAGATGAAAAGGTAACGTCCCCAGTTGGGCTCTCCTCTCAGAGGTGTTGACCCGGAAACATTCACTCTTACCTAAATTCAACTTGTACCCAGAAAAGGAACCCCCAAAATACTAACAGCTTCATTGTCTCATCCATGGAGAGTACTGGCTCCATAATATAGAGAAGTAGGTTCTCCACTTAAAGAGACAGCCGATGCTCCACATAGCCACGGTTTATCCCCCTGCACTTAACAGAGGACTTCAGCACTATAGAGGGCAGTTCCATTGACCAAGCAAACAGGAGTGGGGACAGTGAACCTCCCTGACTTGTGCCCCTATTCAACAAAAAAATAACCAGAGTTCAGGACATTCATACGAACACTTGCAGTGGGGCCTTCTACAGTAGCTAAATCCAAGAAAGAGGGGTGAAATTCTCCATTATCGGCGGAAAGTCCGCCGATCGGCGCAAAAAACGGCGCAAATCCCACTTGCGCCACGTCATAAAAATGGGCCGATAGTCTGCGGCCCGAAATGGGCTAGCAGCGACGTAACGGGATCCGCGCTTGCGCAGTGGTTCACGCCGTGCAGCGTCATACGCGCTGCACAGCGTGACGGTTCATAAGGCCGCGCAGCTCCCCCCCACCCGACCGGAACAGCCGACCGCAACACCCGACTTGATGGCTGGCCGTCGCTCAGCCCCGAGGTTCGAGTCACGCGATGTGGAGGCGCTCCTGGACGCGGTGGAGCAGAGGAGGGACGCCATGTATCCCGGACACGGCCGCAGAGTTGCCCCACGCCACAGCCGGCATCTGTGGAGGGAAGTGGCAGAGGCCGTCACCGCTGTGGCCCTGACACCACGGACAGGCACCCAGTGCCACAAGAAGGTGAACGACCTCGTCAGAGCAGGCAGGGTGAGCCTCCCCCACATCCCCCCTCCCCCATATCCCCCTCTCCCCCATATCCCCCCTCCCCCATATCCCCCCTCCCCATATCCCCCTCCCCATATCCCCCCTCCCCCATATCCCCCCCATATCCCCCTCCCCCATATCCCCCCTCCCCCATATCCCCCCCTCCCCCATATCCCCCCTCCCCCATATCCCCCCCTCCCCCATATCCCCCTCCCCCATATCCCCCCTCCCCCATATACCCCCTCCCTCATATCCCCCCTCCCCCATATCCCCCCTCCCCCATATCCCCCCATGTCCCCCTCCCCCATATCCCCCCCTCCCCCATATCCCCCCCTCCCCCATATCCCCCCTCCCCATATCCCCCCTACCCCATATCCCCCCCCATATCCCCCTCCCCATATCCCCCCTCCCCCATATCCCCCCCCATAACCCCCCTCCCCATATCCCCCCTCCCCCATATCCCCCCCTCCCCCATATCCCCCCTCCCCCATATCCCCCCTCCCCCATATCCCCCATATCCCCAAGTGAATCCAGCCCTAACCTTAACCTCTGCAATGCACGCGCAACCGATGGCGTGCATTCATATACCTGCCTAACACTGTTGCCTTTTACCCCTGCCACCACCCCCCCCCCCCCCCACAGGAGAAGCGCGCACACAACAATAGGGAGCATGTGAGGACTGGAGGAGGGCCCGCTGATGAGAGGCCACTGACCGTACACGAGGAAAGGGCCCTGGAACTGGCTGGCGGACCTGAGGACCGGGAGGTTGCTGATGCAGAGGTCGGGGGCCCACGAGCAAGTGAGCCATCAACAGCCCGTCCCCATATCCCCCCTCCCCTATATCCCCCTCCCCCGTATCACCTGATCACTGCCTGATGTCTAACCATGCATGCTTCATTGTGTATCGCAGGACCAAACGTCCAGGCACCCATCCCCGCAGATGCACACCGCCCGCAGGATGCCCCTCGGAGACCACAGGAGACGGAGAGACCCGCACCCTCCAGCATGCGACGCCCGCAGGATGCCCCTCGCACACCACGGGAGACGGAGAGACCCGGACCCTCCAGCATGCGACGCCCGCAGGATGCCCCTCGCACACCACGGGAGACGGAGAGACCCGGACCCTCCAGCATGCGACGCCCGCAGGATGCCCCTCGCACACCACGGGAGACGGAGAGACCCGGACCCTCCAGCATGCGACGCCCGCAGGATGCCCCTCGCACACCACGGGAGACGGAGAGACCTGGAGCAACAGGGAGACGACACCCCCGTCACGTGCGGGAGCGACCACCCAGCGATGAGGGGGGCAGCCACAGGCCCCCGTCACATCCGAGCCAGGACACCACTACCCAGGACACCACTATCCAGGACACCCCTACCCGGGACACCACTACCCGGGACAGCACTACCCAGGACACCCCTACCCGGGACAGCACTACCCGGGACAGCACTACCCAGGACACCCCTACCCGGGAAGACGAAATACCGGACAGTGACTCAGAGTGGATGGGTGGAGACGAACACCCACCCCAAAGTGCCATGGACTCAGAGTGGGACGAAGAGCACGACACAATGCCACTGCTGTCACCAACACCCTCCACCATCGCAGAAACACTTACCACGGTTGGGCACGTGATGAGGCGTCTGGTACACTCACTGGTGCGCACAACACAGCCGTCCCGGTACAGCAGGTGGAGGTAGGAGCAGCAGAGGGACCGGGCGGTCGGAGGGCAGCCCAGGCCAAGCAAACATCTGCCGCCCAGATGGATCCCGGGTTCCTGCAGTTACCACACCCACACATAGATCCGATGCAACCACCAACACGGAGACGAGCGAATAGGGTGACGGGTGGCTTGCGGCGGCTGCGGTCGCAGGTAGAGGAGTCCACCCGCGTCCAGGAGCTGGGAGTGGTCCCGGTCATGCGTGCCACCCAGGCTGACACCGCACGGGTGGCGTCCGCGGTGGAGGCAATGGGTGCGACGGTGTCAGACATGGGGAACGGTTTGCGAGGCCTGGGGCCTTCCGTGCAGGTGGCGTCTGTGGCCCAGGAAATGGCTGCCCTCTCACAGGAGGCCATGAGCCAGTGCCAGCGCCAGATGGCAGAGGCGCTCAACGCCATAGCCCAGTCTCAGCAGGCCATGGCCCAGTCTCAGCAGGCCATAGCCCAGTCTCAGCAGGCCATCGCTGAGGGCATCGGCACCAGTGGCCATGTGCGAGCCGGCGTCGCACTGTCACAGACAGGGTTTGACAACCCCCTGGGCTCCATGGCTGCAAACCTGCAGACCCCTGTCGATACCAGCACGGGCCTCCAGGACTGGCAGCGCCAGATGTCGGGGGCGCGTCGGATGGCCAGTCCGTTCGCATCCCCCACCCACGTAGAGGCCTGGGGGCCATCGGGCACCCCGAGGGAGGAGGAGGAGGTGTGGTCCGTCCCGGCTCCCTCTGTAGGGGAGGTCCCGGTACACCGCGACACCTTGGACTCCCCCCCCCTTCCGTCCCAGGTGCATCGGGTGGGCAACGGGCAGGACAGGCTGGCAGCTCGCCATCCCAGTCGCCCGGGCCGCAGCCTGGCCCATCTAGGCCAGGACGCCCCAGGAAACGGCCGCCAAAGGGATCCAGTGTCAGAGGGCAGGAATCACAGGAGTCCACCTCCAGTTCTGCTGTACCATCTGGGGAACCACGTAGACGTAGTCAAAGGGCCCGTAAGGCCAAACAATTAGACACTGAGTAAGTTGGCACGGGTGCAGGGCACAGATGAGTTTTAGGGGCTAGGGCACGTGCATGAACTCCTTTGGTTATTAAAGTCAATGTTACACCTACCGAAGCTGCCTTTGTGCTCTGTCCAAAGTGTGCAGGCGTGTCATGTACGTTGAGCGCAAGTGTGTGTGTGACGGGTGGTCTTACCTCAGCCCCAGGTGAGTCTGCCCCCTTCCCCCTGGGCCGCCATCAACATCCCCCGGGCAGAGGACGGGACCGTGCGCTTCAGTGTCACAGCCGCATGCAGGGATGGTCCGGGTGGATGGTGGTACTGTGGCCATGGGTCAGACATAGTCCAACGATGTAGAGCCAGGAGCTCATCGGAGGCGGGTTGTCATCATCCTCCATGGCCTGCGATAGACACGCGTCCACCCGCAACTGGGTGAGCCCGGCCCGTTGTGCCGCCGGTGGATCGGCAATTGGGGGGGGGTGGTGTGCATGCGGGTGGGGTGTGTGGGGTTGGGGAGGGGGGTGAGGGTGCTGGGTGGGTGGATGGGTGGGGGGTGTGGGTGGTCGGCTGTTGTCATGGTGTGCGGTCTGTGGCCATACTACCCGATTCCCACGCCCATCTAGTCAGTGAAGCGGGCGTCTATCAGTCTGTCCCGTGCCCGCTGGGCCAGCCGGTAACGGTGGACAGCCACCCGCCTGTGTCTACCCCGTCTGCCCTGACCATTGCCCCCATCCCCCTCATCTGGGGAGGACTGCGCCTCTTCCTGCTGCTCCTCCACTCCGCCCTCCTCTGCCTGCGACACATCGCCCCTCTGCTGGGCTATGTTGTGCAGGACGCAGCACACCACAATGATGCGGCCGACCCTATCTGACCGATACTGGAGGGCGCCCCCAGAGAGGTCCAGGCACCTGAAACGCATCTTCAGCACGCCAAAGCACCTCTCGATCACTCCCCTTGTCGCTACATGGGCATCATTGTAGCGGTTCTCCGCCTCATTGCGTGGCCTCCGTATGGGCGTCATCAGCCACGATCGCAATGGGTAGCCCCTGTCGCCCAGCAACCAGCCCCTCAGCCGGGGATGGCGTCCCTCGTACATGCCGGGGATGGATGACCGCGACAACACAAATGAGTCGTGTACACTGCCTGGGTGACGGGCGCAGACGTGCAGGATCATCATGCGGTGGTCGCAGACCACCTGTACGTTCATCGAATAGGTCCCCTTCCTATTAGTGAACACGGCCCTGTTCCCTGCAGGTGGCCGCACCGCGACGTGCATCCCATCGATCGCGCCCTGGACCATAGGGAACCCGGCAACGGCAGAGAAGCCCACGGCACGGGCATCTTGGCTGGCCCGGTCCACGGGGAAGCGGATGTAGCGGTGCGCCATGGCATAAAGGGCATCTGTCACTGCCCGGATGCACCGATGCACCGATGTCTGCGATATGCCGGACAGGTCCCCACTCGGTGCCTGGAATGACCCCGTTGCATAAAAGTTCAGGGCCACCATAACCTTGACGGACACGGGGAGAGGGTGTCCCCCGCCAGTGCCACGCGGTGACAGGTGTGCCAGCAGGTGGCAGATGTGTGCCACGGTTTCCCGGCTCATCCGGAGTCTCCTCCTGCATTCCCGGTCCGTGAGGTCCTGGTATGACTGCCGGGGCCGGTACACACGGGGAGCCCTCGGGTGCCTCCGTTGCCGTGGGGCCGCGACGTCCTCCTCCCCCTCCTCGTCCTGTCGGTCAGGTGTCCCTCCAGCCTGGGCGGCTGCCGCCTGCCCCTCTGCGGCAGCCTGCGCCGCCTCTCTGGCACGCTCCTCCTCCTCCTCCTCCTCCTCATCCAGGGCAACATAGACATGAGCGGCTGCCACCACGGCGGCCAACATCGCTGGATGGTCTGAAAACATGACGGCCTGGTGAGGGGGGGAGGGGAACGACGACATGTCATCATTGCCCATATCCCCTCCTCCCCCCAGCCAGGTGGCATGGACCGCATGGGTCCAACTGTTGGAGGCTGGCACCTGGCCAGGTGGACCAACTCATTTGCCCTCCCATCACCCACCCCGGCACGGACCCCCCCCAACCCCCAACCTCCACCCCAGCACGGATCCCCCCAACCCCCAACCTCCACCCCAGCACGGACCCCCCCCCCAACCTCCACCCCAGCACGGACCCCCCCCCCAACCCCCAACCTCCACCCCAGCACGGACCCCCCCCAACCCCCAACCTCCACCCCAGCACGGACCCCCCCCAAACCCAACCTCCACCCCGGCACGGACCCCCCCCCAACCCCCAACCTCCACCCCAGCACGGACCCCCCCCCCCCCCAACCTCCATCCCAGCACGGACCCCCCCCCCAACCTCCACCCCAGCACGGACCCCCCCCAACCTCCACCCCGGCACGGACCCCCTCCCCAACCTCCACCCCAGCACGGACCCCCCCCAACCCCCAACCTCCACCCCAGCACGGACCCCCCCCAACCCCCAACCTCCACCACAGCACGGACCCCCCCCCAAACCTCCACCCCAGCACGGACCCCCCCCAACCTCCACCCCTGCACGGACCCCCCCCAACCCCCAACCTCCACCCCAGCACGGACCCCCCCCCAACCTCCACCCCAGCACGGACCCCCCCCCAACCTCCACCCCAGCACGGACCCCCCCCAACCTCCACCCCGGCACGGACCCCCTCCCCAACCTCCACCCCAGCACGGAGCCCCCCCCAACCTCCACCCCAGCACGGACCCCCCCAACCCCCAACCTCCACCCCAGCACGGACCCCCTCCCCAACCTCCACCCCAGCACGGACCCCCCGCAACCCCCAACCTCCACCCCAGCACGGACCCCCCCCAACCCCCAACCTCCACCCCAGCACGGACCCCCCCCAACCCCCAACCTCCACCCCAGCACGGACCCCCCCCAACCCCCAACCTCCACCACAGCACGGACCCCCCCCCAAACCTCCACCCCAGCACGGACCCCCCCCCAACCTCCACCCCTGCACGGACCCCCCCCAACCCCCAACCTCCACCCCAGCACGGACCCCCCCCCAACCTCCACCCCAGCACGGACCCCCCCCCAACCTCCACCCCAGCACGGACCCCCCCCAACCTCCACCCCGGCACGGACCCCCTCCCCAACCTCCACCCCAGCACGGAGCCCCCCCCAACCTCCACCCCAGCACGGACCCCCCCAACCCCCAACCTCCACCCCAGCACGGACCCCCTCCCCAACCTCCACCCCAGCACGGACCCCCCGCAACCCCCAACCTCCACCCCAGCACGGACCCCCCCCAACCCCCAACCTCCACCCCAGCACGGGGCCCCCCCCAACCTCCACCCCAGCACGGACCCCCCCCCAACCCCCAACCTCCACGCCAGCACGGACCCCCCCAACCCCCAACCTCCACCCCAGCACGGACCCCCCCCCAACCTCCACCCCAGCACGGACCCCCCCCAACCTCCACCCCAGCACGGACCCCCCCCAACCCCCAACCTCCACCCCAGCACGGACCCCCCCCCCAACCTCCACCCCGGCACGGACCCCCCCCCAACCCCCAACCTCCACCCCAGCACGGACCCCCCCCCAACCTCCACCCCAGCACGGACCCCCCCCAACCTCCAACCCGGCACGGACCCCCCCAACCCCCAACCTCCACCCCAGCACGGACCCCCCCCCCCAACCTCACCCCAGCACGGACCCCCCCCCCAACCTCCACCCCAGCACGGACCCCCCCCAACCTCCACCCCGGCACGGACCCCCTCCCCAACCTCCACCCCAGCACGGACCCCCCACAACCCCCAACCTCCACCCCAGCACGGACCCCCCCCCCCAACCTCCACCCCAGCACGGACCCCCCCAACCCCCAACCTCCACCCCAGCACGGACCCCCTCCCCAACCTCCACCCCAGCACGGACCCCCCCAACCTCCACCCCAGCACGGACCCCCCCCAACCCCCAACCTCCACCCCAGCACGGAGCCCCCCCAACCTCCACCCCAGCACGGACCCCCCCCCAACCCCCAACCTCCACCCCAGCACGGACCCCCCCCAACCCCCAATCTCCACCCCAGCACGGACCCCCCCCCCAACCTCCACCCCGGCACGGACCCCCCCCCCAACCCCCAACCTCCACCCCAGCACGGACCCCCCCCCCCCAACCTCCACCCCAGCACGGACCCCCCCCCCAACCTCCACCCCAGCACGGACCCCCCCCCCAACCTCCACCCCGGCACGGACCCCCTCCCGGCACTCCCCCGGAGCCCGGCCTACTCTAACCACCCCCCCCCCCCCCGCCGCACACACACACACACAAGCCGAGACACACCTCTCCTCACGCAATCAGTCTGCGGCCACGCCATTTCCTGCCCAGAGCCAACCCCCCAGGCCGTCACTCACCTCCTCGCTGATCGGCGTGAGCCTGGAGCACCGGGTCACGCCGATGAAAAGGAGGTTTGATTCACGTCGACGTGAACGGTCATCACGTCGACGGGACTTCGGCCCATCCGGAAGGGAGAATATCGGCAGGCCGAAAATCGGCTGCCTTGCGCAGACCCGTGACATTCTCCGCGGCAGCGGCGCCATTAACGCCCCGCCGACTTTTCTCCCTTCGGAGACTTCGGCGGGGGCGGGGGCGGGATTCACGGCGGCCAACGGCCATTCTCCGACCCGGCGGGGGGTCGGAGAATGACGCCCAGGTTTGTGACCAAAACACAACCTCCAAAGAACTTTGCTTCCTGAAGTCAATGACCAGCTCTTTAGTTTTGGTGGCATTGAGGGAGAGATTGTTGTCGTTGCACCACTCCACTAGATTCTCTACCTCCCTCCTGTACTCGGACTCGTCATTATTCGAGATCCGGCCCACTATGGTCGTATCGTCAGCAAACTTGTAGATGGAGTTGGAACCAAGTTTTACCACCCAGTCGTGTGTGTACAGGGAGTAGAATAGGGGGCTACGTACGAGACCTTGCGGGGCGCCGGTGTTGAGGACTATTGTGGAGTCAAACCAGCTGGTCCGAGGAGACAGAAGAGCTCTTACGTGACTGCTTAGAGACAGTGGACTGGTCCATATTTAAGAACTCAGCGACCAACTTAAATGAGTATGCCACCACCATCACAGACTTCATCAGCAAATGTGTGGACAAACCATTATTTGATTCGTACCTAGCTGGTGAGCCAAAGTTATTACAGAAATGCTGGAAATAGTCAGCAGGCCTGGCAGTATCTGTGGAGAGACAGCGAAGCAGTTCATGTTTCCGGTATGTGACTTTTAAGGTCACCCTAACTATGTTTCTCTCTTCAGAGATGCTGCAAGATAAGACATGTGGGGCGAGATTCTCCAACCCCCCGCCGGGTCGGAGAATCGCCGGGGGCTGGCGTGAATCCCGCCCCCGCCGGTTGCTGAATTCTCCGGCACCGGAGGCACCCACGGTGGCCTGGCCCGCGATCGGGACCCACCGATCCGCGGGCGGGCCTGTGCCGTAGGGGCACTCTTTTCCTTCCGCCTTCACCACGGACTCCACCATGGCGGAGGCGGAAGAGACTCCCTCCACAGCGCATGTACGGGGATGCCGTGAGCGGCCGCTAACGCTCCCGCGCATGCGCCGCCCGGCAATTTCATTTCAGCGCCAGCTGGCGGGGCACTTCCGCTATCTGGCGGGGCGGAAATCAGTCTGGCGCGGACCTAGCCCCTCAAGGTTAGGGCTCGGCCTCCCAAGACGCGGAGGATTCCGCACCTTTGGGGCGGCATGATGCCCAACTGATTTGCGCCGTTTTTGGCGCCTGTCGGCGGACTTCGCGCTGATACCGGAGAATTTCGCCCGTGTTTCCTGCATTCTCTGTTTTTAATCACTCATTGTGTGCCACTGGCTGGAACAGTTTCTTTAAGGTACTCATTACACACATGTTGGACCTTTTGTTTTATGCTCTGTATTTCGGAAAGTGCATCAAGATCAAAGAGATGGAGAGGAATGTACCCATAATAATTGAGGGGTTTATTTGGGTTGAAAGTTGACGGAAACAATTTCTAATTATCTTGATGACCTGTGTTACCTATTCTGATGACCTGAAACATTAACTTTGTTTCTCTGTCCAAATGCTGCCTGATAAGAGTATTTCCAGCAATTTGGTGTTTTTATTTCAGATTCCCAGCGTCTGCAGTGTTTTGCTTTTGTTTTCATTACCTCACCCGATTATCACGAGTTGTGACTATCTAATTACTAACAGCTGTGTTATTTATTGAGAGAGGAAAAACCCAATGAATTAAATTGTGAAAGCACTATACTTAGCACCTTTGTATGGCTAATAGTTAGTGAATAGAATATTTATGTTTTTGTGAGCTCCTGTGTATAAGTGTGTGAGAGGGAGGTGGAGATAGACGGACATGGAGGCAGTCACAGGGATGGTCGGAACCAATCACAAGCACTAAATTTAATGTTTGCAGATATCTCTGAGAAAGTGCAGCTAGACATTGAATCATTGTCACCAGCCTCAGCCAATGTTGCCAGGCCTCTGTCATGTTTCTCCAAGGTGACAGATACATGAAACTGCCAATTAACTAAACATCACATGTAATTGCCAGCTGTGCCAAGTCTTAGGCACACGTTCCTCAATTCTGCCAATCCACAGGTTCCTCCTCCACAATCATACCAGATCAAGGACAAATCCATTTTGCCAAATTCAGTAGCCCTACTGCAATACTGTCAAACTCCAGACTGAGTTCTGCTGGATTCTAAGATCACTCCCCCAGTTCTACCAAAGCCTGGGATTTATAATTATATGTCCCCTCCCCAGTCTTTCTGAATATCAAGAAAATTCGTGAAGCATCACTGTAAGTATAGGGAAATTGTATTGATTGCGAAATTGATTTACTTTGCTGATAAACTTGCATTATTCAAAAATCCTCCTGAATTTTGTTGGAATTCTAAATAATTTGGTTTGTCTTAGTATCAATTGGATTCACCTCTGAAGATGGAATTTAATGACCTCTCCCATGGTGACTTTGTGATGGGGCCATTTAATCAGGTGGGAGGGTGGCAAGTGAAGACCTTCCCACCTCTGGAAGGTTCATGGAAAGCCTTTCCACTTCCAATCGAGGCCCTTAAATGGGCAATGAAAGCATTCTTCAAAAGTGCCTGATTGAGGGAGCCAACTTTGGGATCAGGTTCGGGGAGAGTGTTCCCTGACAGCCTTGTTGCTGACCCCTCTCTCCCCTTCCCCCATAATCTTCATCCTGTGAAACCCCTCCCACCATCACTCACTGGGCCCTTTGTGACTAGGTGTCAGGCGGATGCATTACTGGTTGCAACTCTGACTCTCCTGTGGTTCTGCTGAGCAATGAAAAGCTGGAGGTCTCTGATTGGTTGTTGCTGTTGGTGGGCGGGTCTGCCACCTTGATCCCGGGGATGACCTGCTTGTTATCCAGTTGAGGACGTTCTCGAAAAGAGGTGATGCAGACCTCTGGCTGGCTATCCAGTCGGTGGACAATATCACTGATGCCTACATTAAATTCCACCCTGAGTCTGCTGAGAGTTACCAATTGATGTCCTCTCTGTCTGCTCAGATGGATGTTAAGAAACCTGTGGCATTATTTTTTTTAAAAACACTGTAGTTGTTCTGATTGATAATTAACATTCAACCACTATCACTGAAAGAGATTATCTAATATATCTTACTGCTGTTTGTGGGACTGTCTACGTAATAGACAATGATAACATAATAATAACATAATAACTATTTTAATACTAATTCATTGGCTCTGATGAATTTGTGACATTAAGAAGGTGCAAGTGGCAATATAATACAAATTGTTTCTTTAAGTGGGCTGTGATAAAGATTTTCAGTCTCTTTTCCTTCGGTTATACTCTTTTTGCCTCTCATTATCAAAACAAATCTATACTAATGTTTGGAGCAGAGAGTGAGACTATGTATCGCTATTACATTACTGGACCAGAAACTCAGGGATCAAGGTATAAAAATTCTCCTTGGGTGCGTGGCACAATTCGGGACCTGCCACTGTTGGCTCCATTGCAGATAGGTAGCCTGCAGATTTAGTTCTCCACATTAATATGGCTATAGAATGGAGATGAGTGGTTTCTGCACTGCTGCCTTTTTCTTCATGCAGCTAGCTGCTTCTGTACTCAGCAGGAGGCTCAACAGCATTGTGCTGAGCGTCTGCGGTGCAGGCAGCCTGCTTTTGAAACCAGGTTGTTTCTTTTACAGATGTGCTGTGCTGTAATTTAAAACATGGTAAGTGGAACAGCAAGACAGAGAGAGGGTTCCAGGGAGATCATCAGGGGCCCATGCTTCTCTCAGATAAATGACATGGGAACACCATGTTTGCTTGCTTCCCAACACTAACAGAACTGCATGGGCAGATCGCAAATCTCAATCTGTGCTCAATAGGACAAACGCAATTTTAGTTTATTTTGCTGCCTGACGCCGTGAGTCTGTTTTGCTGATCATTATCTGCCAAATCCAGTGCCAGTGGAAATTAAATTTTTGTCTTTGCTGCTTGGGTAGTAAACTAGCAGACACAAAATGGACTGGGTCAAACTAGGTAGGTCAAGGCAATGAAGTTGAAAACCGACATCTAGGTTCCTCTGTACAGCACCTCCGTTAACATCAGTTCCATGTATGGGAGATTACAGTATCAGAATTGTTAGAGACATCTTTAAATGCCTCATTTGCTAGACTAATTAGGCCAACACACAGATTGATCAAAAAACATAAACCTCCAGATGTGTGATCTTTAATCAGAACTGATGAAAGGTTACAGGCCTGAAATGTTGACTTAGTTTTCACAGATGCTGCCAGACCTGCTAAGTATTTACAGCATATTTTTATAATTTTTAGGATTCACAGTATTTTGTTAGCTGTTTTAGCATGTTCTTTTTCCAAATTTATGGAGGATCTTTTTGTCTGAATATGATTATTCTCACAGGGGCAAACTAATTGTTCTTGATATGGGGCAAGTTCTCTTCCTTCCCACAGCCAGCATTAAGCATAGCTAAACAGCGATGATGGAAGATATCATTAATAGTGATATCAATGGCATTTACCCAACAGTAACCTGCTCACTGATGCTTGGCTTAGTTTCATCAGAACCAGTCTTAGTTCAAACCTGGACCAAAGAGCTGAATTCCAGACGTTAGGTGGGAGTGAGTTCTCTTGACATCAAGGCAGGGTTTGACCGAGTGTGGCATCAAGGAGTCCTATCAAAATTGGAGTCAAAAGCATCAGTCCCAACACTGACTCCTGGGAAACTCCACTACAAACCTTCCAATAGTCAGACCCATTAAGTCAGCCAGTATCATTTCCATGTCGCTACTACTATGGGCGGCACGATAGCCTAGTGGTTAGCACTGTTGCTTCACAGCGCCAGGGACCCGGGTTCGTTTCCTGGCTTGGGTCACTGTCTGTGTGGAGTCTGCACATTCTTCCCGTGTCTAAGTGGGTTTCCTCCGGGTGCTCCGGTTTCCTCCCACAAGTCCCGAAAGACATGGGGCGGGATTCTCCAACCCCACGCCGGGTAGGAGAATCGCCAGGGGTTGGCGTGAATCCTGCCCCCGCTGTCCTCCAAATTCTCTGGCCCCCCAAAAATCGTCCCGCCTCGGAGAATGGCGGGGTCCAGCGCGACTCAATGGGCCCCGGGGCTGCCCGAATTCTCCGGCCCGCGATGGGCCATAGTCCCGCCCGTCTTTTGCCAGTCCCGCCGGCGTAAATTGGAGTAGGTCCTTACCGGCAGGACCTGGCGGCGCGGGCGGCCTCCGGGGTTCTTGGGGGGGGGGGGGGATTTCTGGCCCCGGGAGGTGTCCCCACGGTGGCCTGGTCCACGATCGGGGCCCACCGATCCGCGGGCGGGCCTGTGCCGTGGGGGCACTCTATTGTTCCGCACCAGCGGCTGTAGTGGTCCGCCATGGCCGGTGTGGAAATTAAGCCCGCTGCGCATGCGCGGGGATGACGCCAGCACACGCTGGTGCTCCTGCGCATGCACCAACTCGCACCGGCCAGCGGAGGCCCTTCAGCGCTGGTTGGCGTGGCCCCAAGCCCCTTTCCTGCTGGCCGGCAGGGCGTCAACCACTCCGAGGAAGGCCTGGCCCCTGAAGGTGCGAAGGATTCCGCACCTTTGGGGCGGCCCAACGCTGGAGTGGTTCACGCCACTCCGTCCCGCCGGAGTTGCCCGCCCCCCGATTACAGCAGAATCCCGTCTATGCTGTTAGGTAAGTTGGACATTCTGAATTCTCCCTCAGTGTACCTGAACAGGCGGCAGAGTGTGGTGACTAGGGGATTTTCACAGTAACTTCATTGCGGTGTTAATGTAAGCCTACTTGTTACACTAATAAAATATTATTACTATCTCTACCATCAGCATCTAATCCCTTCTTCCTTATATGTTTGACAACAATTGATGATCGTTCTATGGTCACAATTACTGAGACTCGCTTTTAATTCCAGGTTTAATTAATTGAATTTGAATTCAACAACTGGAATCTGATCTAGTTACGTTTCTAGTCCATGGTAATGCTCAGGAAGTTGATAGGATACCCCCAGGGTCATACCATTGAATGTCAGAGGTTAGATTCTCTCTTGTTGGAGATGGTAATTGCCTGGAACTTGTATGGCATGAGCGTTATTTGCCACTAAGCCTTAATGTTGTCCAGGTCTTGCTGCAGGTGGGCACTGGCTGCATCAGGAACTGAGGAGTGTGACTAATACTGAACACTATGCAATCATTAGATAGATCCACATTTCTGAATTAAGGGAAGGTCATTGATGAAGAAGTTATTGATGGTTTGGTCTACTATGTTACCCTGAGGAATTCCTGCAGCAATGTCCTGGGGCTGTGATGTTTGGCCTCCAACAACCACAACCATCTACTTTTGTGCTCTCTGTATGACTCCAACCATGGGAGAGTTTCCCTCTGATTTCCATTGCCTTCAGTTTTACTTGGCTCCTTGATGCAACACTTAATCAGATGCTGCCTTGATGTGAAGTGCTGCCACTCTTTCCCCACCTCTGGAATTCAGCTTTGCGGTAGTGGAGGTATTACGGTACCTGGCAATGCTGGAACACCATTGGTAGAAACTGTATGCTTCCTATTGGTCAAGATGTATGGTAGCTCCACCCTGCTAGGCGGGGTATAAGAGCCCGTGCCTCCCCAGCAGCCTTCATTCTGTACCTGAGCTGCTGAAGGAAACATCTCGCTTATTAAAGCTTTCAGTTGGACGACAACCTCGCTTTAGTGGTCATTGATCGTGCATCAATTTAATAAGCTAGTTTTAAAAAGGATGGAGCTCCGAATCAAGCCTGAGTGTCTGCAACTCAGCCCCCACGCGGTGAACTCAGCGGCAATCTTCAAGCACTGGCTGGCGTGCTTTAAAGGGTATCTTGGGAAGGCCGAAAACACACTCACGGGAGAACAGAAAATGCAAGTCCCGCACTCAGGGTGATCCCGGAGATTTACACCCTCATCGACGAAGCGGAAGACTTCGATGCAGAAATAGAGCTGCTAAAAGGACATTATATTCGCCCGTAAACCAGGTCTACGCCCGACATCTGCTAGCAACGAGGCGACAGATCCCTGGGCAATTGCTGGAAGAATTCTACCGTGCACTCCTGGTGTTGGGGAGAAACTGCAGCTGCCCGCAAGTCTCGGCGAGCGAACACACTGAACTCTTGGTCCGGGCGCTTTCGTGGCAGGTATGCTATCCTCCCAAATCCGCCAGCGATTGCTAGAAAAAGACACGCTAGGTCTCAAGAAGGCACGGGCCCTTGCAGGCTCCCTGGATGTGGCCTCCAGAAACGCCCGCGCTTACGTTCCAGACCGCGCGGCAGCCCCCTGGGCAGCGTGGAACCCCTCCGCAGTCGACCCCGAGACATCCCCAACCCCCCACAAGATTGTGCTGCAAGGCGGCCTGGCAACCCCGAGGGGCCCCGCTGCTACATTTGCGGGCAGGCCAAGCACCCCCGCCAGCGCTGCTCGGCCCGCGCATCCACCTGCAAGGGATGCGGTAAAAAGCGCCATTCCGTGGTGGTATGCCAGGCCCGTGCGGTTTTTTTTCATAGAATTTAAGTGCAGAAGGAGGCCATTCAGCCCATCGAGTCTGCACCGGCTCTTGGAAAGAGCACCCTACCCAAGTTCAGCACCTCCACCCTATCCCCATAACCCAACACTAAGGGCAATTTTGGACACTAAGGGCAATTTATCATGACCAATCCACCTAACCCGCACATCTTTGGACTGTGGGAGGAAACCGGAGCACCCGGAGGAAACCCACGCACACACGGGGAGGATGTGCAGACTCCGCACAGACAGTGACCCAAGCCGGAATCGAACCTGGGACCCTGGAGCTGTGAAGCAATTGTGCTATCCACAATGCTACCGCTACGGTCTACGGCGGCGAATGCGGACCGCCACCACAAACCTACCCACGGTCCCCGTGCGGCCAGCGGGCACCGCCATCTTCCTACTCCAGGGCCACCTGCGGCCCCCGGGTGCCGCCATCTTGTCCCGCGGACGCCACGTTAGAGGGACGGGCGCCGCCATTTTGTGCACCTCCAGCCATGTGCGACCAATGGGAGCCGCCATCTTGGATGAACCCCCAGGACCCCAGCTCGGCTGACCACACACTGCCCGAAGACAACACACAACTGCTGCGATTAGCCTCGGTGACTCTGGATCAGTCCCGGCCTCGAACACTCTCAACTGCTACAACGACTGTATTTATCAACGGGCACGAGACGTCCTGTCTAATCGACTCTGGGAGCACAGAGAGCTTCATACACGCCGACACGGTAAGGCGCTGTTCTCTTCGCGTCCACCCCGTTAATCAAAATATCTCCCTGGCCTCCGGTTCCCACTCAGTAGAGATAAAGGGGTTTTGTGCAGCAAACCTCACAGTCCAGAGAAGAGAGTTCAAAAATTACCGGCTCTACGTCCTTCCCCACCTCTGCGCGGCCACACTACTAGGTTTAGACTCCCAGTGTAACCTCCAAAGTCTAACCTTCAAATTTGGCGGCCCTATACCCCTCCTCACTGTCTGCGGCCTCGCGACCCTTAAGGTCGACCCGCCTTCCCTGTTTGTGAGCCTCACCCCGGATTGCAAACCCGTCGCCACCAGGAGCAGACGGTACAGTGCCCAGGACCAGATCTTTATTAGGTCAGAGGTCCAAAGGCTACTGAGGGAAGGAGTCATTGAAGCTAGCAACAGTCCCTGGAGAGCTCAAGTAGTGGTGGTAAAAACCGGGGAGAAGCATAGGATGGTCATCGACTACAGTCAGACCATCAACAGATTTACACAGCTGGACGTGTACCCTCTCCCCCGCATATCCCACCTGTTAAACAGGATCGCGCATTACAAGGTCTTCTCCACGGTGGACCTTAAGTCCGCCTACCACCAGCTCCCATCTGCACTAGTGACCGCAAATACACTGCCTTCAAGGCAGATGGGCGGATCTATCACTTTTTAAGGGTTCCCTTCGGTGTCACCAACGGGGTCTCGGTCTCCCAGCGCGAGATGGATTGAGTGGTTGACCGGTACGGTTTACGGGCAACATTCCCGTATCTCGATAATGTCACCTCTGCGGCCACGACCAGCAGGACCACGACACCAACCTCCGAAAATTCCTCCAGACCGCAAAGATTCTTAACCTTACATACAACAAGGATAAATGCGTGTTTAGCACCGACCGCCTAGCCATCCTCGGCTACGTAGTGCGAAATGGAGTTATAGGCCCCGACCCTGAACGCATGCGCCCCCTTATGGAATTCCCCCTCCCTCACTGCCCCAAGGCCCTGAAGCGCTGCCTAGGGTTTTTCAGTTACTACGCCCAGTGGGTCCCCAACTATGCGGACAAGGCCCGTCCCCTGATCCAATCCTCAGCCTTTCCCCTGTCGATAGAAGCCCACCAGGCCATCAGCCACATCAAAGCAAACATTGCAAAGGCCACGATGCACGCCATTGACGGCTCCCTCCCCTTCCAGGACGAGAGCGACGCGTCTGATGTAGCTCTGGCGGCCATCCTCAACCAACGGGCAGGCCCGTGGCCCTCTTCTCGCGTACCCTCCATGCTTACGAAATCCGTCACTCCTCAGTCGAAAAGGAGGCCCAGACCATAGTAGAAGCTGTGCGACATTGGAGTCATTACCTGGCCGGCAGGAGATTCACTCTCCTCACTGAGCAACTGTCGGTTGCTTTCATGTTTGATAATGCACAGCGGGGCAAGATAAAAAACGATAGGATCTTGCGGTGGAGGATTGAACTCTCCACCTACAACTACGAGATCTTCTATCGTCCCTGGAAGCTAAACGAGCCTCCTGATGCCCTGTCCCGCGGCACATGTGCCAACGCCCACGTGGACCGCCTCTGAGCCCTCCACGAGGACCTCTGCCACCCGGGGGTCACTCGCTTTTTCCACTTTATCAAGACCCGCAACCTGCCCTACTCCATCGAGGAGGTCAGGACAGCCACCAGGGACTGCCAAATCTGCGCGGAGTGCCTTCTACCGGCCAGAGAAAGCGCACCTGATAAAGGCTTCCCGTCCCTTTGAACGCCTCAGCATGGACTTCAAAGGCCCCCTCCCCTCCACCGACCGCAACACGTACTTCCAGAACGTGATTGACGAGTACTCCCGGTTCCCATTCGCCATCCCCTGCCCTGACATGACCGCAACCACCGTCATCAAGGCCCTCCATAGCATCTTTGCACTGTTCGGGTTCCCCTCTTACATACATAGTGATAGGGGGTCCTCCTTTATGAGCGACGAACTGCGTCAATTCCTGCTCAGCAAGGGCATCGCCTCAAGCAGGACGACCAGTTACAACCCCCGGGGTAATGGACAGGTAGAGAGGGAGAACGGAACGGTCTGGAAGACCATCCTACTGACCCTACGGTCCAGGAATCTCCCAGTCTCCCGCTGGCAGGAAGTCCTCCCGGTTGCCCTCCACTCCATCCGATCACTGCTTTGTACCACAACCAACCAGACACCTCACGAATGTCTCCTTGTCTTCCCCAGGAAGTCCTCATCTGGGACCTCGCTCCCGACCTGGCTGGCAGCTCCCGGACCCATCGTGCTCCGAAAACACGTGCGGGCGCACAAGTCGGACCCGTTGGTCGAGAGGGTCCATCTTCTCCACTCTAACCCCCAGTACGCCTACGTGGCGTACCCCGATGGCCAACAAGACACAGTCTGCCTATGAGACCTGGTGCCCGTCGGAGCCCAACGCACACCCCAGCCACCTGTCCCACCCTCCCCTCCACCAGGGCACCTTTCAGGAGGATCGGTCCTTCCGCCGACCCCGTCTAGGCTCCCCCCCCACCCACCGACGCACCCCGCAGGCGCTCCCTTCCCAGATCAACCATTTTCCCCACCAGCGCTGTCTAGGGGTGTCAAAGCTGCCACGGAGATCGAAGCCACGCTCCCGGAGTCACAGACGCCCGAGCCTCCACCGGAGTCACCACCGAAGCTCCGACGATCACAGAGGACGACTGATTGCTTCATTTTAAATTGTAAATTTAAATCATAAATTGTAAATAGTTATTAGAATTATAAATAGTTACAAAATGCTGTATGGAGGTATTACGGTACCTCCATAACTAATTCTACCACGTTGCCATGTTTGTCGTATCAGGCCACCACCCCCGCCGAACTCTTTTTTAACAGGGGGTGAATGTGGTAGTAGAGGTATTACGGTACCTGGTAATGCTGGAACACCATTGGTAGAAACTGTATGCTTCCTATTGGTCAAGATGTATGGTAGCTCCGCCCTGCTAGGCGGGGTATAAGAGCCCGTGCCACCCCAGCAGCCTTCATTCTGTACCTGAGCTGCTGGGGGAAACATCTAGCTTATTAAAGCCTTCAGTTGGACTACAACCTCGCTTTAGTGGTCATTGATCGTGCATCAAGCTCTTTAGTCCATTTTTGGATCAATGGCGAAATGACTGGTGGAATGAGGTGAGTGCCCCTGGCAGTACCCAAACTCAGCATCAGTGAGGAGATTATTAGTGACTAATTGCTGCTTGATAAAAATGAAACTACACATTCCATCACTTTGCTGTTGTTTGAGAGTATGATGGGGTAGTAATTGGCCAGATTGGAAATATCCTGCATTTTTTAAACAGGACATACCTGGGCAATTTTCCACATTGGTGAGTACTGGAACAGCTGATTTCTAGAGAACAATGATTTCCAGAGAAACATCATCAACGGTACAGCTGGATATTGTCAGTGTTCCTAGCCTTTGCTGTTTATGGTGCCTTCAGCCATTTATGGTGCCTTCAGCCATTTTTTGATATCAAATGAAGTAAATGGCATTGTCTGAAGACTGGCATCTATGATACTAGGCAGAAGAGGATGCCAAGCTGGATTTCCACTTGATATTCCTGGCTGAAGATGGTTGCATTCACACCACTTTCTGGGTAAGGACGTTTCTCCTGAGTTCTAAATTTGCCTCCTTGGTGACTCTCTTACATGGATAGCCTTTTCCCCAAACTTGGAAATACTTTCTGTCTACTGTATCAAAAACCTTTCATGATTTGACAACCCTCATCCCTCTCTTACAAGAGAAAATTAAAACACTCAGCCTGTTCATACTTCCCTGATTGACGCATCTTTGCAGTTTTGATATCAACCTTGGAAATCTTTTTTGCATCCTCTCCAGTGCCACTATTTTATGTAGCATTCTGACTAGCGTTATACACACACTTTTCCTCTTTACCGATATCCTCTGGTCATTTCATTTTGGGTTGATGAAATCCTCTATTATTACGATTCTATGTTTAAAAAAAAAATAAGTTAATTTGTTTGCAGAGTTCTTCTTCCACCTCACTTCCATCATTAGATGGTCTGTTGACTACCCCTATTAGTGTGGTTGATTCTTTTTAATCTCACCTCTATCCAAATAAATTCCATTTCAGCCTTACTGATGGCTGCATCACTTTTTTAATAGCAGTTTTAACCTCAAAGTACAGCTGTCCACCACCCCTTTCCCCCCTCTATTTTTTAATAAATATGTCTGTCCTTCAATGTTTATTTCCCAGTCCTGATTTTTCTGTAGCCATGGTTTAATAATCCTGACTACATCTGGGGCAGGATTCTCCCATCCCGCGGCAGAGTGTCCACACCATCGTAAACGCTGTTGTGTTTTATGACGGCGTGAACAGGCTGCTGCCAGGAGTAATTTTGGCCCCTACAGGGGCCAGCAGGGCGCTGGAATGGTTCACGCCGCTCCAGCTGCCGATCCCGGCACGAACTGGGTGCCGCGGGATCCGCGCACGCGCAGTGGCACCGGAGCCAATGTGCACATGCACTGTGGGGCCAGCGCCAACACGCACATGCGCGGTTGCCTCCTTCAACGCTCCGACCCCGCCGAAACATGGCGCAGGAGTACAGGGGCCGGCACGTAGGAAAAGAAGCCGGGGGATAGAGAGGCCGGCCCGCCGATCGGTGGGCCCCGATCGCGAGCTATGCCGCATCGGAGGCCCCCCCTGGCGTCGTTGCCCCCCTCCATGCCCGCACAGGCCGCCACCCGACCATTGCACGCAGAGTTTCCGCCGGCTGCGAGCAGGTGTGGACGGTGCCGGTGGGACTCAGCGTTTTAACTATGGCCGCCTGGCCCATCCCGGGCCGAGAATCAGCGGGCTGGCCACATAGAGCGGCCTGCGACCGGCGTGGCGCCAACCATGCTGGCGCCAATGGCGAATCGCGTTCTGCCGTCGGGGGGGGTGGCGTGGCCTGGTCTTGAGGATTCTGCAGCCCGGCCCCGGGCTGAGAGAATCCCGCCCCTGGTTCCTTGCAATGGATTATTGGCTCCAGTTCACTTGTTCTGTTACAGACAATGCTAACCTGTACAGACAATGTTACAATCCCAGTTGGTTTTATAATTGAAAAGGAAGATGCCAGAATGGGACCCTGGCTTAAAAGATCGTGCCTTTTAGTTATTTTTCATTTAACGGGGAGGAACAAAGTCACAGGACTGCTAATTCTTTTTAACAACAAGGAAAAGACATTTATTAAAGATGAAAAAATTGGATCATGATATAACACGTCTTTAACCTCCTCTCCCCCCCCCCTCCTTATTTTAACAATTACAAGGTTTTAGGATTAACATGGATTACAAAATACATCTTAATCTACAGTGGTCTCATTCACACAAATGAAATGAAATGAAAATCGCTTATTGTCACAAGTAGGCTGCAAATGAAGTTACTGTGAAAAGCCCCTAGTCGCCATATTCCGGCCCCTTTTTGGGGAGGCTGGTACGGGAATTGAACTGTGCTGCTGGCCTGCTTTGGTCTGCTTTAAAAGCCAGCTCTTTAGCCCTGAGCTAAACCAGCCCCTTTTAAGCACAAGAAGTCCCTTTTAAGCACAAATGATGACTGTGGTCAAATATATGCACTGCGCTCTGAACCTAAGTTATTGTCTGTGGTTTTCTTCTTGGAATCCCCCCCCAGATGATTGTCACATGATAGTTTTCAAACTCCTTTCCCAAAAATCTTCTCTCATATTAATGCTTTCCTTTAGCAGTCTTCATTCCGAAATTCAGTCCATGTTTAACAAATGATTCTGTTAAACAAAGCTTCCGTTCTTCTTTTGACAGCAATTTCAGTCCAGGATTTAGCATTAGCCCCTTTAGGATTTATTTGTCTTGACTGTTGTGCAAGCTGCTCACAATTGCCTTCATTCTCGATTCCCCGGAACTATTAAAATGGCTTCAATGTTTGATTTACCTTTTAAGGCTGCTTTCCCTGTTAAGTATAGTTACTGCAAATGTCTCTTTAACTCAGAACACTTTGTTTACGCTTCCATGAATTATTCTGAACAATACCTTGGTCTCTGTTCACTTAACTTCAGGTATCTTAAATGTTCTTTCTGTCCCATCTGGCCCCGCATCTGCCCGGAGCTCCAGCCGGTCCGATACCCTGAATATAGCCACTGAAGGACAGGGCACCAGCTCAATATTCAGGATTGCCGATATAGTGCTATCGGCAGCTGCGGCAGCCACGCCGTGCAACATGTCACCGGCTGTGCGCGGACCCGGCCTGCCAAAAACTGCCCCCCTGTAATACCCCATATCATCCTCGGACCACCCACCACCAGTGGCCCCAGCACCCCCCTGCCCCCAGAACGGCTCCCCCCGACTGTGGTGGCGCTGGACTCAATTTGCAGCTTCCACACGAGGTTCCCGAACGGTGTGAGCACACACGCCCCACGCCGTCGGGGACTCGGCCCATCAGGGGCGAAGCATTGGGGAGGGCCTCAGGTGGCATGCTGCGTACTCCCCGAGTATGCTGTATTTGAGTGGGCAGAGCATCGCAAAAGCAGTGTCGCCAGCGATTTGGCGCAAACGGGGATTCTCTGGCCGATCGGCGACCGGAGAATCTCGCCCAATATCTCCTTTATGACTCAGTGTCATACTCTGGGATGCTCCTGTGTAGCGTCATGGGATGTTTCATTATATAAAGCTCCTGTATAAATATAAGTTGTTAATCCTTACTGTATATCATGCATACATTTGAGGATCTGTCATGTTTTAGTACAGACCTGAAGGTCCCCAAAGTGCCAGCAGCTGTTTACTAGAGAATGGGTGGCACAGTGGTTAGCACTGCTGCCTTACAGCTTCAGGGTCCCAGGTTCAATCCCGGCCTCGGCTGACTGTCTGTGTGGAATTTGCACTTTCTCCCCGTGCCTGCGTTGGTTTCGTCTGGGTGCCCGGTTTTCTCCCACAGTCCAAAGATGTGCAGATTAGGCGGATTGGCCATAATAAATTGCCCTTTAATGTCCAAAAGGTTAGGTGGAGTTACTGGGTCAGGGGGACAGGATGGAGGCGTAGGCTTACGTGGGATGCTCTTTCCAAGGACTGGAGGGGCCGAATGGCCTCCTTCTGCGCTGTAAATTCTATGAAAGGTAGAGAAGAGATTTTTTCCTTGTGAGACCACCTACTCAAAGTTAATTTTACAGTGTGGAGTAATAGATAGTGCACAGGTAGTATCTCTTTTCCTGCTGATTCCCAGTCAGTTTTGTCACGCACTAAATTCTATTTTTCAGACTCAAACTCTAACATTACATTATTGACACAGGAAGAAAATAATCATATGTTGAGCAATTGCTATGTATGAGCTCTCTGGGAATTATACTTTCATTTCTAAAGAAATTATGTGCAAGTGGGAGGCTTGCATTCCACAGTATGCTGTCTGCTTGACTGCTGTGCTTGCCTTCTGTCTTCGCAGAGCATTAACTTCCGTATTTTAATTCAAAAAATTAATTCAGGGTTTTAAACTGTCAGAAAATCCTAAATTATTTTGTTGCTATGAAGTGGAATTTCTGTTCCATTTCCTTTTTAATTTTATAGGTAGGTGTATTTTGCAAAAGCAATTTGTTTGTAGTTCGGAGATATATTAGTTTTAATAATATCAAAGAACTGGCCTGGTGCCACGTCTCCAATTGTTAGGAATGGCCTCACTTTGAAGATGTCTGCAGACTTTTCTGAAACAAAGCCTGAAGTTACCGTATTTTCCGAATACCCATGAAGTGCAGCCATGGTCGGCTGTCCTTCGATTCAAGGATGGCATCTTATCAGGGTAATGAGGTTCTGCCACTTGTCTTCATTTGACTTGAGTGTGCCGATTTTCGACCTGCGGACTTTTGAACGAATGAGGCAGGATGGCCCATGATGCTGTGCAGGATTTGCTTCATTTTCTTCCCTTCTTGCCATTGCTCTGCCTCATCACTAAAGAATGACGCAGCTTCACGGGCAAGTTTTTACAGTTCTCAGCAATTGGTAGGAGGCTCCTCCCAGTTATTACAGTCACTATTGTCATGCTTCAAGGAGAGCTTCAGAATGTCTTTGAAGCATTTTCTTTATCCTCTTCATTTGAGAATTGAGAGAACAGGGGCAGGATCCTCCACTCCCGCGCTGGTTGGGAGAATCGTCTGGGTCGCCGAATTTTCCCGCGACGCCGGTCCGACGCCCTCCTGCCGAGTTCCCCGCGCCGCAGGCCGGAGAATCGCCCGAGACACCCAAAATGGCGATTCTCCGGCACCCCTGCTATTCTCAGGCCCGGATGGGCCGAGCGGCCAGGCGAAAACGGCGGGTTCCCCCCGGCGTCCACACCTGGTCGCTGCCGGCGGGAACAGCACGGGAACGCTGGGGGGGGAGGGGATCCCGCACCGGGGGGGGCCTCAAATGGGATCTGGCCCGCGATCGGTGCCCACCGATCGTCGGGCCGTCCTCTCTGAAGGAGGACCTCCTTTCTTCCGCAGCCCCGCAAGATCCGTCTGACATCTTCTTGCGGGGCAGACTTGGAGAGGACGGCAACCACGCATGCGTGGGTTGGCGCCGGCCAACCCGTGCATGCCCGGGTGACGCCAGTTATGCGCCACCGGCCGCGTCATGTATGCAGCGCTGCCTTTACGTGGCGACAAGGCCTGGCGCGTGTAAATGACGCGGCCCCGCTCCTAGCCCATTATCGGGCCCTGAATCGGTCGGGATAGGGGCCGTTTCACGCCGTCGTGAACTTCGACGGCGTTCACGACGGCATGGGCACTTCGGCGGGGGAGTGGAGAATCCCGCCCCAGGACTTTGCCGGGGAGATGATTTTTAGCCATGCAGATGCAGTGGTTGGTCCATCAAAGTTAATTTTGCATAAGTTTTGTTTGAATGTTTGTGAACCTGGCTTAAGAAAGGACATTGCTCCTGTTCAACGATCGTCCCATTGAATCCGGAGAATGCGGCTGAGGCCTTGCTGATAGAATTTCTCTATCTCTTTTATGTCCCGCTAACACACAGTCTCAGTTTTGCTGCACTACAGGAGCGTGGTGATGCCTACTCCTCTGTATGCTAAGATTTTGTTGACTTTCCAAGGTTTTTGTTGTCAAACACTTGCTGCTGTACTCTATGGAAGGCTGAACTGCTGAACTGGCACAGCTGATCTGGTGTTGGATCTCCTTATTAATGCTGCCATTTTGACAGAGGTAACTGTTGAGTTATGGGAAGGTGCTCAATGGATTCTGGAGTCCCTCCTTCAACAGATGTTGGAGACGGGGGGCTGGAACCTCCATCCCGCCGCACCACATTTCTATCTCACCCCGCCGGCGGGATGCTCCGTTACACCGGCTGATCAATGGTGTTTTCCATTGTAGGGGAGGCCCACGCCAGCGGGAAACCACCGGGCTGCCAGCAAAACAGAGCATCCCGCCTGCAGAGAATCCAGCCCCCGGGGTATTTGGCCAACCAGTTGTGGATTGATATGAGTTTTGCACAGCTTTGACAAAGGGTCACCTGGACTCGAAACGTTAGCTCTCTTCTCTCCTTACAGATGCTGCCAGACCTGCTGAGATTTTCCAGCATTTTCTCTTTTGATATGAGTTTTGTTTCGGCAACATTTAAAGACAGGTTGAATTTCTTCTGTGCAGAATTGGAGAGATCGAGAGTGGCTTTTAAATCTGGTGCAGATGAATGGACAATGACATGGCATGTCATCCACAAACAGTAGATCATGTATATCTATGGTGATCAGTTTAGTTTTGACTGCGATGATATGAACATTCTACTAAATGCTTTTTAATGCTGATGGAAGAGGCCATTTGATATTTGAGCTGAATAGCCACTATCAGGTGAATTAAATAAATAAATAACCTTTATTGTCACAAGTAGGCTTACATTAACACTGCAATGAAGTTACTGTGAAAAGCCCCTGGTCGCCACATTCCGGCGCCTGTTCGGGTACACAGAGGGAGAATTCAGAATTCTCAGCTGGTACGGGAATTGAACCCGCGCTGCTGGCCTTGTTCTGCATCACAAACCAGCTGTCTAACCCACTGAGCTAAATTGTAAATAGTATGGTGAAATCACGCAGGCCTGCTTACTACCAGTCTGGATGTTGAGGGCATCTTCCACTCAAGTATCATCGTATTATCGTATCATCATGAAGCAATTGCAGCATTGTGATGAGTTCTCTGGAACATCCAAATCGTTAAGAGCACAATTCATGGAGCCTCGCAATTCACTGAGTCAAACACTTTCATCAGGTCAATGAATGCAATGAAAAGTTCCAGGTATTGATCTTGACATTAATCTTGGATTTGTTTGGCAACAAAGACCAAGCAGGAAATAGCTCCATAAATCCTGTCACACTGTCTCTCTCTCTCTCTGGGAGGATTTCCTCAGCCACAGGAAGTAAGTGATTCAGGAGAATTTCTCCAACTATGGACACTTGAGAAATAACACAACAGTTTCCACAGCATGATTTATCTCCTCTCTTTTCCTTCTTGAAGATAGTTATAAGGTGCGATTTAATGGAAATGAAACAGAGTCCGTCTTGGGCATGTTTAGAGGGGTGTTTCCCAGCGCTTAGAGCAGCTAGAACGACGCCGCTATTAAATGGGGCACTGCTTCATTTTAGGGCTTCGGCGAGAAATGACCCACTTAGGCTGCACTTTGGCTCATTTCCTGCACTAACGAGCTCAAAGATTGGGGAGCCATTTTAAAATCGATCTCTGGAACCCCCCCCCCACCCCTCCCACCTCGCTGTGACTTCTGGACAACCCAATACACCAACTTACTCTCTAGGACCCCCAAATTAATATCAGCTGGCGCTGTGGATTCACAGTTCAGGAGTTATTCAAATTGTTCTTTCCAGCATTGACGGATAGCACTGTAATCTTTAAGAAGCTAAATACTATGCTTTAAGCTCGACCTTTAGGTGGCCCCAGTAGCTTCATTAAAGCTTTGCATGTCATGATGATCAGCATATTGTTGAGTCTTGGGTTTTCTCTTCCTACTACATGTGCTTTATCGTCCCATATTGGTCTTGAGCTGCAGGTGTGCCGCCTTCTAGAGATGCAACTTTGGCTTGTTCTGCTCGACCAGGCATTTTCAAAGTGGGGGTCGCGACCCACAGATGGGTCGCAGGGAGGATTGCGGAGCCATCCATTGCGGCGTTCCCGATCGTGGGAATTCACGTGCAACAGCCGCAGCAGCTGGCTTTTAACAATTCTGGCTGCGAGCGGCTTTAAAAATGACGGCCGTGACCAGCTTAAAAAAAATGCGGCCGCACTGCGCACGCATGCCCGCTCATCGGTGCGCATGTGCAGAGTCCAGCGAGAAGCACCGCCTCCTGCTGACGTCAGCATGCTTACCAAGGAGAAGATTTTGTTTTCAAATTCAATGCACTATTCCTGCCTGAAGCGAGGTAGAGAGCAGTTCACGCACCCCGAACACTGACGTCCATTTTGTCAGCAGCAAACAAGTAAATGAGGACCAAGCAGGATCATCTCTCGCATTAAAGGTAAGAGAAAATGGTGGGTCGCGAAGGTCGGCCGGCATATGTCATGAAGGCTGGCTGGCCAATTGGTAGGAATGAGTCCCTGGAAAAAACGTTTGAAAAACACTGTGCTAGACAATGAATACTGCTCATTTTTGTTCCAGAAAGTCACATTTTTCAGCATCATGGCCTGGTGATGACAGTGCTTGAACCGGGGCAGCACGGTAGCATTGTGGATAGCACAATTGCTTCACAGCTCCAGGGTCCCAGGTTCGATTCCGGCTTGGGTCACTTTCTGTGCGGAGTCTGCACATCCTCCCCGTGTGTGCCTGGGTTTCCTCCGGGTGCTCCGGTTTCCTCCCACAGTCCAAAGATGTGCAGGTTAGGTGGATTGTCCATGATAAATTGCCCTTAGTGTCCAAAATTGCCCTTAGTGTTGGGTGGGGTTACTGGGTTATGGGGATAGGGTGGAGCTGTTAACCTTGGGTAGGCTGCTCTTTCTAAGAGCCAGTGCAGACTCGATGGGCCGAATGGCCTCCTTCTGCACTGTAAATTCTATGATTCTATGAACAGTACAGCTGACTTTATTTAATCCCACTGTTCTGAAATTGTGTTGTATACTGTAGCATCGTCTTACTGTTCAATAGTGCTTAATGTCTGCAACATTTGAAGTAAAATTGGACATTGTTTTACCTGCTCATCAGATGTGAAACAACGGCAAAATGGTTCCATTTTACAGGACTGTGTTTTGTGCCTAAGGATGCCTGAAATATGCTTGATGTCATATTGGCTAATATTATATTCAGGCATTCCTATCAGCCACCTGAAACAGGGGTTAGGACCCTTGTGCCTGCTAATGAAAGGTCTAATGCTGTTTAGAAATGTCTCAGCAGCTGAGCATGTTCTAAGCATGTTCAGCTTAGCTTTCTAATTCCAAATGTGGCCTTGTCAGTACTCTTGAAAAGGGACAGCTGGAAGCCATCAACACAAAGTTAATCTTTTAATTTATCTTAGTAAAGCGTGAAGAGGAGCAGGGGTACTCCTCCCAGCTCCACAACACAGAATCACAGAATTATTACCATGCAGAAGGAGACCATTCGGCCGACGATGTCTGCACCGGCTCTCTGAATGAACAACTCATACTAGTGCCATTTCCCTCTTTTTCTCACTGTAACTCTGCATATCTTTCCTTTTCAAATAACAATCTAATTCTCTTTTGAATGCCTCAATTAAATCTGCCCCCACCACACTTTTAGTTAGTACATTCCAAAGTTTGACCACTTTACATGAATAGGGTGGGAATGGAGGGATACGGAGTGTAGCGCACAAAGGCTCACGAGAGACGAATAGAGATGAAGTCGATGAGGCTTTATTAAGCGTTACTTAGTTCCCCGCAGTTCAGTAGCTGCGTGGCCTGCGGGGGAGAACTCCAGATTCTTATACTCTGCCCGCTTGGTTAAGGGTGGCCGCTAGAGCTACATCGGAGGCGTCGCTCTCGACCTGGAAGGGGAGGGACTCGTCGATGGCGCACATCGTGGCCTTTGCGATATCCGCTTTGATGCGGCTGAAGGCCTGGCAAGCCTCTGTCGACAGGGGGAAGGTTGTGGTCTGTATTAGGGGGCGGGCCTTGTCTGCGTACTGGGGGACCCACTGGGCGTAATATGAAAAAAAACCCAGGCAGCGTTTTAGGGCTTTTGAGCAGTGCGGGAGGGGAAATTCCATGAGGGGGCGCATGCGTTCGGGGTCGGGGCCTATTATCCCATTGCGCACTACATATCCCAAGATGGCTAGCAAGTTTGTGCTAAACACGCACTTGTCCTCGTTGTATGTGAGGTTCAAGGCTTTAGCGGTATGGAGGAATTTTTGGAGGTTGGCGTCGTGGTCCTGCTGATCGTGGCCGCAGGTGGTCACGTTGTCGAGGTACGGGAACGTGGCCTGCAACCCGTGTTGATCAACCATTCGGTCCATCTCTCGTTGGAAGAGAGAGACCCCGTTTGTGACGCCAAATGGGACCCTTAGGAAGTGGTATAATCGCCCGTCTGCCTCGAAGGCTGTGTACTTGCGGTCACTTGGGCGGATGGGGAGCTGATGGTAGGCGGACTTGAGGTCCACGGTGGAGAAGACCTTATATTGGGCAATCCGATTGACCATGTCGGATAGGCGGGGGAGAGGGTACGCATCTAGTTGTGTGTACCTGTTGATGGTCTGGCTATAGTCTATGACCATCCTTTGCTTCTCCCCTGTCTTGACTACTACCACCTGTGCTCTCCAGGGACTGTTGCTGGCCTGGATTATGCCTTCCTTCAGTAGCCGCTGGACTTCGGACCGAATGAATGTCCGGCCCTGGGCGCTGTACCGTCTGCTCCTAGTGGCGACGGGTTTGCAATCCGGGGTGAGGTTTGCAAACAAGGATGGGGGCTCAACCTTGAGGGTTGCGAGGCCGCAGATAGTGAGTGGGGGTATTGGGCCGCCGAATTGAAACGTTAGGCTCTGCAGGTTGCACTGGAAATCTAATCCCAGTAATGTGGGCGCGCAGAGTTGGGGAAGGACGTAGAGCCTGTAGTTTTTAAACTCCCTCCCTTGCACCGTTAGGGTCACTATGCAGAAACTGTACGGAGTGGGATCCTGCAGCTAGGGAAATCTTTTGCGCACTGGGACGGATGGTCAAAAAACAGCGCCTTACCGTGTCGGGGTGGATGAAGCTTTCCATGCTCCCGGAGTCGACCAGACATGGTGTCTCGTGCCCGTTTATCAGCACCGTTGTTGTCGTCGTCTGGAGCGTCTGGGGCCGTGCTTGGTCCAGCGTCATTGAGGCCAAACGTGATCGTAGTGTTTGAGCTTCTTCCTCGAACCCCGTGGAGCCGTCGACACTGGGGTCCGTTGTTGCCGTCCAAGACGGCGGGGGTGAACAAAATGGCCACCCCCATGCATCGCACATGGCTGGGGGATCACAAGATGGTGGCGGTGGTGGACAAAATGGCCGTCCCCATGCGTCGCACAGGTCTGGGGGATCCCAAGATGGCGGCGCCCCTCCTCCCCTTGTGGTGGCCGGGACCCAAAATGGCGGCGCCTGCGGGTCGCACATGGGGCGCTGGGGGGGTTGGGGAGCGTCAGAAACGCGCAGATCGCCTTGTTCTCCGGGGACAGCGGCGACCTCCCGGGACCGGCACACAGCCGCGAAATGGCCCTTTTTCCCGCAGCTCTTACAAGTCGCTGCGCGGGCTGGGCAGCGCTGCCGGGGGTGTTTCGCCTGGCCGCAGAAATAGCAGCGGGCTCCCCCGGGACGACTTGGCGTCTGAACCGCGCAAGCCTGTGGGGTGGGGGGGAGGGGGGGGGTTTGTCGCGACGGGGGTCCACGGAGCCCAAGGGGCTGCCGCGCGGTCGGCGCCGTAGGCGTTGGCGTTTCGCGCGGCCACATCTAGTGAGGCTGCAAGGGCCCGTGCCTCTGAGAGTCCTAGCGACTCTTTTTCTAAAAGTCTTTGGCGGATTTGGGAAGAGTTCATACCAGCCACACAAGCATCACGCGTCAACATGTCCGTGTGTTCCATCGCGTTTACCGGCGGGCAGCTGCAGGCCCGTCCCAAAATTAGTAGCGCGGCGTGGAAATCATCTTATCGATTCTCCGGGACTTTGCCGTCTCGTTGCGAGTTGGTAGCGTGCGTAGATCTGGTTCACTGGGCGAACATCGATGCTTTTTAGTGCTGCGAACGCCGTCTGGTAATCCTCTGCATCTTCGATGAGAGGGAAAATTTCCGGGCTTACCCTCGAGTGCAGGACCTGTAGTTTCTGGTCTTCTGTGACCCGGCCGGGGGCCGTTCTGAGGTAGGCCTCGAAACAAGTCTGCCAGTGTTTGAAAACTGCTGCTGAGTTCACTGCGTTGGGGCTGATCCTCAGGCATTCCGGGATGATCCTGAGCTCCATAGTTCTTTTAAGCACGCTTAATAAATTGTAGCGCACAAAGACTCACGAGAGACGAATAGAGATGAAGTCGATGAGGCTTTATTAAGCGTGACTTAGTTCCCCACAGTTCAGTAGCTGACTGGCCTGCGGGGGAGAACTCCAGGTTCTTATACTCCGCCTTCAGGGCGGAGCTAGAGGTCAACAGCCAACCAGGACCCGGGATCTGTCAGCCAATGACATCACGGCTTCACAGTCCCACATGACCCCTAATGCATACTACCACACGGACCCATGAAGATTTTAGTTTAGATGGGCAGCATGGTCGGCACGGGCATGGAGGGCCTAAAGGCCTGTTGCTGTGCTGTACTTTTCTTTGTTCTTTATTCTTTGAAAAGGTTTCCCCTCATGTCTCCTTTGATTCTTTTGCCAAATATTTCAAATCTGTGCCTTCGTGTTCTCAATTCTTTCATGCTTGGGAGCAGTTTCTCTCCATCTACCCTATCCAGATCCCTCATGTTTTTGAGTACTTCCATCCAATCTCTTCTCAACCTTCTCTACTCCAAGGAAAGCAGTCCCAACCTCTCCAATCTATCTTTGTAACTAAAGTTCCTCATCCTGGAACCATTCTCGGCTCATTTGAGGGTTTTTGTTAGCCAGTCTCCTATTTGTCAGGACTTCCATGAAAGCGGTTGCCAGTATTGCAGCCATTCTTGGACCACACTTGGTCCAGAGGTTCCTCCTGATCTTGTAGCTTGCCTGCATTATGCAGATGAGAATCTGATTCTTTGACATGGTGAAACCCTACAAGGCAGCTTTGAACCTGCTATCTCGAGAGGACCAATCTTTTCTTCAGGGCTCCACTGGTCTCCTGCAGAAGTTAAAATCAGAAATTGAGGGAAGTGTTCAAGAATTTCCAGATCCCTATATCTGAGCTTAATCTGTCAAGTAGAGTCTGGTGCAGAGGTGTGAACTTCACTCTATACGCGGCAGACAGTCATGCTGTATTGTACACATGTGGCCTGTGGACCCCTTTATTGACATTGCTACGTTTGACAGTCTTTGGCACAAATCCAAATCACTTCATGAAATTCTAGTAGTGAGCTATCAAACTACATTTGTAGGCTGACTCTGAGAGATCCTGGACTCAGTAATGAATGGAAAACCTGATCCTAACCTCCAACCAGCAGATTGTGATTCTTCCCCTTTTACCTGCTCTTGCTTGTCTTCCCATGTGTTCATGGATTCACTGACTCACAAAGGGAATCTCCTGGAGTAGATATATTTGTGTTGTTGGCTGCACCTGTAACAGTGTAACATTTCTCCCCTAATTCTATCCTTTGGCAAAACTGACAAATATATATAATTCAATTTAAAGCTGAAATGACATTTGTCCTCATAAACAGCCAGTTATCTTTTTATGCATACGTGCTTATAATTTGAAACAACCGGTTAGATTTAGGTTTTATCCCTGCACAAGGCCAAATTCTGCAAAGTAATTGCGAATAATTAGTCCAATGAATAGAGTATCAAATGCAAGTGATACAGAAGCCTAGCTCTAATTGTACTGAGTGTAAAATCTCCCCTCAGGAATCTTGGTTTTCTTTCAACTGTTCAAAATATAATGGTCTATTAAACACTGAAACCATTATTAATCTCAAGTGATGAGATCACCATGGCTACTTAGGGGGAGGTTGTACTCTTCGATACTTGGGCATAAATAATCATTTGTGTCAAATCCATAGAGAAAAATTATATTGGGTGGTTTGCACATCCATAATGGAGCCCACCTGATTATCCTTCCATTTAAATTAATGGACAGAAAATTGGGCGGACTATATTATAGCCACCTGATCCTCCCCATCCATCTTTCCTCCATGCATTCCACCCAGTCATTATTTACACCCATGTACAAAAAATGAAAATCTGTCCATTAATTTTTAATCAGTGTAGTGTCTCCTGGTTTTAAATTATTTGGAATATTTTCATTTTAATAAGATACTGCAAGACATCACTTGCATAGTCAATGGGGTGTAAAATCTAACCCTAATGTTTTTTTGGGGAAATTGTGTACTCATCAAGATATGGGATATTAGTACTCGAGAATTATACACTATTCTTTGGACACTCAATTATTGTCACTATTAATGATTTCTATTGACATACCACCCTTCACATAAGAAACCGTCCCAAACTTCTCAACAGAGGAGTAAAGGAACAAATTGTGGAAATGTTCAGTTAGGCGACAGAAAGCCTGGTTGAAGAAATGAGAGTTTGGAAGAATTTTGCAGGCTACAAGAAAGGTTGAGAGATAAAGGTGTTTAGGAAAGGAGTTCAAAAGGGTAAGACTTTGGTGACTGAAGGCTCTACCAACAATGGCAGATCAGGGTGAAGGAATGATAAAGAGTCCAGGGTCTAAACAATCTGTGGGAATGTAAATAGTCTATCATTGAAGGGAGTTGCAGAGCAAGGGTGGAGGAAGCTGTGGTGGGATATGAATGAACATATTAAAGTTGAGACAACAATAACATATTTATTTGAATCTTTAACTCTGTAAAATTCTCCAAAGCATTTCACAGGTGTATCATAAAACAAAATATAACACAATGTAAAATATTACACTAAGCCACGTAAAGCTAGGTTAAAAAGGTAGGTTTAAAGAAATGTCTTAAAGGGTAAAAACGAGGTAGTGAGGCAGAGGTGTAGGTAGAGAATTCCAGAGCTTGAGCCGAAGCAACTGAACACACAGCCACCAAATGTGGAGCACTTGGATTTTTCCTTTGTGTTCCAATTATTCTCCGAGGTACACAATTTCATGGAAATCTTTCCATTAGCTTTTGGCTAAGCAATCTGCCAACTTTTCTTCAAACCCTCACAACAGTGGACTTCTCTATATTACTTTGCAATATTCTCCAAGCTAACTGGCTTGTTTTCACTATGAGGATTACTGCAGATTTATTCTTCTAACTCTAAGCTAGGCAAATCTTCCAGCTTTTCTCCCTCACAAACCATGTATCCATTCTGAACTTTGAGACCCATCTGCATTGCATGTCATGAACGATAAAGTTAGTATTTTCTCTACTTAAGGTGCAAGCCTCACTAACTGCAGCTATCGCTGTCTGTTCCTAAACTAAACTGGTGATTGCTTGCTTATGTTAGTAAACAGACACACAGATAAATTACACAAAAGGAATTCCCCAACCCCAACAGTCCATCTCCATGGCAATGTGTAATACTTGATATGTTATAAACAGAAATGTAATTTAACTATCCTCTATCTTCAAATAAAAACCTTTGCTTTTGTGACCCATGTGAATAATTTATATCTCTAATGGATTTTACAACCTTCTTTCCCAGAATTACTTATCTCACCAAGGAACTCTTTGCTTACTGTCTACTTTTAACTTCTTTCATCAGGGAACTGGGGGCATGATGGCACAGTGGTTAGCACCAGGGACCCAGGTTCAATTCTGGCCTTGCATGACTGTCTGTGTGAAGTGTGCACATTCTCCCCGTGTCTGCGTGCATTTCCTCCCACAGTCCAACGATGTGCAGATTAGGTGGATTGGCCATGTTAAATTGCCCCTTAGTGTCCAAAAGGGGCGGTGGGGATACGGGGATAGGGAGAGGCCATGAGCCGGGATAAGGTGCTCTTTCGGAGAGTCGATACAGACTCAATGGGCCAAATGTCTTCATACTGCACTGTAGGAATTCTATGATTCTATGAACTACAAAAATAATCTTAATCTTTTATTTGAGATAAAACGACACCCTGGCTCAACCGATAGTTTCCAAATCTGGCCTTGTAAGATAGGCGCAGGATACCATTTAACTGTATGTATCCCAGGTTTATGTGATATACTTTAGGGTTTTTACTAGGTTCTTCATCAGGTAGCTTACATTTCACACTTAAATTTCAAACCCAAAAGTTATGTTCCTAAAAGCTATACCTCGAAAACACATGAATTATGGAATAGATACTCGTAACAAAATGACAGATAGGATTTACAATCAGGATTTCGCCACCACTCAGCAGAAATTGTTTTCGAGCAATTCAAGGACTTTTTGCCTCTGAGTATAAGGTTGACACGTCCATTTATTACACCAGGTGTATAACCAAATGTCATGTACACTTCTGATGAATGAAAATTATCTTCACAAGTGAGCTGAAAGGAAGGCTCATGATCCACAATGTATATTGCCTGTTTCGAAAGTGGGCATAAGTGCACAAGAAATCTTTAAAAAAAATAAAAGGAGAAACTTATAGGGGCTTCTCCGACCTTGCTGCTGGATGCTGCAAGCTTTTGCCAGCGAGACTTTGAGGTCCACACATCTCAGAGCTAAATTGACAGTGTGGCCCACTTTACATCATCAGACTGAATTATTTAAATATTTATGAGCTCCTCACCTGCCTGTGACAAGCAGCTTCGATGTTTTCAAAATTCAGGAGATAAAAATATGGCAAGAGGTGAAAATACTTCAGGGACATGATATGTAGCACCTGCCCACCATTTTAATCCCTCCTGCACATCCTATATGGGGATAAAATCTGGACCTATGTTTCAACCACAAGGATTTCAGAAGAGCTCTCACTCATGGCTTATTCATATTATAGTTATTTCATAATGCAGGACCTCATTATTGTTAATGCTAGTGTAGTGATCTCTGCATATCAATATACATGATCAATATATGTAATGCTAGTACAGGCAATTGAACACTAGATGTCTCACTGTCTGGAGCTATATTACTTGCTTTTTCGCTCTTTCTGAAGGAGTGTGTCTCAGGAGTGAGAGAGAATAGACATAGGAAAGCTAGAAAGAGAAGTTATTCGTTATCAAAGCATTGTATTGTATAATTTAATTAGTTATCTCTACAATTGTTTCTTTGTTTTAGTAGTTGAGTATTAAGTAAAAAGAACTTACAATATTTATTTATTTAACTCAATAAATTAGTTTATCTTTGCAAGAAGACTACTGCTCATTTTAACAAGTCGGCTGGTTCAAAAGAGTAGTATATGTATTACACAAAGTAATATAACATGGTACCAGGTTAAATTAGGCTTTTAAGAAAGACTGGTAAAGAAAATTTGAACAAAAAGAAGAAAAATCAGAATCAGCTATTCGACTGGCGAAGTCATCGCAACTTCGGAATCCTCAACAAAAACAGAGTATCGATGGACCAAGTTCAAGTTCCAAGTTGGTGAACCGGTGAATAACTTCATTACAGATCTCAAACTCTAGCTCAAACCTGTAACTATGCTGATCTTCATGATTCTCTTGTAAGAGATTAAATTGTTTATGGAATAACTGATGATACTGTAGGAGAAGCTTTAATTCAACAAAATGATTTAAAGTTCAAAATCGCGATAGAGAAATGCATCTCCAGAGAACAGACCAAAAGTCAGTATTTAGAATTTTATCCCAAGAAAAAAGGCGTGCAAATCTACCACGAGGCAGAGAAAATAAAAATGGTGTCGCAGGCAGCACAGAAGACTGTTCGGAACAGCAGCTACCCAGTGCATGCATTTTCCAGCTCGGAACATGCGCACTTCGCACAAAAATGCGAGACTCTGCAAAAGAGGTCTACGCGTGCGCGAACATCACAAATACGTCACGGCGACAATGTGATGATGTGTCATAGGTGTGGCAACACCCACTTAAAGGGACACTGCCCTGCTTTTGGAAAACGCTGTCCAAGACGTTCCAAGCTTCTCAATGTCAATCATCCACAAGTTATCCTCCTCCTGCACATAAAAAGAACTACAATGTGAGAGCTGTTGACAAAGATGAACAAATCAACACACAACAAGATTTCACACAAGATGATGACATTTTCTCGTTAGAAAATACTTTCTTTGTTGGAGTGGCTGAGGCATCCACGAAGACTAGTCTGCAAGCAAGCAAGAAAGATCTTCAAGCAACACAAAAAGCTCTTCACGAAAATATAAAGGATCTTCAAGCGCAAAAGATCAAGATGTCAACATCGTCAGCAATGAATGGATGAATACTGTCCGTATTAATGATGCTCCAATCTCATTCAAATTAGACACAGGTGCTTCAGCGAATCTTCTCAATTCCAAAGATTTGCCTATGATTAAAAGTCACCATGACATAATTCCTCCAGAGTGTTCTTCAAAAGATTATAATGGCAATCCAATTTTCTCTCATGGATCATGTTATTTGAGTGCCACCAACAGGGACAGTCACAAACAAATCAGATTCGAGATAGTGGATGTCAATCGTTCTTCACTATTGGGTGCTCAGGCTTGTAAGGATTTGTAGCTCATTCAAAGAATTTTCCTCAATGTGTGAATCAGCTACACTTAAAGAAGACACCAAGCAACATTTACATGAATACCCTGATGTATGAGAACACTGCCACATCAGTCCAAGATACTTTTGAAAAAAGATGCCAAGTCTGTGATACATCCACCAAGACGTGTACCTGCTCCTCTCAGAAACAGATTGAAGGCTGAACTAACAAGATTGCAATCGCAAGGAATCATATCAAAGATAACACAACCACTGACTGGGTTAGCTCCCTAGTCTGTGTCAAAAAAAAAACGGTGACATTAGAATCTGTATGGATCCTAAAGATCTCAATCGTAATATTAGAAGAGAACACTACCCAATACCAAAGAGAGAGGAAATCACATCAGAAATGGCCAATGCCAGAATTTTTACCAAACTCAATGCCTCGCAAGGTTTTTGGCAGATGCAGTTTGATGACTCCAACAAGCCTCTGTACCTTCAACACCTTTCGGGAGGTATTGTTTCAACAGAATGCCCTTTGGAATTATTTCTGCATCAGAAATATTTCATCGTACAATGGAGCAAATGACAGAGAACATTGAAGGTGTTCATGTTTATGTAGATGACATAATCATCTGGTCTACAACACCAGAAGAACACATGAGTCGTCTTAGAGAAGTGTTCAAGGGAATACGCAGCTACGGTATAAAGCTAAACCAAGCTAAATGTATGTATGCCGCCTCTTCTTTGAAATTCTTAGGTGATAACATTTACAGCCAAAGGATCAAGCCGCACGAAGACCAAAGTACAAGCCATTAAGTCAATGCAAATACCGCAAGACAAAAAAGCAGTCTTAACGCTTTCTAGGATTTGTTAACTTTCTCAGGAAATTCATCAAGAATCTTTCCAGTAGAACAACTGCATTACGTCAGCTGATCAGGAAGAATACTGAATTCAACTGGACTCAGTCATACTAAAGAATAGAAAGATCTGATACAGTTGATCCAAGCTCCCAGCTTGAAACTTCTTTGACCCGACCACGCCCACCAAATTTTCAACTGATGCTAGTCAAAATGGCATAGGTGCTGTTCTACTTCAACAAGACCATTTCAATGAATGGGTCCCATAGCCTACGCATCCAGATCCATGACTGCGACTGAGTGTAGGTACGCCCAGTCTTGGATTTGTGACTGGAATTTCTAAGTTCCACGATTATGTTTATGGCTTACCCAGGTTTATGTAGAGACAGACCATCGTCCACTTGTCCACATCATTGAAAAGAATTTAAATGAGATGACGCCAAGACTACAAAGACTAATGATGAAATTGCGCAGATATGATTTTCATCTTTATATATACTCCAGGTAAAGATTTACTAATAGCTGACACTCTGTCCAGATCCATTAACACTGATATTCTTCAAGAGGAATCAATCAATGACATTGATTCTCACCTGCAACTTTTCTGAGAGTTACTTCCAGCCTCTGATTCAAAGCTTCAACAAATTCAAACAGAAACACAGAAAGATGCTGCTTTGACCAAAGTTATACAACATCTATAACGTGGGTGGCCCAAAGGTCACTGTCCACAATACCAGAGCATACAGTCTGAACTGACTATCTTGGATGGTATTTTGCTGAGACAGGATCGAATCGTCATTCCAGACAGCATGAAGTCAGAAATGCTTAGGAGACTTCATGAAGGTCATCTCGGCATAAAGAAATGTACATGCCATGCCAAACAATCAATATATTGGCCAGGTATAAATAGAGATATCTCTGACATGATATCATCATGTTCAACGTGCCAAACACATCAGAGTCAACAATGCACGGAACCATTGCAACAGCATGACATCGTTACGCCACCATGGGTGAAAATGGGTATCGATCTCTTTCGTTCATTGGGCAAGGATTATATTTTAGTCATTGACTATTTTTCAAATCTTTCTGAAGTCATGAAGCTGAGTGATCTCACATTCAATACTGTAATCAAAGCATGCAGAGAAATATTTGCCAGGCATGGTATTCCTCGTACCATCATGTCTGACGATGGCCCATGTTTTTGGAATTATGAGTGGAAAGAATTTTCAACAATTTACAAATTTGAACACATCACTTCAAGTCCTCATTTCCCTCAGTCCAATGGGATGGTTGAGAAAGGTGTCCACATAATTTAACAGTTACTGAGCAAATCAAAAGATTCACAATCTGATTTCTATTTAGCACTACTTAATTATAGATCATCACCTCTTTCGTCAGGATTATCTACAGCTCAGATGTTATTTAACAGGAACATAAGAACAATTCTACCTCAGCTACATATTCCTGATCCTGAACAATATCTTGCTGTGAAGAAACTTTAGCAACAGCGACTGAAACAAAAACAGTATTTTGATCTCCATGCAAAAGATTTGTCAATTCTAACAGAAAATGATACTGTTTGATTCAGACTTCCTGAAGGAGATTGGTCTAACATTGCTCATATCATTAGACAAACCTCTCCCAGATATTATCTGATTAAAATTTCAGATGGTAACATCTATAGAAGAAATCATCGTGATCTACTTCAAGTCAAAGATCAAACACAGATTTTTCCTCACCTTGACTTATGTCACACAATTTCAAAGCAAGTTGAACAACAACTAAATTCCAATCTGACTAGCAACAAGGACATTAAAAAGTCTTCATCACCTTTGAGATTAAGAAGATCCACAAGGACAAGAAGACCAAATCAACTGAATTTATGAACTTTTACATAATTCTAGTAATTGCTGTACTATGTAACCACTGCATTTCAAATGTAAAATTTTCTTTTAATATTTGCAAGAAAATGTTTTTAAAAAAAGGGATGCAGTGATCTCTATATATCAATACACATGATCAATATATGTAATGCTAGTACAGGCAATTGAACACTAGATATCTCACTGTCAGGAACTATATTAATTGCTTATCTACTCTTTCTGAAGGAGTGTGTATCAAGAGTGCAGAGAGAACATACATAGGAAAGCTAGAGAGAGAAGTTATTAGTTATCAAAGCTTGTATTGTATAATTTAATTAGTTATCTCTACAATTGTTTCTTTGCTTTACTAGTTGAGTATTAAGTAAAAAGAACTCACAATATTTATTTATATTACTCAATGAATTAGTTTATCTTTGCAAGAAGACTACTGCTCGGCTGGTTCAAAAGAGTAATATATGTATTACACAAAGTAATATAACAACCAGAATCTTGTGACACTTACAGAAAAGATAAGTCCTGACAGTTTCAAAGTGAAGATTAAAATATGTTTTTCTAAAAGTATATGCAAAGCAGTTTGCATTATTATAAAAGTGTTTCATCCAGTTGAAATGCTAATCAATGTATTGAGAAGACAAGGCCTTCAATTGTTTGAAAGTATTTGACAGTTCATTAAGAGTACAATTGTTTTCCATTTACAAGTTACCTGTGCATAAGATCCATCTTGTCCCATTTCTGAAGCTCATTTTAAGGTGCTGCCAAACCCCTTTTTCAAACCAAACTTTAAAAATGTGGCCTACCCTAAATCTAATGGGAGACTGGTTACATTGGTTCCCCACTATTCTTTCTAGTTTTCTCATTGTCTTGTATGGGGGAAAACCACATTAAAAGGTAAATGCTGTTTGCGGGTACTCTACAAGTCCATTCCTGAAGTTCATTTGGTGCTGTGTTTGTGTGATGGCTACTAGACGGAAATAGACATGGATTCCACCAGTGGAGTCCAGACCAGGTAGGTGGATGCACATACAAAGAAGAAGGGTATCTGGCAGGCACTTTCCTGCTTGATTTAAGTGTTGCTGCTGGGTTTGTGACCTGTGGAAATTTGGAGATTTTAACACCATTGCATCCATTGTAGTTTCAATCTGCATTTGCAGTGCCCAGTTAGCTTAACAGTGAGTAGCTCAGCTTATAGGTGAGGAAAATTTCAGACTTGAACCCTGACGGCGATTTGGCTGTTTTTATCCAGGATGCTGATAAGAACACTTAATTGTCCTCATTGCCTTTTATTTAATTTCTTCATGGGATGTGGGTGTTGCTGGCAAAGCTGACACTTACTTCTAAATCCCAGTTACCCTTGAAAATCTGGTAGTGATCCATTTTCTTGAACTGCTGCAGTACCTGTGATAAAGATGCTCCCATAGATATGTTAGTTAGGGAGTTGCAGGGTTTTGACCCAGTGATGATGAATAAACAGTGATATATTTCTAAGTGAGGAAAGTGTGTGATTTGGAGGAGAACTTGCAGGTGGTGGGATGCAGCTGCTGCTTTGTTCTTCTAGGTGGTTGAAGTTGCAGGTTTGGAAGAAATCTTAGTGAGTTTCTGCAGTGCATCTTGTAGATGGTACACTGTAACTACAGTGCACCGGTGGTGGAAGAAGTGAATTTTTGAGCTGGTGGATGGAATGCCGATCAAATGAGCTGCTTTGTCCCAGGTGGTGTCTTCTTGAGTGTCGTTGGAGCTGCACTGATCCAGGCAAGTGGAGAGTATTCCATCACACTCATGACTTGTACCCTGTAGATGGTGGACAAGCTTTGGACAGGTGAGTCACTCAGCGCAGAATTACCAGCCATCTCACCTGCTCTTGTAGCCACAGTATTTATGATTAGGATGAGGAAAATTACCTTGCGTTCTTCCTTTAGATCACTATCCTGTGACTCTTGATAGAAATGCACATGGGTATCTGTTCGGTTTCGATGCCCCGCACTCAGATAATTTACTGGCATTTTCTTGAACATGAAGAATGGGTGAAGTGCCAGAGTCTGACCAATATTATCAATCTCCAAGAGAAAACCCTTCAAGAAAATAGGAGGAAGTGGAGGTAAAAAAAAAGATAAATCTTTTATACTGATTTAAAATTGCATTTTTACAGAAATTGAGTCACATAAAAGAGGTGCTACTCAAGTGAAGCAGATTCATTGATTGTTGAGAAAATAATTGCATTTTTACATGTTTGTCACTCTCCTTGAGTTGTACAAGCCATTTATTTCTGACAGCCATTCCTTGCCGGGCAGTGGATCATGTCGCGTTGTAGAAAATAACTGGTTTAAGCCATATTTTAATGAGCTACAGCAGCTGGCACTGTTGCTATGACATGCATCCTAATTAGCTTTTTTGCATCCTTATTAGATTTGCCTTAGTTGGACAATTAAATTATATGTTAACTGCAAGTTTTATAGATTCTACTAAAAAAGGAAATTTTCTCGGAGTAGTTAATGTTAAAGCTACACAATTCATTGGTGAGTTCACAGTTAAAATATTGTATTCTGCTTTGGGCACCTCAGGAAAGATGCCAGGGCTATTGTCTTCTGATTATAATGAGGATGAAAGGCTTTAGTTTTGAGGAGAGATGAGAAAATGCTGGGCTCTAGAGACAAGATTAAAGGAGAAAAACAGGTGATCTTGTAGAAGAGTTCAAAGTTATGAAGCATTTTAATAAGTTATACTGTATTGTAAAAACTATTTCCTTGGTCAGTGAGCCAATAGTCAGAGGCCTTAAAACCAAACGGAATACAGGGTTAACGGTAGAGTTCTTGGCAATGTGGAGGAGCAGAGAGATCTTGGGGTCTATGTTCATACATCTTTGAAAGTTGCCACTCACGTGGATAGAGCTGTGAAGAAGGCCTATGGTGTGCTAGTGTTCATTAAGAGAGGGATTGAATTTAAGAGCCGTGAGGTGATGATGCAGCTGTACAAAACTTTGGTAAGGCCACATTTGGAGTACTGTGTACAGTTCTGGTCGCCTCATTTTAGGAAGGATGTGGAAGCTTTGGAAAAGGTGCAAAGGAGATTTACCAGGATGTTGCCTGGAATGGAGAGTAGGTCTTACGAGGAAAGGTTGAGGGTGCTAGGCCTTTTCTCATTAGAACGGAGAAGGATGAGGGGCGACTTGATAGAGGTTTATAAGATGACCAGGGGAATAGATAGAGTAGACAGTCAGAGACTTTTTCCCCGAGTGGAACAAACCATTACAAGGGGACATAAGTTTAAGGTGAATGGTGGAAGATATAGGGGGGGATGTCAGAGGTAGGTTCTTTACCCAGAGAGTAGTGGGGGTTGGAATGCACTGCCTGTGGAAGTAGTTGAGTCGGAAACATTAGGGACCTTCAAGCAGCTATTGGATAGGTACATGGATTACGGTAAAATGATATAGTGTAGATTTATTTGTTCTTAAGGGCAGCACGGTAGCATTGTGGATAGCACAATTGCTTCACAGCTCCAGGGTCCCAGGTTCGATTCCGGCTTGGGTCACTGTCTGTGCGGAGTCTGCACATCCTCCCCGTGTGTGCGTGGGTTTCCTCCGGGTGCTCCGGTTTCCTCCCACAGTCCAAAAATGTGCAGGTTAGGTGGATTGACCATGATAAATTGCCCTTAGTGTCCAAAATTGCCCTTAGTGTTGGGTGGGGTTACTGGGTTATGGGGATAGGGTGAAGGTGTTGACCTTGGGTAGGGTGCTCTTTCCAAGAGCCGGTGCAGACTCAATGGGCCTCCTTCTGCACTGTAAATTCAATGATAATCTATGATTAATCTAGGACAAAGGTTCGGCACAACATCATGGGCTGAAGGGCCTGTTCTGTGCTGTATTTTTCTATGTTCTATGACAACCATAACAAGGAAGGCAAGTTAGGGGAATTCTGTTTTGTCGCAGGATTGCCAAAATATATACAGATATGATAACCTGGTAGCCATGATGCTAACTGCCTGCAGCTCTCTAATCTTTGCTACTTTTCAAGGATGTTTACCACAGAAGCAGGCAAAGAAGACACATGCAGAGAAGAAAATGCCATCATTTTACAGCCCAACAAGCACACCTCAAGGAAATTGAAATCAGGAGATGTGGGTGCTAGATGCAACCTACATACACTGCAGAGACTGGGAATTAGCTTGAGTATTAGTTCTTTAATGCTTGGAACTTCAGATCATTGCTCTAATTCGTAATAATTTCGGGAACGATTTTTCTGTGCTGAAGGCTGCAATGGAGTTTGTGTTAGCTTCATTAGAATCCGTATTGGACTCACATCGAAGAAGCAGGGAGAACCAGATAGTGACTCTAACTCCAGAGAAATTCAGACTGCAGATCTTGAATTCTTGAATTGATGAATGCATGCTTCTGTCTCTCAGAGCTTTCTGGATCTGAGACCTGTCATTGGACCAGTCGGGCTGAGTAGAATGTCAACAGTTGGAATTCACTTGCCCGGTTATGCCATCTCCTAGGACAGTAGAACATGCCAATGCTCTGACCTTCCACCTCAGAACACCATGCCAGTGGAACATGGGAGCTGACACCATGTTGTCCAGGTACAAGCTCCAGAGCTGCAGCCAGCATGAATCTCTGGTTGGAGTAAGCTTCCGTGAGAGGACAAAACCTCAGTCCAAGAGTCATTTGCAGATCATGATCAACCATCCATCTCTTCTATCAATGGCCCTCAGGTTACGACCAGGAGAAGCAGTAGAATAGAAGGGAAGGCACATTCGCCAGTCACAGAGAAGCATGGTGATAGGGAAGATAGATCAGTTCTTGTTCACTTTGGGATTAATTGTAATAAAATAGAATATGCACTAATATCACACCTTGTCATTATTACAGAAAGGGTGGCACTTATTGAGTGCTGACTTGATCCTGTTTTGAAGAACATTGGCCTGCTCTTATATGAAGAAGGCTGGTGTGTTGTTACATAGAACATACAGTGCAGAAGGAGGCCATTCGGTCCAGATAGTCTGCACCGACCCACTTAAGCCCTCACTTCCACCCTATCTCCGTAACCCAATAACCCCTCCTAATCCTTTTTGGTCACTAAAGGAAATTTATCATGGTCAATCCACCTAACCTGCACGTCCTTGAACTGTGTGAGGAAACCGGAGCACCCGGAGGAAACCCAGGCAGACACGGGGAGAACGAGCAGACTCTGCACAGACAGTGACCCAGCAGGGAATCAAACCTGGGACCCTGGCGCTGTGAAGCCACAGTGCTAGTCACCCGTGCTACCGTGGGATGAGTAGCTGACAGCAGTAAAAGGCAGCCTGTGCTACATGAAAGGATTCAGTGATGAGATGTACTTTGATGCCCGATGCCAAAATCCCATGCCGACTGAACTTTCCTGTTGCTAGACAGTCCCCGTGCTGAGTCTGGAGCCTGGCAGCTAACTGAGGTGGCTTAACAGTGATTGGTCAGAGAACCATAGGTACTTTCTACATTGTGAAATTTCTTCCCCCAGTCCCAAATCATTGGAACAAAACCGGTTACATGGGTGGGCCAAACGACTGGTGTTTTTAAAGCTGCTTGAAAAATTTCCACCCTAACCTAACAACAATATCAGATCAATAATATAATAGCGTAAAGGAAGATGCAGCTCTCCCGACCCATCCCCCCCAGTCACCCCCCCCCCCCCCCCCCCAAACTGCAATTCATCTTAACCTGGTGTAATCACAGTGAAAGCAAGAAACCTTGCCCCAAATTCCAGTCTACCCAGGGTGGAGAATTCATTTTTACTCATCCTACGACTTAAGAATTTCAGTCCCTATGCATATATATATTTATATGCACAGATCATATTTGCAAAAATTCATAGGTTACAAAAGGATAGGCTGAAAATTCAGCTGGTAGAAGTGTGCACTCCAGCATGATTGTAGCTGGGGAGAGCAGGGTTTGTGGGATGTATCATAGAATCCTTACAGAAGGAGGCTATTTGGTGCATCGAGTTTGCACTGACCCTCTGAAAGAGCACTCCACCCAAGCCCACTCCCTGGCCTTATCCCAATAACCCCTTAACCTAACCCTCACATCTTTGGGCACTAAGGGGCAATTTAGCATGGCCAATCCACCCAACCTGCACACCTTTCGACTATGGGAGGAAACTGGAGCACCCGGAGGAAATCCAAGCAGACATGCGGTGAACGTGCAAACGAGTAAGCATTGCGTAAGCAGCATAATGCAAACAGCTTTTCCAATGTAGTTTCAAATATAACTTATTTTTTCTTAATTACCATTTTGCCAGACAACAGAAGTACATCAATTATCTCAGTCCAATTTGCTTCCCTCTCCTTTCGGTGCTCCAGGTTACACAGTTCCATGAATGTTGGTAGCTTTTTAGTTCCAAGTGGTTATTGTTCATGTATAAATATACACGAGTGTCAGCTGAATGTTTCACTGTAGGGGCATTAGAGCTAATGTTGTTCTGTGTCAGTCCAAAACTACACAAGCACTTTTCCGCACTGCACACTTTATAGGGATCAAGAGAGGGAACTTTCTACTGAGCTTCGAGTAAGTAATTTCGCAGATACTTCATGGCAGTATTGAGATGGTTTATAATTTTAATGCTTCAAGGTATAATCTTGTGGTAAGGGCCAGAGCTGGTACAGGAAGGTGATCCCTATAGGGAACTGTCCTCTCTTTCCCTGTAATTGTTACACATTTGTTTAATTTCCTCAAGATGCAGCAATCACTTGTGTGATGCAAATTGTACCAGGAATAACTCTGTAATGATGCAAAGTTAACAGGAGGACTTTGGAAAGCCCAAAGATGTCTCCTTTGTGCATTGCCAGTGTAAAATGTGTTACATAAAATACCCCAATGCTAAAATTGCACCAAGTACAGAATTTTGCCACAGATATTCCTCCTCCTGTGCTTGAACAGTTGATCACTTGTAACTAAAATAATATTAAATCAGAATATCATGAAGACAATCCCATATAAGTGAGAAGGGAAACATAATGGGCGGGATTCTCCAACCCCCTGCCAGGTCGGAGAATCGCCGGGGGGCAGCGTGAATCCCGCCCCGCCGCTGGCTGCCGAATTCTCCGGGGCCAGTTTTCGGGCAGGGGCGGGGATCACGCTGCGCCGGTCTGGGGCCATTGGCAGTGCCCCCCCCCCCCAGCAATTCCCCGGGCCCCGATGGGCTGAGCTGCTGCGTGTTCCTGGCCAGTCCCACCTGCGTGAAATGCACATGATCCACCCTGGCGGGACCAGGCTTGTCGGCCGTCTAGCGGGGTCCTCGGAGGGGGGGGGGGGGTGCGTGGTGGGATCCGGCCGCGGAGGGGCCCCCCACGGTGGCCTGGCCCGCGATCAGGGCCCACCGATCTGTGGGTGGGCCTGTGCCGTGGGGGCACTCTTTCCCTCCACGCCACCCTCTGTAGGGCTTCGCCATGGCCAGTGTGGAGAAGAATCCTCCTGCACATTCGCAGGAAACACGGCGCCGGTTCTGCACCTGCGGCAGAACACGGCGGCGGTCCTGCACATGCGCTGGCCGGCGGCGGCCCTTCGGCGCCGGTTGCCGCGGCTCGCCGGCCTAGCCCCCAGAATTGTGGAGGATTCCGCAACTTCCGGAGTAGTTCACGCCGCTCTTGGCGTTGGTATGGGCCGCCCCGCCAATTCCAGGAGAATCCCGACCAATGTATGTAATCTCCAATTCAACTGTTTCCACGCAGATTTGTGAAGCATTACTGACAGGAAACAACAATGAAGATACATCTCTGTCCAATATTAATGTTGAAAAAACTTCAAATGAACAAAAGCTGACACAAAATTGTTAACTTTTTCAGCATGCAAGATCTCACCTTTCAAATAGTATTAAGCTGAGGAATTCTTGGTCAAAGAATTTCATAGCTATGGATCTCTGAGTAGCTATTACGATTTCAACAAGGGAAGTGAAATCCACTCTATACTGTGTTATCATAATCTATTTGATATGCACACACATCTATCGAAGCCCAACAAGACAAAATTCTACTCTTCTTAGATTTCTTGCTTGTATCTATTCTATTAACTTATTGTCACACAGGACAATTAAAAATAAAGTTACAAATATTTTTGGTCCAATTTCCTCACATGCTATATTATAAGTGACAGATTATCCAAGCCTTACACTACAAATATTGCTGACTTCTCACATTGTCAGGTCAGCTATATCTTCAATGGCACATCTCTCAGCATGCAGTGGTTTAATAGTCTATGGGAAATAAAAGATAAAATAGCCTCTTCCCAATGAACAGTACTTTATCAATATATGTGCCTCACTGTTTTACCAAACTACAGTTTAGTATGATTTCCATGAACATGATAGACTAGAGTGTTTCCATGACCGCACGGACGATATGTGAACCATGGTACATAGGTCATGCTATTTTACAAGAAATATGTTTAGTCATGAAGGATTATTACATGACTACTATTGCAATTCAGAATGTAGCAAAAGACATTGTGTAAAATAGTTAAAATAAAGGTTCTAACTAAAACAATTTATTAGATTCTATTGCTACTGAATGAATCCCTTATTAAATCATTATTGCAGCAGCCCTGTGAGTTCCAACATTTGCAGTACATCACGCTTATCTATGCTGACTTAATCTTACTCTGTGCATTATATCATTCACATGGGGATAAGATAAATGGTACTTGTTTGGAGATGTGTTCAGTACTTTTGCTCTCAAAAATTTCAGGAATGCCTAAAATTTTCACTGAGAATAGTACAGTTTTGTCTCAATCCATAGGGAAAGCGATATTTGACATAAAATGCTCTTAAGTAAAGATTAAGCTGCACATATTAAGCTTTCCAGACCAAACAGAAGGGAATGTGTCAGCATTGTTGATGTGTCTGAGATGCATTGTTACTGTGTTAAGAGATTGCATTAGAATCCTCGAGGTGAATTACACTGTTCTATCAATTCCTCAGACTGTGCAATGGGATTTGTTTATTGCCTTAAGCAGGAGAAAATGCCTTCTTTTATTGAGTGATGATTTATTTGAAGAAGAAACTGAACATTCCTATCTTTTGATGAATAGCTTCTAAACTGGGCCAAACAAAACAAGGTTTATTCATTGAAATTTATTTCCGAAGAGACAAATATGACTACGAGCGGCAATATGAAAATAATATTGGAGAGATAATAGGGAATTTGTGTTTTTAGATGAACTACCACATATAAAAAGCGGTGCAGTGCCCACTGCACGGCCCTGAAATAGAAACACTGGCAGAGGACAAAGCTGAAAATATATGCTGATCTTTTACTGCCTGGCATATGTATAAACCTGACTAGAAGTTACCGTGTATTTTTAAAACACATCATGGGTTGAAGAATGGGGGTGGGGGAATTAGATAGCCCACAAAAATGGACGTAGGGATCTCGATGCACAATTAACCTGTACTGGTTCCTTCCGATGCAGGCAGCATTAAAAGACAGTGGCGTGCAGCCTAGCACTAAAGCGCTATTGAGTCGTGCCACCTTTCAGCAGGGGGCCCAAGCTTCTACAAGCTACCCTGCACTATTTAAAACCAGCACTTGCCTCTTAAAGGGGAGGTGTATTCTGGCTGCAGCAGGTACGGAATTGGCTGGGGAAGACATTTTGAGTCAGAAAAAGACTGATTGCGCAACAAGACAGAGTGCTTTTTTCCAAGGTCCATAGATGCAGCACAGGAGACCTTGGTGTAGGCAGTGGACAGATGGGGAGATGACAAAATAGGCAATGGATTTCCCCCCATGCCATACCTAATCACCTCTATCCATGAATGCAGTCCAAACTTCCTGTTATAATATCATACAATGGCAATTAGAACAACAGCCCATGCCACTCAATAATATTTTAGCAATTAAACTCCGTAATCTAAAATTAATCAATCTTGATACTTGGCAGTTATTAATTTTACTGCTGCAAAGTTACTCGTAAAGGCAAAATTGCCATGCAGAAGGTACAACAAGCAATTAGGATGGCAAATGACATATTGGCCTTTATTAGACCATAAGACATAGGAGCAGAATTAGGCCACTTGGCCCATCGAGTCTGCTCTGCCATTCAACCAATCAAGAACCTATCTATCTCTGTCTTAAAGACACTCAGTGATTTGGCCTCCACAGCCTTCTGCGGCAAAGAGTTTCACAGATTCACCATCCTCTGGCTGAAGAAATTCCTCCTCATCTCTGTTGCAAAGGATCGTCCCTTTAGTCTGAGATTGTGTTCTCTGGTTCTCTGGTTCTAGCTTTTCCTACAAGTGGAACCATACTCTCCGCATCCACTCTATCCAGGCCTCGCAGTATCCTGTAAGTTTCAATAATATCCTCCCCTCATCGTTCTAAACTCCAATGAGTACAGACCCAGAGTCCTCAACTGTTTCTCATATGACAAGTTCTTGGTTCCAAATATCATTCTTGTGAACGTCCTCTGGACCCTTTCCAAGACCAGCACATTCTTCCTTAGATACGGGGCCTAAAACTGCTCAGAATACTCCAAATGGGGTCTGACCAGAACTGTATACAGTCTCGGAAGTACATCCCTGCACTTGTATGCCCTCTTGACATGAATCTAACGTTGAATTTGCCTTCCTAACTGCTGATGGAACCTGCACATTAACCTAAAGAGAACCTTGAACAAGGACACCTAAGTCCCTTTGTGTTTCTGATTTCCTAAGCATTTCCCCACTTAGAAAATGGTCTATGCCTCCATTTCTCCTTCCAGAGTGCATAACCTCACAATTTTCCACATTGTATCCAATCTGCCACTTCTTTGCCCACTCTCCTAGACTGTCCAAGCCCTTCTGCAGCTCCCTTGCTTCCTCAATACTACCTGCCCTTCTACAGATCTTTGTATCATCTGCAAATGTAACAACAATGCCTTCAGTTCCTTCTTCCAGATCATTAATGTCAATTCTGAAAGGTTATGGTCCCAGCATCGACCCCTGAGGCACGTCACTAGTCACTGGCTACCATCCTCAAAAAGACCCCTTTATCCCCACTCTGCCTTCTGCCAGTCAGCCAATCCTCTATCCATGCCAGGATCTTACTCTTAATACCATGGGCTCTTAACCTATTTAGCAGTCTCCTATGCGGCACCTTGTCAAAGGCCTTCTGGAAATCTAAATAAATCACGTCCACTGGTTCTCCTTTGAGGATGTAACATGGAAGTTAGACAAAGAACTTTTACAGATTTGTCAGACATGGCCTCCGCTTGACGAAGCCGTGCTGACTCAGTCTTATTTTATTATGCTTTTCCAAGTATTCCGTATTCTCATCTTTAATAAAGGACTCTAAAATCATACCAATGACCAAGTCAGGCTAACCGACCTATAATTACCCATCTTCTGCCTCCCTCCCTTCTTAAACAGGGGTGTTACATTAGCCATTTTCCAGTTCTCTGGGACCCTCCCTGCCTTCAATGACTCCTGAAAGATCACCGCCAATGCCTCCACATCTCCTCAGCTAACTCTTTTAGAACCCTGGTGTGTAGGCCATCTGGTCCAGGTGATGTATCCACCTTCAGATCTTTCAGTTTCCCCAGAATCTTCTCCTTAGTAATGGTCACTGCACTCACCTCTGCCCCCTGATTCTCCTGGAGCTCTGGCATCCCACTGGTGTCTTCCACCATGAAGACTGATGCAAAATAACTATTCAGTTCCTCTGACATTTCTTTGTTTCCTATTATTACTTCTCCAGCCTCATTTTCCAGTGGTCCAATGACTATTGTTGCCTTTCTCTTCCCTTTTACATATTGAAAAAAAACTCTTCCTATCTTTTATATTGGCTGGTTTAGCACAGTGGGCTAAACAGCTGGCTTGTAATGCAGAACAAGGCCAGCAGCGTGGGTTCAATCCTCGTTACCGGCTACCCGAACAGGCGCCGGAATGTGGCAACTAGCAGCTTTTCACAGCAACTTTATTAAAGCCTACTTGTGACAAGTGATTATTATTCTCCTATTTCATCTTCTCCCCCATTATTGCTTTTATAATTGTCCACTGCTCACTTTTAAAGGTTTCCCAGTCCTCTGGCTTCCCACTAATCCTTGCCATTTTGTATTATTTTTCTTTTATGCTGTCCTTGATGTCCCTCATCAGTCATGGATGCCTCGTCTCCCCTCAGCATGTTTCCTCCTCCTTGGGATGAATTTCTGTTGTACCTGATGAATAATCCCCAAAAATCCTGCCATTGCTGTTCCACTGAATTCCCTGCTAGGCTCCCGTTCCAATCAACTCTGGCCAGCTCTTCCCTATTTAATTATAATACCATTACATTTGATTCCAGCCTCTTCCTGTTAAATTGCAGGGTAAATTCTATCATATTCTGGCCACTGCTCCCGAAGGGTTCCCTAATCAAGTCTGCCTCATCACACATCACCAAATCCAGAATTGCCTGTTCCCTGGTAGGCTCTGTCACAGGCTGCTCCAAAAAACATCTCTTAGACACTCCACAAATTCCTTTTCCTGAGATCCATTACCAACCTGATTTTCTCAGTCCACCTGCATATTAAAGTCCCCCATGATTATTGTAATATTGCCTTTTTATATGCCTTTTCATTCTCCTTATTTATTTTCTGCCCCACATCCTGACTACTGCTAGGGGGCCTGCACATAATTCCCATCAGGGTCTTTATTCCTTTGCGATTCCTCAACCGTACCCACAGAGATTCAATGTCTTCTGATCCTATATTGCTTCTTGCTATCGATTTAACTTCATTCCTTACTAACAATACAACCCTGCCCTCTTTGCCCATCTGCCCCGTCGCAGAGAAGGTGCACGCGATTCAACAGGCCCCCACCCCGACTGACACTTCGCATCTTTGTTCTTTTCTCAGCCTCGTAAACTATTACAGGAAGTTCCTCCCCAATCTGGCAACTACGCTGGCCCCGTTGCACCTTCTGCTAAAGAAAGATCACACCTGGGTTTGGGGTCAGCCGCAAGAAACCACTTCCCGGCGAGTAAAACAACAATTGTTGTCGTCTGGGTTACTAACCCACTATGATCCTGGAAAGCCTTTGCTCGTCACATGTGATGCATCCCCATGTGGTATTGGGGTCGTCCTGTCCCACAAGATGGAGAACGGGGCCAAGCGGCCAATAGCTTTCGCCTCCCGCACATTGAGTGCAGCGGAGAAAAAGTACGCGCAGATCGAGAAGGAGGGCCTGGCAGTGGTCTTTGCGGTGAAATGTTTCCACCAGTACGTGTATGGCCGCCACTTCACTATCGTGACTGATCATAAGCCTCTGCTGGGACTTTTCAGAGAGGATAAGCCAATACCGCCCATTGCTTCCGCACGGATCCAGCACCGGGCTTTGTTGCTCACTGCATCCGAGTATTCTCTGGAGCACAAACCAGGAACGCAGATAGCGAATGCCGACGCACTGAGCTGATTGCTTTTATCGACCGGCCCCATGTCGACCCCCACGACCGGTGAGGTGGTTGCAACCCTAAATGTTATGGACACCTTGCCTGTCACGGCATCACAGATCCGTGAGTGGACCCAGACGGAGCCAGTCCTGTCAAAGGTTCAGCACATAGTCCTGTATGGTGGGCAGCATACACAGCTCCCAGGCGAGTTGCGGGCATTTTCCTCCAAGCTGTCAGAATTCAGCGTGGAAGACGGTATCCTCTTGTGGGGGACGTGTGCGATTGTCCTGGAAAAAGGACAGGAGCTGATACTAAGAGACTTGCACAATGGGCATCCAGGTGTGACCAAAATGAAAACGTTGGCCCGGAGTTATGTCTGGTGGCCAGGCCTCGACACCGACATTGAGAAGGTGGCCCAAAACTGCTCCATTTGCCAGGAGCATCAGAAGCTTCCTCCGGTCGCGCCCCCACATCACTGGGAATGGCCAGGGCGGCCTTGGGCGTGCTTGCATGCAGATTTCGCCGGCCCTTTTCAAGGATCCATGTTCCTTCTATTAATCGATGCCCAGTCTAAATGGCTAGAGGTGCATAAGATGCAGGGCACAACGTCCTGCGCAACAATTGAGAAGATGCGTTTGTCTTTTAATACGCATGGCCTCCCGGAGGTGCTGGTAACGGATAACGGCATTCCATTCAAGAGTGAGGAGTTTGCGAGGTTCATGAAGATGAACGGCATATGCCGTTCTGCCGTGCCCCTTACCACCTGGCTTCAAATGGGTTGGCAGAGCGCGCAGTGCAGACATTCAAACGAGGCCTAAAGAAGCAGTCTTCCGGGTCAATGGACACGAGACTGGCTCGCTTTTTGTTTTCGTATAGGAACACCCCCCATGCGGTGACTGGGGTAGCTCCCGCAGAACTCCTAATGGGCCGGAGACTTCACACCCGCCTTAGCATGGTTTTCCCGGACATTGGCGCAAAAGTACGCCGCACACAAGAACGGCAGGGACATGGTTTTTCTCAGTATCGGCCGATTCGGCAGTTTGCGCCCGGTGGCCCAGTGTTTGTTCGGAATTTTGCTGGTGGTGCCCAGTGGGTCCCTGGCGTAATCTTTCGCCAAACGGGCTCTATATCTTACCAGGTGCAAGTCCAGGGTCGTCTCCAGCGCAAACATGTAGAACACGTTCAGTCCAGAAGACTATCCCTTCCAAAAATTCCCTGCCCCCGGAGCTCATTTCTACAGCCACAGAGACCAGACACAATGGAAAGTAGTCCTCACAATCTTCCTCTGGTGCCTCACTCAAAGCCTGCACAGGTCGTTACAGAACCACGTGGAGATAGGTTGGAGATAGGTAGGGCAGCACGGTAGCATTGTGGATAGCACAATTGCTTCACAGCTCCAGGGTCCCAGGTTCGATTCCGGCTTGGGTCACTGTCTGTGCAGAGTCTGCACATCCTCCCCGTGTGTGCGTGGGTTTCCTCCGGGTGCTCCAGTTTCCTCCCACAGTCCAAAGATGTGCAGGTTAGGTGGATTGGCCATGATAAATTGCCCTTAGTGTCCAAAATTGCCCTTAGTGTTGGGTGGGGTTACTGGGTTATGGGGATAGGGTGGAGGTGTTGACCTTGGGTAGGGTGCTCTTTCCAAGAGCCGGTGCAGACTCGATGGGCCGAATGCACTGTAAATTCTATGAATTCTATGATAATTACTATGATAGAGACGCCGAGATGACGGAGGCAGCAGACTCTGACTCCGAGATGGAGACGCATCAGAGGGGGAATCCTCGGGCCCACGGGCCGTGGATGTACAACCGTTAAGCCGTTCATTACGGAAGCGCTGGTCTCCGTCTCGTTACATGCCGCCCGATCAAGCGCCTCGTGCAAATGGTGACCGGCCTGCGGCAAAACGAGTCCGACGCCCTCCTTCACCAGGGTCTTCAGTGGATTCCTTGGACTTTGAGGGGGAGGGATGTTTTAACCTGCCTGCTTACCATTGGCTGGGGACTAATGACAATCCCACAATCCTGTGGGAGTATGAGCTTCCCCAATGAGGGGGGGAGGTCTGGCTACTGTCTGCAGTCTTTTAAACAGGGGTGACTTCCAGAGGTCTGGCCAGAAGCCTCCTAAATTGCCAAGCTGAGAGAGAGATCTGCTTTGTGCTGCCTTCTCGGTCTAAGCCGCCAAAGTGAAACTACTTTACAAAATGGAGCTTGCCAAAAAGATGAAAAGGTCCGGAGTTCCAGAAGAGGTGATTGGCTGGTAGCTGAGCCATCAAAATGAAATCACGGGCTATGCCACAGAGCATACTGACTCAAAGGTGTCTGCTGCTGAATCATTCCAAATAGCAACTGTACATAGATTTTTCGTGTGCCAGAGAATTAAGATAACGGGAGCAGATGGGAAAGTGGGTTGAGGCAGAAGATCAGCCATGAGCATATTGAATGATGGAGCAGGCCTAAGGCAGCATACGGTCTACTACTGCTCATATTTCTTATTTTCTTTAAGTTGTACACTTATACACTTGATGACTATAACGGTGTAATTGTATATATCCCTGTATTTAGATTTAATTGAGATAGACGAGGAAATAAAATGCAACGCTTTCAGGAGCTGTGTTCTGCCGATATTTTAGAATTATACTGAATAGTCTTAATGAATATTAAATTTGTCAGACAGTACTATGTGGAAAAATAATAAAAGATTCTTGTATTTGAGAGATAATCTATTTCAATAAATCAAGTATAATTATTATATTATAGAAAATAATATTTTCAAACAAGTGCTGATTGAAAACAATCCTCTTGACCTTTAGCTGAATTCAGTTTCAATATGTATATAAAGAGGGTAATTTGCCAGGTAGTTTAGCGAAAAGAAGTGTTGATTAATTCCTGCAGTTTGCCTGATGATGATGATCCATTAACTTTTTATTGTGACTTGCAATAGATAATTAAGAGCATATTTGTTCTATCAGGTTATAAGAATATTTCCAGTTACTTTGCAATGGAGGTATTTTAAAAGTTTTAGGTGGTGTTAAAAAACATTTGGAAGTCAAACTTGGCTATTGGAAACCAGGTGCAAAATTTTATTGACTGACTGACTGACTTGATGTACATTCAGCTGAGAGCAGGGGGTAGAGGACGTGTTGCCATCCCAACTCCAGCCACTTCAGTCAGTGGCCGGGAAGGTCGATGACAATTTTCCACTCATAGATAGCTTTCCCACACAGAGACCAATTGAGGCCCTTAAGTAAATGGCCAATTAAACATAACTTAAAGGTCTCTTACAACTGCCACTGGTAGAGTTCCAGTGGAAGGAAGTTAAAGCTGGCAGCCTCCCTTGGGACTCAAGGGGCCTCCTCATAGGGTACCAAGGAGGAATCCCTCAGAAGGAAAGACCATTCCCCCCTCATCACTGACCCCACCCCACCTTAGACAGGGTCTGCCTTACAGGCCTTGCTAAGCCTGACCCCAGGCCTGCTCCATCTTGCCGAGCCTGGCTGGGTGCAGTCCCCACAGTGTCCATCACTCCCCAGTGGACTGAGGAGCTGCTGGCCCTCTTGTTGGCTGACAGCTCTTGGAGGCACGATCACCACCGTTAAAGGAATGTGGGACCCAAAGCTAGGTACTTAATTGCCTAATGGGCCTAGAATCACATCAGTGCTCCAGGATACAACCGCAGTGGGCTTTCCCCCAGCTTTCCAGCCTCTGTCAGGGCAACCACCACTGGCATTAAATTCAGCCCCAAAGTGAGTCTATAACATCAACACACTCTCAATTTCCAGCAGTTTCTATTCAGACTGACAGTATTTTTTTGTATTTTAAGTAACATAAGCAAAAGCTATTCCCTTCTCTACTCATAGAGAGAGGGGATAATGGTGTATTACTGCTTCTGTTTTTAATAATTCAAACTTCACTGCTCCACAAAGGTCATGGCACATTAAAATATTTCAGTGCTAACTACATAACTTGAGATTCCACTGCTAATTCTGTTAGTTAAGCAACACAATCATGTCATTTTATACAGTAACAGTGACATATTCTCTATACCAATTATGCATTTTTAAAATTACTAATGTAATTTAGCAACTCCCATGGCTAAACAGTTTGAAATTCTTATAAAGCTAGTTTTGGATTCAGCACAATTCTGGGGTTAATTTGTGGTATAGAATTTCTGGAAGTAATAAACTCACTGTCAGATGTAGCCCATGTTGTTTTTTGTAAGGTTTATTTTCTAACAGATGCGACAAAGCTATAAATGAGAATCCCTTTCCTTTCTCTTTTTATCTGACATATAATACCTATTCTTGCAGCAGCAGGGAGGATTTAGTAATGGCACTACAAGTTGAATTGGAAATGACTTGTGTTCCTTATAATCATTTCTGAACTGTACTCAGAGTGATGACTCAGATACTAAACACAATCAAATCTTCTTGCCAAGAACAACGTTATACTTCCCATCTGCATGGCATTGTTACCAGCCTTTTAATTTCCCTGTTGGAATGACCCTCCTCCTACATCTGCTTTTAGTTCATTTGATCTGTGCTTGTGGTTCTGTGTTGCTGGTCTCCAACTAACTTACATGCGTATGTTTATTATTAATGAATCCATTGACTCTGCACTGGGGAGCTTCTATATAGGCTGTTACAATCCCTGTGGGGAAACCGTAAATCAAAATAACCAAATTTATTGAATGGTTGCTGAAGTTACCAACAAGCTTCCACTTTTTGTAGCCTTTACTTTAATATGAATGCAAATTAAACATGACTTAATAGGCAAATAAAAAGGTAAATTTACATTAAATAGTCAATACAACAGATTTACGTCTTGCATAAACACAAGTATCACTCTCCAGCGACATGTGGCACCACATACAGTGCAGTTCCAAAGTTCTCTAACTCAGTCTTTGGTACATGGAATCTCTCACACTCCTTCTCGATTTATTCAGCCTTTGAGTCTTATTGGGCAGCCATATTCCATCTGAGGTCTCTGAAAGAGGTCATCACCCAAAGAGCGCACACCATCAGAATATTTTTAGGTAGGTGCGTGACAGTCTTGATGGCACAAAGTCCCCAGAGACTCCTTTATTCCATCCCTTTATTAAACCCCTGCTCTGTCCACTCTGGCAAAACTCGGAAGCATTAAAGTTGTCCAATTCATAATCCCAACTCGAACTCTGTCTATGGCTTTCTGTCCTGTTTTGCTGTGCTGCACAAACACCCAGCTTCTTGTAAATGTGCCTTTTCTGTTCTTTCCTCTGCTGCAGCTCTTATTAGTCTGCAGCTCTTATTTGTGTCTGGTAGCCACGTGGATTTTGTATGTTAACTTATTTCCTGTTGGTACTGCTTCAGGTTTTTGACAGGAGTTTCCCAGCCTCCTAAACCAAGAGGGCATCAGACAAGAGCAGTCAGGTCTTTATATATTTACTTATATATTTATATATTCAGCACTTTATACATTTAAGTAGCAGGCCCTCCTCTCATGGGGATTCCCCATACGCTGCAGATCGCACTCAGGTTGAAGGCAGAAGTCAACAGGTTATTTTGGTTTCCTGGCACACTGGTAGTTTCCCCTCTTAACATAACGCCTGCTTGCAAACCACCCATTTTGTCGGGTTAAAATTCTCCCAATAGACTCTTAAATTAAACTATGGGGCACTAACATTTAAATATATAATATGTTCACCCATAATTCCTTTTCTGCTGTTTTGGTACATCAACCAGCTATGGCAGCCAGATCATATTTTTGATTCGGGGGAATGGTATTGTCACCGGACTAGTAAACCAGAGACCCAGCGTAATGCTCTGGAAACCCAGGTTCAATTCCCGCCACTGCAGATGGTGAAATTTGAATTCAATAAATATCTGGAATTAAAAGTTTAATGATGGCCATGAAACCATCGATAGTGATAAAAGCTCATCTGCTTCACTAATGTCCTTTAGGGAAGGAAATCTGCCGTCCTTACCTGGTCTGGCCTACACGTGACTCCAGATCCACAGCAACGTGATTGAATCTTAACTGTCCCCTCGAGGGTAAATAGGGATGGGCAATAAAAGTTGGCCCAGCCTGTAATGCCAACGTCCCATCATTGAATAAACAAAAATTAACCCATGACAGTAGGTTATCAAAGCAAAATGATGGCTTGAATTCTTAAATCAGGATTGGAACAATGTAATTTAAATATTTCAAATAACCAAGTCTCCATCTTAATATTTTCTCTGATACTCAAACTAGCTGTTTTTTTGTGTTGCTAATGTGTTGCTGTGGACAGGAGTAAGGTTACATTAAGCTACACTAATTTATCCTCTCACCACCCATCTGTAAGGAAAGGTGATTTACTTCTTCCTTTGAATGGTGGCGTATTTCCCGACCCTTCGGTTTTGGTGTGATCAATTTCTATTAATAGCCCAAAACAATAGCAAAAAACTCGAGATAGGATTAACTCAAAGGGTTAGTTTATTTGGACACACTTGAAGCGTGGGAAGGGGAGTCAAATGTTGCCCCATTTACATTCATATAGTGAAAGAGGGAGTGTGAAAAGAGGAATTTACAGATTCACTTTTCTGGTGGTGTTCACTTCAAACAATGAGCTCGGAATGCAGATATGAATCAATCTTGTAGGAGATGGTACAGAATTACCAGTAGTAACAGGGTAAATAGGGCCAGATATTCAATCTGAGCAGAGCCCTTTTCTGTGATGTTGCCAGTTAGATGGTAAAATGGTAGACTGAAATGTTGCAGTAGAGCAAGACAATATAACTGGTTACATAAGCTAGATGTCCATGTCTCATAACCCCATCTTTCCATGTTATCTTTAAAAAGTCTCACAACACCAGGTTAAAGTCCAACAGGTTTATTTGAAATCACAAGCATTCAGAGTGCTCCTTCATCAGGTGAAGTGGATGCAGGTTCACAATCATAGCATTTATAGGAGAGACACAATTGCAAGATAATTACAGATTGGAATGTGAAGAATGGCTGGAATGTGGGTCTTTCCAGGAATAAACGGTGTGAGTGGAGTGAGTGATAATCATAGACAATCGGGGTGTGAATTGTCTCAAGCCAGGACAGTTAGTAGGATTCTGCAAACCCGGGCAGTATGGTGGGGGTTGCATGTAATTTGACCTGAACCCAAGATCCCAGTTGAGGCCGCCTTCATCCGTGCGGAACTTGGCTACCAGTTTCTGACAGACATCTCACCAAGGCTATCCCCACACCTCTACTACTTGCCTTCAATAAATCGCCTAACCTCAAACAGATCATTGTTTGTAGCAAACTTCTGAGCCTTCAGGAGAACAGCGACCACGACATTACACAACCCTGCCACGGCAACCTCTGCAAGACCTGCCGGATCGTTGACATGGATACTATCATTACACATGAGAACACCACCCACCAGGTGCACGGTACATACTCATGCGATTCGGCCAACGTTGTCTACCTCATATGCTGCAGGAAAGGATGTCCCGAGATGTGGTACATCGTCGAGATCATGCAGACACTACGACAATGGATGAACAGATCCCACACAACAATCACCAGGCAGGAATATTCCCTTCCAGTCGGGGAACACTTCAGCAGTCAAGGATATTCAGCCTCCGATCTTTGCATAAACATTCTCCTGTATACTTTTCTTTGTTCTTTGTAATACAAATAAACGTATTGTAGTGACAAAATATAAATGAGTTGTATACAACCTTGACAACTCGCTATTGAAAGAAAGCTCCCTTCCAGTACCTGACTCAAATTTTATTTTCTGTGATACCTGGAGTAGGAAGATGAGGAATTCCTAATTGAAATGAGAGTGGCAATCTCAACCTGCCCGTAGCATAAGGTTTCACTGAATACAGCAACAAATGACAAAAAATTAGCAATATCACATGGAAATAGCACAGGGATACAGGCCGGACAATGTGAAATATGGGGCGGAATTCTCCGCAATCGGCGCGATGTCCGCCGACCGGCGCCAAAAACGGCACAAATCAGTCCGGCATCGCGCCGCCCCAAAGGTGCGGAATCCTCCGCATCTTGAGCGGCCGAGCCCTAACCTTGAGGGGCTAGGCCCGCGCCAGACTGATTTCCGCCCCGCCAGCTGGCGGGAAAGGCCTTTGGTGCCCCGCCAGTTGGCGCGAAACTGACTTTGCCGGGCGGCGCATGCGTGGGAGCGTCAGCGGCCGCTCACGGCATCCCCGCGCATGCGCAGTGGAGGGGGTCTCTTCCGCCTCCGCCATGGTGGAGACCGTGGCGAAGGCGGAAGGAAAAGAGTGCCCCCACGGCACAGGCCCGCCCGCGGATCGGTGGGCCCCAATCGCAGGCCAGGCCACCGCGGGGGCACCCCCTGGGGCCACATCACCCCGCGACCCCCCCCCAGGACCCCGGAGCCCACCCGTGCCGCCTTGTCCCGCCAGTAAGAGAGGTGGTCTAATCCACGCCGGCGGGACAGGCATTCCAGCAGCGGGACTTCGGCCCATCCGTGCTGGAGAATCGCCGGGGGGGGGCCCGCCAACCGGCACGGCGCGATTCCCGCCCCCGCCGAATATCTGGTGGTGGAGAATTCGGCAACCGGCGGGGGTGGGATTCACGTCAGCCCCCGCCGATTCTCCGACCCGGCGGGGGGGCCGGAGAATCCTACCCCTCATACTTGTTCAATGTGCACAGCAGAGATATATTAAGGCGGGATTCTCCATTTCTGAGACGAGGTGTTGATGCCAATGCAGAATTTATGGACTTTCACGACAGCAAAACTGGCACAGCACCTGGCCCGATTCTGTTACTGTTAAGGGGGAAGCATGGCGCCGTGTGGAACACAAATTCCAATGAGGGGCTCAACTGTCAGCAAACTATGGCGATGTTGGACACTTTCCATACCCCCTCTCCCTCAGCTGCCACCACGCCTGATTTTTAAAAGCCTGAGTGGACCGCGCTGTTGGGAGTCGGCCCATTGGAGAAGGAGAATTGCAGAGGCCCCAAGGAATACCGGGTCAGGCCCGCTAATGATATGCAAACGGTGTTTATTGTACTTTTGTTCCGGAACGCATTGGCGCCGCTGTCGAGGTGATGGAGAATCGCAATTTGGCGTCAAATCGATGCCGCAATTTAGGCGTCGGCCAACAGAGAGTCCTACCCATTGACCTTGATTTTATGTGGAGTGGCAATCATCATGGGTGGCACAGTGACACAGTGGTTAGCACTGCTGCCTCACAATGGCAGGAACTCGGGTTCAATTCCAACTTTGGATGACTGTGTGGAGTTTGCAAATTTTCCCCGTTCCTGCATTGGTTTCCTCCGGGTGCCCGGTTTCCTCCAAAGATGTGCAGGTTAGGTGGATTGGCCATGCTAAATTTCCCCTTATCGTTCAAAGGTTAGATAGGGTTATGGAATTACAGGGAAAGAGCGAGGGAGTGGGCATATGTATGGTGCTCTTTCGGAGGATAGGTGCAGACTTGATGGGCCAAATGGCCTCCTTCTGCACTGTAGGGATTCTGTGATCATCGGATTACCATTCCACTCAAACTTCTCCCTGCCTTGACACTGCTTTACATTTCTCGTTGTGCTTTCCCAAAAACCGGCTTTTCCATAAATGCGAATGTAGCATCTCTTGAAGAACTCCATTGCAATGCTGTAATGTGGGAGGAAGGCAAGACATGCCCACATTTTATGACACAAGCTGTATGGTAGCTATTAGTGAATGGATAAATGAATAAAAGAATGGTGTGGTAGGATGGTATCTGGGTGAGATACCTATGTAGGATGGGTGAGGTAAATGTGGGTAGAGTGGTAGATAGGTACATTACCAGGTGGGTGAGGTGGCAGGTGGTTGGGGTGGCAGGCAGGCAGAGTGGTAAGTGGATGAGGTGGAAAGTGGGCAGAGTACATGTTTGTCAGGTTGGGTAGGGAGAAATAGTCATGACTTGTCCGGAGTGAAGTCGGAAGGGCGTAGTTTGGAGGGATTGGGACTTTAGGGGTGGTCAGGTCAGAGGGTTGTTGAGTTGGGGGTAATTGGAGAGTCAGGGGGTACTCAGTGGAGTCAGTGTGAGTGATTGGGGGGTGTCAGTTCTGTAGTTATACAAGAAATAGACTAGGTTTTAATTTGACTAACATTTCCTGAGTAATTATTGACAGAAGTCCTGCTCAACTGTCCAAAATCAATGGGTGCGATCAAACTACCACGCTGCGCCCAAAAAGCAGCGCGCCACAGCGCAATGTGGCCAATAGAAGCTGGGCGACCCCGCTTCTGGGATCTACCCAGCTCGCAACGTCCCACGAGGTCTAACGCGATCTCTCGAGACGTTGCAATGTAAATCCTGTCCATTGTGAGGGGGACTACGTTTGGCAAATCTGCACATTAGAGCGAGACAGCTAGTGGCATTAGGATCTACCCCCTGGCCTCCACAACAGGCACCAGTTAAAACGGCACTCGTGGGGGTCTCCCAGAGGATTGGAGGCCCCAGATGCTTTCCTTCTGGACAGGGTGGTACCCTGGTGCCACCTGGAAACCCTGGCTCTGTGAACCTGGCAGTGCTAACCTGGCACCCTTGCAGTGCCAGCCTGGGACTGCCAAAGTGCCCAGGTGGCATTGCCAGCTGGCAGAGGCACTGCCAGGATACCAGAATAGCACTGCCAAGCTGGCATTTTTCACGTGGCAGCGTTCGGAACGGGGATGCCGTGCGCAAGTGTTGGGGAGTTGGGGGGGGGGGTGGCTGCAAGCGGCAGGAAATAAGGAGATAAACACGCTCTCTATGGAACTTGTTCCCATTTAGGGGTAGCACAGTTGCTTCATAGCTCCAGGGTCTCAGGTTCGATTCCCGGCTTGGGTCACTGTCTGTGCGGAGTCTGCACATTCCCCCGTGTGTGCGTGGGTTTCCTCCAGGTGCTCCGGTTTCCTCCCACAGTCCAAAGATGTGTGGGTTAGGTGGATTGGCCATGATAAATTGCCCTTAGTATCCAAAAAAGGTTAATTGGGGTTACAGGGATAGGCTGGAGGTGTGGGCTTGGGTAGGCTGCTCTTTCCAAAGGCCGGTGCAGGCTCAATGGGCCGAATGGCCTCCTTCAGCACTGTAAATTCTATGATTCTATGATTTAATTAAATTGCCCCCAATGACTCTAACTTAGAGTCGGAGATATTTGGGGCGGATCTCAGGCGCAGGGAAATTGCCTGTTGGAAGTTCAAACTTCCCAGGCAGTTCCTACAGAATCAATGTGTCAGGCCTATCGCAGGATCTTGAGATGTATCATAGTTCTGGTCTCCAACAATCCAGAGACTGGAAGACCTGGGCCATTGTTCAGTATAAATCGGTGGCTGAGGGCAGCACGGTGGCTCAGTGGGTTAACCCTTTTGCCTCATGGCGCCGAGGTCCCAGGTTCGATCCCGGCTCTGGGTCACTGTAGTCACTGCCTTCCTATCTTGTGCTATGATTGGCATGTGAGTGTTTGGTGCTGTCAGTGGGTACCAAAGGTAGATAAAGTTTCTTTGCACCTGAAATGACAGCCCTCAAATGGGGAATAAAAATTTATTAAAAAGTTAATTCCAAAAACTGAATTATGGTACATGTAATAAAATCTCATATTTTCTTCATTAATAACTTGATCACAAGACTATTGCATAACTTACCAATATACTTAAAAGTACAGTTTTCATCTAATAAGAAAATGCTACGGTAGGAATAGATCTTAATAGGTACAATGTCCGTTTTCATTGTGTCCATTGCAAGACTCCTGTTTAATCTTATATTAAATAATATTTATCCTTGTTCAATTGCCTTTTCATGACAAACATATCCATTATCACAGAAATTCAGGTGGAATCATGTTTTTTGGAATAATGCACTGATCAAAACTTTTAATTTTAGCAGAGGCATAAAACAACTGGTAACTGATTAACTTCCTGATTGGTCCTTCTATGGATCAGAAAATTGACATGGGTGTGAAATGGGTGGTCAATCCACTAATGCTCATTTCACAGGTCTCTGAAGATGAAAATTAATGAAGGGGCACAGATGTCTGTGACCATCTGCCTAGATTGAAATGAAAAATTTCTAAGGTCATTTGTGGCGGATTCTTCAGGGAATTTCCCATCGGCCATTCCGGCGAATTCCCCACTGCTATCCAATGACGATCACTTTTATGGCCCCAGGGAAGTTTCTCACTCGTTTAGCCCACATTTAGAATTTTTTCAGCACCTTTGCATCCTCCTGACAGCTCATCATCCCATCCAACTTTGTGTCATCTGCAAATTTTGGGATATTACATTTCGTTCATCATCTAAATCATTAATATACATATATATTGTGACAAGCTGGAGTCCCAGTATCAATCCCTGCAGTACCCCACTAGTCATTGACTGCCATTTGAAAAAAGGCCCGATAATACCTACACTTTGTTTCCTGTCCGCCAACCAGTTTCTATCCATCACAATACATTACCCCTAATCCCAGGTGCTTTAATTTTACACACTAATCTCTTATGTGGGACTTTGTGGAAAGCCTTCTGGAAGTCCAAATAAACCACATCCACTGGCTCCCCCTCATTAACTCTAATAGTTACATCCTCAAAGAAGTTTAGTAGATTTGTCAAGCATTATTTATTCTTCATAAATTCATGCTGACTTTATCTGATCCTGTCACTGTTTGGATTGGATTTTGTTTATTGTCACATGTACCAAGTTACAGTGAAAAGTATTTTTCTGCGAGCAGCTCAGCAGATCATTAAGTACATGGAAATAAAAGAAAATACATAATAGGGCAACACAAGGTACACAATGGAACAACATAACACTGGCATCAGGTGAAGCATACAGGGGTGTAGTGTTAATGAGGTCAATCCATAAGAGGGTCGTTTAGGAGTCTGGTGACAGTGGGGAAGAAGCTGTTTTTGAGTCTGTTCGTGCGTGTTCTCAGACTTCTGTATCTCCTAGAAGAAGTTGGAAGAGTGAGTAAGCCGGATGGGAGGGGTCTTTGATTATGCTGCCCGCTTTCCCCAGGCAGCAGGAGGTGTAGATGGAGTCAATGGATGGGAGGCAGGTTTGTCTGATGGACTGGGCTGTGTTCACGACTCTCTGAAGTTTCTTGCGGTCTTGGGCCGAGCAGTTGCCATACCAGGCTGTGATGCAGGCAGATAGGATGCTTTCTATGGTGCATCAGAAAAGTTGGTAAGAGTCAGTGTGGACATGTCGAATTTCCTTAGTTTCCTGAGGAGGTATAGGCGCTGTTGTGCTTTCAGGTGATAGTATCGGTGTGGGTGGACCAGGACAGATTTTTGGAGATGTGTACCCCATGGAATTTGAAACTGCTAACCATCTCCACCTCGGCCCCGTTGATACAGACAGGGGTGTGTATAGTAATTTCCTTTCTGAAGTTAATGACCAACTCTTTAGTTTTGCTGGCATTGAGGGATAGATTGTTGTTGCTGCACCACTCCACTAGTCTCTCAATCTCCCTCCTGTATTCTGACTCGTCGTTATTCAAGATCCGGTCCACTATGGTCTTCGCATCAGCAAACTTGTAGAGGGAGTTGGAACCAAATTTTGCCACGCAGTCGTGTGTGTACAGACAGTATAGTAGGAGGCTAAGTACGCAGCCTTGCGGGGCCCCGGTATTGAGGACTATTGTGGAGGAGGTGTTATTGTACTGATTGTGGTGTTTTCTAAGTGCTCTACCATAACATTTTTGATGTGGAGATGCCGGCGTTGGACTGGGGTGAGCACAGTAAGAAGTCTTACAACACCAGGTTAAAGTCCAACAGGTTTGTTTCGATGTCACGAGCTTTCGGAGCGCTGCTCCTTCCTCAGGTGAATTTTTGATAATGGGTTCGAGAATTTTCCCCACTGCTGAGTTCTGGTTTACTGGTCTATAATTCCCTTTTTTCTCTCCACCTCCCTTTTTAAATAGTGGAGTTACATTATCTACCCTTCTATCTCAGGGAATTGTTCTAGAGTCTATAGAATCTTGGAAGATGACTACTAATGCATCAACTATTTCTAACGCTACTTCCTTAAGTACTCTGGTATGTAGGTTATCAGGCTTTAGGGATTTATCAGCCTTCAATCCAATCAATTTCCCCAACACCATTTCTCTACTAATATTAATATTGATCTCCTTCAGTTCCTCCATCTCACTAAGTACTGCATTCCCCAACATTTCTGGTATATTATTTGCGACCTCATTTGTGAAGGTAGAACCAAAATATGTATTTAGTTGCTCAGCCATTTCTTTGATCCCCGTAATATATTCCCTTGTTTCTGACTGTAAGTGACCTACATTTGTCGTCACCAATCTTTTTTTCTTCACATACCTATAGAAACCTTTACAGTCAGTTTCTGTGTTCCCTGCAAACTTTCTCCCATACTTTATTTTCCCCTTCTTAATCAATCCTTTGGTCCTTCCTTGCTGAATTCTAAACATCTCCCAATCCTCAGACTTGTTGTTTTTCTTGTCCAATTTGTTTGTCTCCTCCTTGGATCGAATCCTATCTCTAATTTTCCTTGTAAGCCATGGATTGGCCACCTTTCCCATTTTACTTTTGTGTCAGACAGGAATAAACAATTGTTGCAGTTCCCCCATGTACTCCTTGAATGTTTGCCATTGCCTATCCACTGTCATCCCTTTAATTAATGTTTCCAACTCGATCATAGCCAACTCGTGCCTCATATCATTGTAGTTTCCTTCATTAAGATTCAGGACCCTAGTCTCAGAATCAACTACGTCACTCTCCATCTTGATGAAGCATTCCATCATATTATGGTTGCTTATTCCCAAGGGGTCTCACACAATTAGATTGCCAATAATTCTGTTCTCATTACCCAGACTAGGATGGCCTGTTCTCTTGTTGGTCCAGAAACCAATCCTTTTTAAAATTAAAAATTAAAATTTTCCAATAAAGGGCAAATTTAGCGTGACCAATTCACCTACCCTGCACATCTTTGGATTGTGGGGGTGAGACCCATGAAGATATGGGACGAATGTGCAAACTCCACACAGACTGCTGATCTGGGGCCAGGATCAAACCTGGGTCCTCGGCAATGTGAGGCAGCAGTGCTAACCACTGTGCCACCATGCCGCCTTAAGTATACACTCCCAGAATTCCTCCTCTATGGTATTATGACTAATTTAATTTGCCCAATCTATATGGAGATTAAAATCACCCATAATTACAGATGTTCCTTTATCACATGTGTCCCTAATTTCCTGTTTAATGCCATTCCCAACATCACCACAACAGTTTGGGTTATACCTACAATGCCCACCAATGTTTTTTTATCCCTTGTTATTTCTCAGTTTGACCCATACAGATTCCACATTGTCAGAGCTAAAATCCTTCCTCACTATTGCGTTAATCTGCTCTTTAACCAGCACTGTCACTCCATCGCCTTTTCCTTTTCGTCTGTCCTTCCTAAATACTGAATACCCCTCGATGTTAAGTTCATGGTCACCTTGCAGTCATGTCTCAGTAATCCAGATTATATTATACCCGTTTCCATCTATTTCCATGATTAGTTCATCTGTTTTATTGCAATTGTTCCACATGTTAAGGCACAAAGCTTTTAGGCTTGTCTTTTTCGCATTACTTGTCCCACTCTCAATATTCTTCACTGCAGCCCTATTTGAATCTGGCCCTTGGTTTTTCTGCCTATCACTTTTCTTATCCCCCTTTCTGCCTTTTGCTTTTGTCCTTGATACCTTCCCCTGACTCCTTGCATAGGTTCCCATCCCCCTGCCTTTTTAGTTTAAACCCTCCCCAGATTTTAACCCCCCCCCCCAAATCACATTGCAGACTTAACGCAAATTGCTGCTCAAAGAGAGCATAAGATGGTTCACATAGGTAATGGAAATATCTCACTGGTGCTTTTCTGAGGATGTGAATGTGGATTGAGCAGTGTACAAGATTTACTATATATAAAGTATGCATTAGCTATTTGTCCCGAATGACCCGCAGTGGATAGGGGTCATTTGATTTTCTTTTAGATTCTGAAGGCCTGTGATATTCATGTGATGCAAAAGTGGAAAATGTTTCCCAGCCTAACGAGGAAAAAAAATCACTGAATCCTAAATATTCTAATGCAAAATTTTAGTAGCTGCTTGAGCTCCAAAGAACATTGAAGTTCGGGATGTTGGCCTTAAATCAAGATTCGGAGTCCACTTTGGGAATTTCCGAACCCTTCCACCCTGCCCACAATGGGTTTTCTGGCAGCATAGATGGTATTCCATTGGCCACTGACAGAATCTTCCAGTCTCGTCGATGTCTGTGGCATTGCGCGACTTCTATGGGACCAGGCTCCATATCCACCGGCTCATCCTTGATTTTGTAAGGTGCACCCTGTACACGAGCATTCACCCTCTGCAGCACCTCACACTATAGTCCATCTTCCAGCACCCCCACCAGTTCCTCCTCCCACTTTGCCTTAATCCCCTCCATGGACACTCCAGGATCCTCCCGTAGATTGCTGAAACAACCACCCTCTTCACAAACACACACACACATACACATAACCCCGCCCCCCGCATCGCCTCCAGCAATGAGGAGACCGGCTCTATCAGAAAGATTGGGAAAACCTACCTTGCAAAGTCCTGCATTTGCACGTACCTATCCCTTCCTCCTGCACTAACTCATATTTCTCTCCCAGCTCCTCTAAACTCGCGAATCGAACCCCCCAAGAAACAAATCCTTAATTTCTTCAATCCCCCTATTGTCCCATCCCCCGAAACCTTGCATCCATCCTCTCCGGCTCAAACCCATGATTCCCCCTGATCGGCATCCCCCCTGACCCAGCCCCCATCATAAAATGCTGTCTAAGCTGCCTTCAAATCTTCAACGTGACCATCACCACCGAACTCACCGAGTACTTTCCTGGGGCCATCGGGAGTACGCTGTCGCAGTGCCCACAATCGCTACCCCTATCAAGAGCCTGCCTCCATCTTTACCCACAGAGCCTCCCCCTCTTTGCTCCAGCCCCGCAACTTCTCCGCATTCACCGCTCAGTAATAATACAGCAATTTCCGGAGACCTAATTCCCACATCTGCCATCCCTCTGCAATACCAGCCTCCTAATCCTGGCCAACTTCCTCCCCCCTCCCCCCAAAATGAACAAGGAAGTTAACTTGTCCACCCTCCTGAAGAAGGACTTCGGTAAAAAGACCAGCAGACATTGAAACAAAAACAGGAATCATGGGAGAACATCCATTTTAACTGCCTGCACCTGGCCCGCCAATGACAAAGGGAGATTGGGCAGCACGGTAGCACAGTGGTTAGCACACTTGCCTCACAGCTCCAGGGTCCCAGATTCGATTCCCGGCTTGGGTCACTGTCTTGGTGGAGTCTGCACGTTCTCCCCGTGTCTGTGTGGTTTCCTCCGGGTGCTCCGGGTACCTCCCACAGTCCAAATATGTGCGGGTTTGGTGGATTGGCTACGCTAAATTGCCCTTAGTGTCCAAAAAGGTTAGGTGGGGTTACGGGGATAGGTTGGAAGTGTGTGTTTAAGTAGAGTGCTCTTTCCATGATGGTGCAGGCTCGATGGGCCGAAGGCTCCTTCTGCACTGTAAATTCTGTGATTTTATGATTGTCCCAACTCAGCAAATCAGCCTTCACCCTCCCCACCAAACTGGTGAAATTAAACTTCCGAAGCACTGCCCAACCCTGGGCCACCTATACACCCAAACATCTAAAGTGGGTTGCCGCCAGGTGGAATGTCAGCCCCCACCCTCACCCCCGCTCCCACTCCCAGCGGGAAGACCGTAACAAATCACTTTTTCTTAGATTCTTAGATTGGGGCTGGTTTAGCACAGTAGGCTAAGACAGCTGGCTTGTAATGCAAAGCAAGACCAGCAGCGCGGGTTCAATTCCCGTACCGGCCTCCCCGAACAGGCGCCGGAATGGGGCTTTTCACAGTAACTTCATTGAAACCTACTTGTGACAATAAGTGATTATTATTATTATTATTATTATTATTATATTCAGTTTATACCCTGAGAACATCCCGAATCTCTGGAACAGCTCCATTATACTCCCCACCGATGTGCTTGGTTCCGAAATATACAACAGCAGATCATCGGTGTATAGGAACACCCTATGCTCCACCGCCCCCCCCCCCCCCCCCCCCCCAAACTATCCCTTTCCACAACCCCGAGCTCCTGAGCGCAGTGGCCAAGGGCTCCATAGCCAGTGCAAACAATAGTGGGGTCAAGGGGCACCCCTGCCTCCGGTGCAGTGTGAAAACCCCAAACTTCATGCAGTTAGTACGAACTCTCACCATTGGTTCCATACACAGCAGCTGCACCCATGCCACAATTCCAAATCCCTCCAGTACCGCCATCAAATAATCCCACTCTACCCGATCAAACCTTCTCTGTATCCAGTCCACCACCGTCACCCTTTCCTCCGCCGGAGAAAGAACCACATTCAGCAATCTCCTCAATTTTCTCAACTGGCGCACCACTTTCCCCGTGGACAATAGGTCAAACCTCGTCTGCAACTCCTTCCTCTTGGCCAGGAGGCCCAGCTCCAGGTCCCATGCACCTCCAAAATCTGCTCCATTGGTTTTTGGCATTCCTCCCTCTCCTCCCTATCCACCTTAGCCTTGAATGAGATCATCTCCCTTCGAGCGCCTCCATCACTATCACGTACCTGCCCACCTAATCCGTCACCACTTCTCCATCTAAAACATCACCCTCTTGCCCACAAATACCGCCACCCCCTGAGCCCTACTATCAAGCCCCGACTTAAACACCTGACTCACCCAATCCTTGAGAGTCTCCCAGACCTCCGACTGCGAGACCAGTGCAATTAATCCTCACATATTCCTCGATCACTTCCCTGATATTATCACAGAAGCTCCGGCCCACTAATGACCCCATGTCCATTCTTCACCCCAGTCTCTGGGTTATCCCCTTCTCCAAAACCCACATCCATCTAATGCGGAGCGTGATCCAAAATCACGATTGCTGAGTACTCTGACCTCCTTGCCTCCTCTCCCCCCCCCCCCCCACACACACACACGCACACACACAACTGGCCCAGCGAGCGCAGTTGAGACCTGTCCACTTTCAGTTCCAACACCATTTTCCAATCCCCCTCAACTATCAGCTCATGGGTATCCAGATCTGGGATGGCACCCAGCACCCTCTTCACAAACCCTGCATCAGGCCACATACGCTCACCAGTGCCACCAACCTCCCCTGCACAGCTTTGGGGGTAAGACTCACACAGAAAAGGGGAGAATGTGCAAACTCCATACGGACGGCGACCCGTGTGCGGGATCAAACCCGGGTCCTCGGCGCCGTAAGGCAGCAGTGCTAACCACTGCGCCAACGTACCACCCTGACACTCCATTTCTAAAGTGTGGTAGAACTTAACAAAAGGCTTATTCATTGGCTGATGCCGTTATTCATGTTGAAATTAGTCATGCTTGATTGAGGGAAGTTGAAGTCTGAAGATGCATTTTGTGGACTACATTTCATATGAGTGCAGCTTTCTCAAATAAGCAATGAAGTATATAAGATGAGCATGGTAGATTTGGTTCACCTACATATTTGTTCTGTATTTACCTGCAAATGTTTTCTTGCATAGGAAAGAACATTGGGACTGCAGCAATAAATACAAATCAAGAAGATCTGAAGTTCCAGTGTAAATAGGTCTCTCGGTATTGTGACCTAAGTTGTTAACATGGACTATCATAAGCTTGCCATGTTGCTTTCAAATTCTGCCTATGTGACTTCCCTTTGTGATGTTTTGCTGTAGCTTCAGTTCTAGCTTCCAGCTTGTTACAACTGCTTTGACTTTCTATACACCCATGGGATAATGCCTGTTTGATCTGGAAGTGCTACCTGCCCAGAATAACAACCATTTGTTTTTCACTACAGTTTTAACCAGGGAGCTGCTCACATGAGAAGTTAACCATACTCATCTAGACCTTGACTTTAGCATTGTAGAAGCTTACACAGTGCCTTAATTTTAAAAAAGCATTAATTTGAAAATGTATACACTTTTAAAATGAGCATTTTGAAAATGTTTGTCCAAAAAAACAATTCATATTTAAAATCTAATTGTAAAGAAACTACCCATTTAGTCTAAATTACAAAAATTAAACTGGTTTAATTTTAAATTGCTACCTTCAAAGGCTAAAGAGGCAGATGTGGTCAAGATACAACACAGCATAGTATGCTGAGTGGGCATGAGTTGGCACAGTAAGGCTAGAACAGAGACTGAAACATTTGGGAATTATTAGAAAGCAGTTATATATCTTGCCTCATAAAATATCAATGATTACAAAATTCTTGTTTCATCGAGGAATTTTTGGTTATCACGGTTCACATCTTATTGTTTGTTAAAACAACACAATTTCTTATTAGAAAACAATATATAGATTTACATTTCACGAGGCTTGCAATGAGCCCACTCGTGCCTGAAAATGGAATCAGTCATTTTTCATTTCTGTCAATAAAAATAAAAATGTTCACAAAAGGGCATTGCTTTGCCACAGCGCTACAGATAATTGTAAATGTCATGTGAAAATTCAGAGCTCTGAACAAAAATTAATCTTGTAGACTTGCAACTAATTTTCAACGTGACTTGAAGGGATAGAAGAATAATTAAGCTGAATAATTAGCCATTTTCATCGGAGCAGTTTCAATCTTGGACCAATTTATCCTGATTTTCACTGATTACCTGCATCATACTAAGTGGGATGGAGGGCATCTGACTCAGTCACTAACTTCCATTAATAAGTCTTCATTAATAAGAAGCAAGATCACATAGAAATATATAATGCGCTAAGAACGTGAAGGACATTCTATGGCGTCTTTTCATCCCACCACCTGTCAATCACTGTTCCAAACCTATGACATTTACCAATGTAATCAATATTCAGCTGACAAAGTTGATTGGCTTCCTGTGAATCTGGCATCATGATTCTCATAAGTAGCCCACAAATCGGTGGAATTTTCATTTTACTAAATAATCTACAGGAGCAGCATAAAAGAATGAAGCCTCTGAATTGGAATTAAGGGGCGGGATTCTCCGACCGCCCCACCGGGTCAGAGAATCGCCAGGGGGCGGCGTGAATCCTGCCCCCATCGGCATTCTCCGGCACCGGAGATTCGGCGGGGGCGGGAATCGCACCGCGCCGGTCGGCCGGCCCACCCCCCGGCGATTCTCTGGCCCGCGATGGGCCAAAATCCCGCTGCTGTAATGCCAGTCCCGCCGGCGTGAATTACACCACCTCCCTTACCGGCGGGACCAGGGGGCGCGAGTGGGCTCCGTGGTCCTGGGGGGGGGGGTGGCGCGGGGCGATCTGGCCCCAGGGGGTGCCCCCACAGTGGCCTGGCCCGCAATCAGGGCCCACCAATCCATAGGCGGGCCTGTGCCGTGGGGGCACTCTTCCCCCTCCGCGTTGGCCATAGCCTCCACGATGGCCAACGCGGAGGTGACCCGCATGCGCGAGGATGACGTCAGCAGCCGCTGACGCTCCCGCGCATGCGTGGACTTCCGCCGGCCGGAAGTGTCCCTTCGGCCCCGGCTGGCATGGCGCCAAAGGCCTTCCACGCCAGCCGGTGGGACGGCAACCACTCCGGTGCAGGCCTAGCCCCTAAAGATGAGGGCTTGGCCCCTAAAGGTGCGGAGAAATCCGCACCTTTGGGGCGGCCCCGCCGGAGTGGTTCCCGCCACTCCGTCCCGCTGGGACCCCCTGCCCCGCCGGGTAGGGGAGAATCCCGCCCAAGATCCATATTTGAATTATCATCAAACAGCTTCTCTCATGAAACTACTGTAATTTAATTCCAAGCTGTTTATTATGGTTCATATCATTGGAAAGAAAATATGCTATCACCAAATACTTTATCTCCAAATGCATTCAACGCTTATGTTGCATTTTATTGCTCATAAAATAAAGTCAATAACATTTTCATAATGTTTCAGAATGTACTTAACCTTGGCCAGGAATTTCTCCAGATCAACTGGTAGTGAATATACCACTGCTTTTGATCCTGGGGACAAACCAAAAACACGACAAACACTTACATGTTTATCATGCAGATATTAGAAGAGCCCCATCTTAGTTGTTTTAAACCACTAGAAAGGAAAACAAGAATAAAATCAGGTGGATCACTTGCCTGCAACCTAGGGATCAGTCAACTGTGTAAGCCCCCCACACTAACATACGAGGACTTGTGCAGAAGTTGGGAGAACTGTCCCAACGATTAGTCAATCAATAGCCTGACATAGACATAGACACACTAACAGAATTGTACAAACCTCAGACAATTGTCCCAGAATCTTTCATCAGCATTACGAGGTATGTCCTGATCTACAAGCAGGACAGATTTACCATAGGTAAATAGTAGTAGTATATGGTGAGGGATGAAGTGCCCTTGCAGTCCTTAACTTTGCCTATGGTATGCATGAAATCGTATGATTCCAGGCCAAACATGGCAAGAAAACTTCTTACTTTCACCCTCACTCAGTCAACTGCTATTTAGAGGTGACAAGCATACAGAATGTACTTTAGGTGGGGAAATTCAAGGTCCACCACCATAATTACGCAGTAGTACCAAAGCAGCAACTGAATTTGTCCATGACATCGCTAGTAGGAGTGAACATCACTGAGTCACGATCAATTTGACTGGAGACGAAGTTGAATTCAAACTGAGGCTTTATTAGTATCTGAAGTGTGGCTCTCCTACAGCAGCTGACGAAATGGCTGCTAGCTGAAGGCCACGCATATTTATAACTTGGCTTCTGGGCGTAGCTAGTAGGGGCTCAGGTGAACCTGTTGTGCAGGTTCTACCATATGTCCCTTAATATAGGAACACAGTGGTTTACCACATTCACCCCCTGTTAAAATTGAATCCGGCGGGGGTGGTGGATAACTATATACAATTCGCAATCTTTAATATTTACAGAACAGTGAAAAAAAAATGTCTCTGGTCATCCGGTGGGCCGGTCAGAGGTTCAGCCGGTCCGGCGCCTTGATCGTCCTCTGGGATCGACGAAGTGGAGCCGGCGATGTTGGTGCTGTCGTGGTCGAAGTTGACTCCGGGGGCATGCCAAAATCCTCTTCATCAACGGGCAGGGGGAGGATGCATAGTCCTAGGGGGGTGATGGGGGCGGCGGGGGAGGGGAGGGTGGCACCGGGGGCGACGGGGGTGGTGTGGGGGCGGACCCTGCTTGTGCCAGGTTCCTGAGGGAGACGGTATCCTGGCAGCCGTCGGGGAATGCCATGTAGGCATACTGTGGGTTTGCGTGGAGCAGGTGCACCCTTTCCACCAACAGGTCCGCCTTGTGGAGCCGCACATGTTTACGGAGAAGCACGGTTCCCGGAGCTGTGAGCAAGTTGGGAGTGATACCCCGGATGTGGACTTCCTGGGGAAGGCAAAAAGACGTTCATGCGGTGTACTGTTTGTAACAGTGCAAAGTAATGAGCGAATAGAATGTAGTGCATCAGGGAGGACCTCTTGCCAGCGGGAGGATGGGAGATTTCTGCACCGTATTGCCAGCTGGACGGGCCTCCATACCGTCCCATTCTTCCTTTCTACCTGTCCGTTTCCCCGGGGGTTGTAGCTCGCCGTTCTGCTGGAGGCGATACCCCTGCTGAGCAGGAACTGGCGTAGCTCATCACTCATGAATGAGGATCCCCTGTCACTGTGGATGGAGGCGAGGAAGGCGATCAGAGTGAAGATAGAATTAATGGCTTTAATGACGGTGGCAGACGTCAGGTCGGGGCATGGGATGGCGAAGAGAAAACGGGAGTATTCATCCATCACACTGAGGAAATACGTGTGTCGGTCGGAGGAGGGGAGGGGGCCTTTGAAATCCACGCTGAGGCGTTCAAAGGGGCGGGACGCCTTCACCAGATGCACGCGGTCCGGCCGGTAGAAGTGCGGTTTGCACTCCGCACAGACCTGGCAGTCCTTGGTGATCGTCCTTACTTCCTCGACGGAGTAGGGCAGATTTTGTGCCTTAATGAAGTGGTACAACCGAGTGACCCCTGGGTGACAAAGTCTGTCGTGCAGGATCCGGAGTCGGTCCACCTGTGCGCTGTCACATGTACCTCGGGATAGGGCATCTGGGGGCTCATTGAGTTTGCCAGGGCAATACTTAATCTGATAGTTATAGATGGAGAGCTTGATTCTCCACCGCAAGATTTTGTAATTTTTGATCTTGCCCCGCTGTGTGTTGTTGAACATGAAGGCTACCGACCGTTGGTCAGTGAGGAGAGTAAATCTCCTGCCGGCCAGGTAATGCCTCCGATGTAGCACAGCCTCAACAATAGCCTGGGCCTCCTTTTCGACGGATGAGTGCCAAATTTCGGAGGCATGGAGGGTGAGGGAAAAGAATGCCATGGGCCTGCCTGCCTGGTTGAGGGTGGCGGCAAGGGTGACGTCCGATGCGTTGCTTTCTACTTGGAAAGGAAGTGTTTCGTCTACAGTGTGCGATGTGGCCTTGTCAATATCGGCTCTGATCCGGGCGAAGGCCTGTTGGGCCTCTGCCATCAGGGGGAAATGAGTGGACTGTATGAGTGGGCGGGCCTTGTCCGCATAGTTTGGGACCCACTGAGCGTTATACGAGAAGAACCCCAGGCAGCATTTGAGGGCCTTGGGGCAGTGGGGGAGGGGAAGCTCCATGAGGGGGCGCATGTGGTCGGGATCGGGCCCCAGAACTCCGTTCTGGACCACGTAGCCGAGGATGGCTAAGCGGTTTGTACGGAACACACACTTCTCCTTGTTGTACATGAGGTTGAAGAGAGTGGCGGTGCGGAGAAATTTAGCGAGGTTGGCGTCGTGGTCCTGCTGATCATGGCCGCAGATGGTCACATTGTCTAGGTACGGAAACGTAGCCCGCAAGCCGTACCGGTCGACCATTCGGTCCATCTCCCTTTGGAAGACCGAAACCCCATTGGTGACACCGAAGGGGAGCCTAAGGAAGTGATATAGCTGGCCGTCTGCCTTGAAGGCGGTGTATGGCCGGTCCGATTTACGGATGGGGAGCTGGTGGTAAGCGGATTTCAGGTCCACCGCTGAGAAGACCCGGTACTGTGCAATCTGGTTAACCATGTCAGATATGCGTGGGAGGGGGTACGCGTCGAGCTGCGTGTACCTGTTGATGGTCTGGCTGTAGTCCACGACCATTCAATTTTTCTCCCCAGACTTAACCACTACCACTTGAGCTCTCCGGGGGCTGTTGCTGGCCTCGATGACTCCCTCCTGAAGCAATCGCTGGACCTCGGACCTGATGAAGGTCTTATCCTGGGTGCTGTACCGTCTGCTCCTGGTGGCGATGGGTTTGCAATCTGGAGTTAGATTGGCAAAGAAGGAAGGAGGATCAACCTTTAGGGTCGTGAGGCCGCACACAGTGAGGGGTGGTAAGGGTCCGCCGAACTTAAGTGTCAGGCTCTGGAGGTTGCACTGAAAATCCAGGCCAAGGATAAGTGCAGCGCAGAGGTTACGGAGGATGTAGAGGCGAAAACCGTGGAACTCTACGCCTTGGACTGTGAGCGTGACCGTGCAATACCCCCGGATCGTTACGCGATGGGATCCGGAGGCCAGGGAGATTGGTAGGGTGTACCTTAAGGGAGCAGCGCCTTACCGTATTTGTATGTACAAAGCTCTCGGTGCTCCCGGAGTCCAATAGGCAGGAGGTCACGTGGCCGTTGACTTTCACGCTGGTGGATGCGTTGGTCAGAGTGTGTGGTCGGGACTGGTCGATTACCATGGATGCGCGTCGTGGTTGATCATCGGGTAGTGAGGCGGCCGCTGCGTCGTAGTCCTGAAACGCCGTTGGTCTCCGTGTGCTGCGGGGTGGACAAGATGGTGGCGCCCAGAGGTCCTGGGGGTCACAAAATGGCAGCGCTCATGGAACGCACGTTGCGGGTGGAGAGCAAGATGGCGGCCCCCATGAAATGCACGTGTTGTGCGGGGGAGAAGATGGCGGCGTCTAGTGCTCGCACATGGCCTGGGGAGGAGGGGAGGATAGCGACGCCCATTGTCCGTGACCGGGGTGGGGGGGGGGGTGGCGGATGACCGCTGCCGCTGTGCGGGCCTGGCACACCGCTGCGTAGTGGCCCTTCTTCCCGCAGGCCTTAAAAGGGCAGCGCGGGCCGGGCAGCGTTGGCGGGGGTGTCTTTGTTGGCTGCAAATATAGCATTGGGGCCCCCCGGAGATCACCGGCTGGCGCTTAGCGCAGGCATACTGGGTGGGTAGTGCCCCCGCTGGGGCGGCTGCCTGTGGGGCCCATGAAGTGTAGGAGGAGTGGGCCGCGCGGTTGGGGACGTAGGACTGTACATTGCGCAGGGCGACCGTCATGGAAAACGCTAGTGTTTTAGTCTCTGCGAGGTCGCGCGTGGCCCCTTCCAGAAGCCGCTGCCTGATAACATCGGACCCAATCCCAGTTACAAAAGCGTCCCTCATAAGGAGATCTGAGTGAACAAGAACAAAGAACAAAGAAATGTACAGCACAGGAACAGGCCCTTCGGCCCTCCAAGCCCGTGCCGACCATGCTGCCCGACTAAACTACAATCTTCTACACTTCCTGGGTCCATATCCCTCTATTCCCATCCTATTCATGTATTTGTCAAGATGTCCCTTAAATGTCACTCGTCCCTGCTTCCACCACCTCCTCCGGTAGCGAGTTCCAGGCACCCACTACCCTCTGCGTAAAAAACTTGCCTCGTACATCTACTCTAAACCTTGCCCCTCTAACCTTAAACCTATGCCCCCTAGTAATTGACCCCTCTACCCTGGGGAAAAGTGCTCATTAGCTGTAACGTCCTGGCAGTCACAGTCCCGAACTAGTGGGATGAGGGCCCTCCAGAAGTCCTCGACTGACTCACCAGGTGGTTGAGTACGTGTCTGGCGAAGAGCGTGTTCGTCTTCTGCTCATAACTCTTTTTGAGTCATAGATTATCATAGAATTTACAGTGCAGAAGGAGGCCATTCAGCCCATCGAGGCTGCACCGGCTCTTGGAAAGAGCACCCTACCCAAGGTCAACACCTCCACCCTATCCCCATAACCCAGCAACCCCACCCAACACTAAGGGCAATTTTGGACACTAAAGGCAATTTTATCATGGCCAATCCATCTAACCTGCACATCTTTCAACTGTGGGAGGAAACCGGAGAACCAGGAGGAAACCCACGCACACACGGGAAGGATGTGCAGACACCGCAATGACAGTGACCCAAGCCAGAATCGAACCTGGGACCCTGGAGCTGTGAAGCAATTGTGCTATCCACAATGCTACCGTGCTGCCCACTGAGTCGAGTCATAGTGTCAGCATAATTGGGCACATCCTGGATCAGCGGGAAGATTTTAGAGTTGAGTCTGGAGTACAAGATTTGAATCTTCTGAGCCTCTGGAACAGGGGTCGGCGCCGCGTTGATATACGCTTCAAAACAAGCTAGCCAGTGCTGAAAGCCCTTTCTGGCGTCGCTTGCGTGTGGATCCAGCTGCAGTCGGTCTGGTTTAATCCGGAGGTTCATCTTCTGAATCAGGTACTAATAAATTGAGGCACGATCAATTTGGCTGGAAACGAAGTTGAATTCAAACTGAGGCTTTATTAGTATCTGAAGTGTGGCCTCCTACAGCAGCTGATGAAATGGCTGCGAGCTGAAGGCCACGCATATTTATAACCCGGCTCCTGGGCGGAGCTAGCATGCAGGGGCCTGTCATGATATTCAAACATACATCATAACACATACATAATGATAGACAGACCAACAGACCAATTAGCACACACAACACCACAGCCAATCACAGACAAGAGCAGACACAGTATAAGACAAGAAACACAACACCTCCTGGCCAGTCCATCTGGAGACAGCACAGGGCCAGGACCTCATTAGCAAGACACTCACACCTCACCACGTGCTGAGTACCAAGTCAGATGTGTAAATAGTTAGTTGGAATAAAACTGCGTTGTACCAATCGCAACCGTGTTGGTTCGTCTGTACCTCAGAGCACGCAACATCTCATGGTACCAGTGAGTGAATCGATACCTACCGGCAAATCTGCCATCCTGAGCTATGGACACCCGCAACAAACCGCAGCCGTTGCAAGTCGCTGGGAACCTGGGCACAAATTGGAAGCTCTTCAAGCAGCGATTCGAACTGTTCATGCAAGCCAATGAAAAACAGGGCGCCTCGGATGAAACAAAGATTGCCATGCTCCTCACTACCGCAGGTCAGCACGCCATCGATGTATTCAACTCCTTGGTGTTCACGGAAGGCGAGATCAAATCTAAGTATGACACGGTCCTCCTCAAGCTCGACAAGCACTTCAACGTTGAGGTCAATGAAAGCTTTGAAAGGTATGTCTTTCAGCAGCGCCTGCAAGGTAAGGATGAGCTCTTTCAGTCCTTCCTGACGCACCTCTGCCTACTCGCGCAGTCCTGCGGTTACAACACCACCTCAGAGTCCATGGTCCGGGACCAGATCGTTTTTGGCGTTGCCTCCAGTGGCCTACGCCAGCAGCTTCTAAAAATTAAAGGCCTGACCTTAGCATCTGCAGTTGAAGCCTGTGTCCTGCATGAAAATGCGACCAGCCGCTATGCCCAATTTCAGGCGACCGAATCGGCACGGAGGGGGTCCCACGCGATCGAATCGGCAAGCCAGGCTGCCCACGAGGCCGAACGCATCCAGGCAATCGAGTTTCTCCCGGCCCGTGGCCCGGACGAGGGCGGCCGTTTCGCACGATTTTTGAGGCCTCCCGCGTTTGTGTGCGCCAAAACCTACGGCAACACTGAGGGACGTGCTGCGCAGACGCGCCCGATGCAAGACCGAACTGCGCATGCGCAGTGGTGTGATGAACGCCATGACGTCATGACGTGCGGCAACTGTGGAGCTGCACTTTTAAAAGGGCAATGTCCTGCAAAAACCCGACAATGCCTATGCCGTGGCAAGATGGGCCTCTACGCTGCCTACTGTCGAGCGGCTCAACCTGTTGATCTTCCACATCTCCGACAACCTCGCAGGAACGTGCGGACCATTCAGCCTCCACATCACGACATCCAAACCGACGACACAGATGACCAAGACGCCTTCCGGGTTGCGGTCATTGATGCGAACCGGGTCAACACCATCAGTCCGGGCGATGAATGGAGTGCCACCCTAACGGTCAACCGATCGCCGATCACTTTCCGCCTGGACACTGGCGCCTCCGCCAACCTCATAGCATGGTCAGCCTTCTATGCCATGAAGGTCAGACCACCAATCCAGCCATCCCGGTGCAAGATGGTCGACTACAACGGGAACGTTATCCCGGCCATGGGATCCTGCCAGCTCCAGGTGACACACAAAACACACACGGCCACACTCTCGTTCGAGATAGTTGGCTCATCGAAGGACTCCCTGCACAGGCATGTAAGGCTCTCCACCTTGTGCAACAAAGTCTCTCTCTCTCTCTCTCTCCAGACGGCATGTCTGACTTCCCGGATGCAGAGTTCTAGGCACAGCTCCAATCGCCCCTCGCCCACAACCAGGAGGCATTCGAAGGCATGGGAACACTGCCATACACCTACCGAATTCGCCTCAAACCGGACGCCATCCCGGTCGTTCACGCACCTCGCAGGGTTCCTGCGCCACTTAAAGACCGCCTCAAGCAGCAGCTGCAGGATCTCCAGGACCAAGGGGTCCTATCCAGGGTCATGGAGCCCACGCCATGGGTCAGCTCCATGGTGTGTGTCAAGAAGCCCTCTGGCGAGCTCCGCATCTGTATAGACCCCAAAGACCTCAATAATAATATTATGAGGGAACATTATCCCATACCCAAACGGGAGGAGATCACCAGTGAAATGGCCCAGGCGAAGATAGTCACGAAACTGGATGCTTCTAAAGGATTTTGGCAGATCCAACGGGACCCGCCCAGCCGAAAGCTATGTACCTTCAGCACCCCTTTCGGCAGATTCTGCCACAACCGGATGCCATTTGGCATCATCTCAGCATCCGAGGTCTTCCATAAAATCATGGAGCAGATGATGGAAGGCATCGAAGGGGTGCGCGTATATGTGGACGATGTCATCATCTGGTCCACCACACCGCAGGAGCACATACATCGTCTCCAACGCGTTTTTGCCCGCATACGGTAAAACGGCCTGCGCCTCAACCGAGCCAAGTGCTCCTTTGGCCAGACCGAGTTGAAGTTCCTGGGGGACCATATCTCCCGGTCAGGGGTCCATCCGGATGCAGACAAGGTGAGCGCCATCACAGCCATGCCGCAGCCGGCCGACAAGAAGGCTGTCCTACGCTTCCTTGGCATGGTCAACTTCCTAGGGAAGTTCATTCCCAACCTTGCCTCCCACACGCCGACTCTGCGCCACCTTGTCAGAAAATCCACAGAGTTCCAGTGGCAACACACACACCAGCTGGAATGGGAGGATCTCAAACGCAAACTCACTATGGCACCAGTGTTGGCGTTTTTTGACACGTCTCGTGCCACCAAAATCTCAACTGATGCCAGCCAATCCGGCATTGGAGCAGTGCTCCTGCAGAAGGATGACACGGCATCATGGGCCCCAGTGGCCTATGCATCGCGGGCCATGACCCCCACAGAGCAGCGCTACGCGCAAATCGAAAAAGAATGCCTGGGCTTGCTAACCGGTTGAGACAATTTCCACGATTACATCTATGGTCTTCCACGGTTCACGGTCGAAACTGACCACCGCCCCCTGGTCATCATAATAAACAAGGACCTGAACGAGATGACCCCTCACCTCCAGCGCATCCTACTTAAACTCAGGAGGTACGACTTCCAACTGGTCTACACTCCAGGGAAGGACCTCATCGTGGCGGATGCCCTGTCCAGAGCAGTGAGCACGCCGCCAGATGCGGAGGGGTTCGTATGTCAGGTCGAGGCACAGGTGGCTTTGACAGCGGCAAATCTGCCGGCTGACGACTCCAGTCTGGCCCGTATCCGCCGAGAGACTGCGGCCGATCCCCTTCTGCAGCGAGTGATGCGCCACATGACGGCAGGATGGCTCAAAGGGCAGTGCCCGCAGTTCTACAACGTACGAGACGACCTAGCCATCATTGATTGTGTCCTTCTGAAGCTGGACCGGATTGTGATTCCACACAGCATGCGCCAGCTGGTTCTCGATCAACTACACGAAGGCCACTTGGGGGTCGAGAAGTGCAGACGGAGGGCCCGAGAGGCGGTATACTGGCCGGGCATCAGTGATGACATTGCCAACATGGTGCTCAACTGTACAACCTGCCAAAGGTTTCAGCCGGCGCAACCTCCTGAGACGCTTCTGCCCATGAGCTGGTGACGTCCCCCTGGGCGAAGGTGGGTGTCGACCTATTTCACGCGCTTGGCATGGACTATGTCATCATAGTTGACTACTTCTCAAACTACCCAGAAGTCATACGCCTGCACGATTTGACGTTGTCTGCTGGCATCAGGGCCTGCAAAGACACCTTTGCTCGCCACGGCATTCCGATGACTGTCATGTCGGACAATGGGCCCTGTTTTGCCAGCCATGAATGGTCGTCCTTTGCTGCTTCATATGGCTTCACACACGTGACGTCCAGCCCTCTGCATCCCCAGTCCAATGGAAAGGCGGAGAAGGGCGTTCACATTGCCATGCGGCTCCTCTGCAAGGCTGCTGCTGCCGGGTTGGACTCCTACCTCGCCCTGCTGGCTTATCGCTCGGACCCACTAGCCACTGATCTCTCACCAGCACAGCTGCTGATGGGTCGCGCCCTCAGAACCACTGTGCTTTCCATCCTGGCACCAACAATAGACCATGCTCCGGGACTGCATAGGATGCAACTGCAGCGCGATTGCCAGAAGAGATCGTACGACATACGGGCAACTGATCTTCCCTCCCTGGCCCGTGGAGACTACGTCCACATCCATGTACCAGACGGTGGCTGGTCAGCACCTGCCGAAGTTCTCCGACGCGTGGCTCCCCGCTCGTTCCTGGTACGCATGCCGGATGGATCCGTGCGTAGGCGCAATCGCCGAGCCCTTCGCCTACTTCCACGCTCGCAACGGGACCCTACACAGACGCCGTGTCCTCCACTGGTTCCTGATAGCGACTTTGTGGAGCTGCCATATACCATGCCCCTTCTGTCGCCGCCCGTGGCCAGGCTCGCACCTCAGCCGGTGGTTCTCAACCCACCCTTGAGGCGGTCAACCCGAATTTGTCGCCCACCTACTAGACTGGACTTATGAGACTGTTCACACGTCAAACTTTAGCAACTACTGTTTTGTAACATGTCACTGTTTTATCGTTCCAGGCCTCGTTTGATCGGTCCAAATTTCAACGTTGTTCTTCTTTTGTTATGGTACAACCTCGTTAGCATGTCACACCTGACATCGCCCCTTGTATATAGTTAAGCCCCATGTACATGATGTAAATATTACGCACACACACCTTTAGCTGCACTCAGGACACATTTATATTTATAACCACGTAGGCACATAATCTTGTAAAAAAAGGGGGATGTCATGATATTCAAACATACATCATAACACATAGATAATGATAGACAGACCAACAGACCAATTAGCACACATAACACCACAGCCAATCACAGACAAGAGCAGACACAGTATAAGACAAGAAACACAACACCTCCTGGCCAGTCCATCTGGAGACAGCACAGGGCCAGGACCTCATTAGCAAGACACTCACACAGTCACCACGTGCTGAGTACCAAGTTAGATGTGTAAATAGTTAGTTGGAATAAAACTGCGTTGTACCAATCGCAACCGTGTTGGTTCGTCTGTACCTCAGAGCACCCAACACCTCAGGGCCCAGGTGAACCTATAGTGCAGGTTCTACTGTACAACCCTTAATATAGGAACACAGTGGTTTACCACAATCACATAATACTCATTCAGATCAAGTTCCACCTTCACATTGAAGATGTCCTCTTTTGTTTTATGTGAAGTTACAACTGTATTCTAAATGGCCTCGATTAAGAACAGATCTAGCACCTCAAACGTATGCAACCTTGAAGCACTGAGCCATCAGTAGCAGCAGATATATATGCCATCACAGTGTGTAACCTTGTGATCCAGCATATTCCTTGTTTCCTACCATCACCATCAAACCAAGTTATCAAACCTGATTCAGTGAAAAGTGTGAAGAACATGCTGGGAACAGCATTAGATGGACACGCAGATGATGTGTCAAACTGGTGAAGCTACAACACTGAACCACATGCAGGTTAATCAGTGAAAGCATCGGCTTGTAGAAGCTAAATGAGCCCACAGTGGAACAGATCAAAGCTCTGCAACTTTGCCACATCCAGTCATGAAGGGTGGAGATCAATTCAGCCATTAGTGTTTGCCAATATCTTCAGCCAGAAGTGGCAAATGCATTAACTTTAATTCTTTTTCTATGTAACAAAGAATTCAGAGGGATTTTCTTTAATTTAAGAAGATAAATGTTTCATTTTCAAGTATCTCTATTTTAGAAGGATTAATCGAGTTCATTCTCCAATGACATCATTCTCCAAGCACTCACATCTTGGGACAGGAATTTCTTGTAAAGTGCACTTAGACAGGACTGTGAAAGCGGAACAGCAGCGACTGGGGAAGCGATCCTAGAAACAGATCATCGCCATTTGGAGGATCCTAGTCCAGAGTTTCTGGCAACTAGGAAGCAGCTGAAAATGCAGTTTGACTTGGTGTCTACGGGGAAGGTGGTGGGTGCGCTGGAGTGCTTGAGGAGGTGTGGTTTAGGAAAGCAGGCTGTCTTTTGGCGCACCAGTTGACACAGCAGGTGGCTTCCCGGGAGATCGTGCAGTTCAGGGAAGGCAGCTTGGTTTCTGCTCCGAGGGAGGTTATTTAGCGTTTGAAGTTTTCTATTGGTCAGAGCCTCCGGGGAGTGGGTGAGATATGGCGGAGTTTTTGGTGCCCTTCCCGGTGGAAATAGAGAGTATGGAGGAGCTGGAGGTCCTGGTAAGTACTGAGGAGGTACTGGAGGTATTGGAAAACAAGTAAGGCCCCTGGCCTGATGGGATTTTCGTCGAATTTTATACAACGCTTGTGGACCAATTAGTGCCATTGACAGTAGATTTGTTCAATGACTCTTAATTAGTTGTCTGATACATTGGCGCAATTCTCCCAAAAGGGAACAAAGTTCCATAGCGAGTGCCTGGCACCCTGGCAATGCCCATGCCAGCTCGCAGTGCCACCTGGGCATCTTGACAGTGCCAGGCTGGCACCCAGGTGGTACTTCCAATGTGCCAAGATGGCACTGCCCAGGTGGCACCAACAGTGCCAGGGCACCACACTGCCCAAAGGGCATGGAGCTGGGGCCTCCAATCCGCTGGGAGACCCCCACAAGTGCCGTTCTGTCTGGGGACCAGTTTGTGGGGACCAGTGCTGAACAGCGCTCGCCCGAGGTCTCTGAAGTGAAGGAAATAAATCCCAACGCCTCAGGTAACTCGTGAATCTGCACATTAGAGTGAGGCTTACTGTCTCGCTCTAATATGCAGCTTTGTCAGAAGTGATCACGTTGGATCTCGCCAGGCGTTGCGAGCTGGGTAGACCCTGGGAGCGGTGACCTGCTTTTCTGGCGCAGCATGGCCGTTGGATCACGCCCCTTGATTCAGGCCTCCATCTCCCTAACTTTGGAAAAGGGTATGTACCTCACGGAATGTGGCACATACAGGTCCATTTCTCTTTTGAACGTGGACGCCAAGCTATTGGCTAAGGTGCTGGCTCTGTAATTGGGGTGATGTGTCTGGAGCTAATTGCGGAGGACCAGACAGGCTTTTTGAAGGGGTGGCAGTTATCAGCTAATATTCGCCGGTTCTGAACATTGTCCCTTCTCCAGCCCCTGAATCAGAGGTGATCATATTTATGGATGTTGAGAAAGTGTTCGACAGGGTGGAGTGGGAGTGCCTTGTTGAAGTGCTTGGCAGATTTGGACTTAGGCAGAAGTTTATCTCTCTTGTGTGTGGCTGTTGTATAAAGCCCTGATGGCCAGTGTACACACCAATGTGTTGAGTTCAAATTTTTTACGTGGGTAGAGGTACAAAGCTGGGGTGCCCATTGTCAATGCTCCAGTTCATGCTAGCAATAGAACCTTTATCTGTAGCGCTGAGATCTTTAGATGAATGGAGAGGGATAAGGCTGGGAGGGAAAGAGCATAGGGTATCTCTATGTGCTGATGACTGGCTCTTGTATGTTACAGATCCAGTCTCCTCCCTGGATTAAATTATAAAGCTACTGAGGAGTTTTGTCTCCTTCTCGGGCTATAAGTTGAAGCTGGAGAAAAGTGAATATTTTCCGGTTGACCCTCCGGGGTGGGGGCGCACAATCTGGGGTTCCTGCCTTTTTGTCTTGCCAGCGGTAACGTCCAATATCTGGGTACCTGAGTGGCCCATGATTGGTCCATGCTTCACTGAGGAGCATCGCCGAGGGCGTCAACATCATGGTTCAGATATCAGGGAGCCGCCAGCGCTGGCAGAGCCAGATGATTCAGCAGCAGCCGGGGCTCGAACCAACTGTCCACCCTGATCCTGTGGACACCAAGCAGGATAAGAGTGCGCTGGGTGCCAACCCGGACCCGTCCCATGGAGTGGGGATGGTGGCCACCAGCTCCCCCGAGTTCCACCCCTCCGATGAAGCCACGTCCTGAAGTCAGCACTCAGGACAGAGCGGCAGGGCTGTGCATGTGCCCTCGACAAGTGTGCCGGGGTCCTCCGGCCCCAGAGCTTTCAGAGGACACCCGCCAGGGGCATCGTAGGCCACGGGATGTGATAAGCTGTTGGCTGCCTCCACCTCCGATGTGCATCCTGGGGACACTGAGACGGTAGAACAAGGAAGGTTAAGCATGTTGAGGATCACTGAGGGCACCAGGGGAGGGCGGCGGGGGTGAGGGAGGTGGTGGAGGAGAGTGGGGTGGCACTATCTGGAGCGTGGGATATTGTTGGACACCTGTGTCACATTAAAAACCTTTGACGACAAGCAGTATGACACGCCTGTCATTTTCTTCTATAATGTGGGCCGACCTCCGAACCCTTGGCTCATCTCTCCAGGCATCTTCCCCTCCCCGTGGAGGTAATGGTTGTGAGCGAGCACTAAGCAGACAGGCAGAGGTCAGACTGGCATAGATTGAGGAGCACTGGCGCTTAGCTCTCTGCAGGTTATCATCACCCCCTGCCCTCAACATTGACCCGCTGTCAGTGCTGACAGAGCCCCAGCACCCTGGCACAATGTGACACATACCCTGGGAGGGTGGGAAATGGGGGTGGAGGGTGGGTAAGTTGGTGATGATGGACCAGGCCACTTACTATGTGAAGCGGGCAAGTATGAAGGCCTCCCTGGCCCTCCGGGCTTCCCTTCGCCGCAGCCTCTGATTGGTCCTCCCTGGGCTCGTCGTCCAGCCCCTGCTTGTCCGGCGCCTCCTCATCGTCCTCGTCCTGCTCCTCCTTGGAGGTGGGCACATGTTCCTCATCCCCAACCTCCAGCACGTTTCCCCGCTGCTGTGCCAAGTTGTGGAGGACACAGCAGACCACCACAAAGAAGGCGGCCTTCCGGGGAGGTGTGCTGGAGTGCACCATCGGAGCGATCGACGCATGGGAACCACATCTTAAGGAGTCTGATGCACCGCTCAATGACAGTCCAGATGGCCACATGGGCCTCGATGTATTCGGTCTCCGCTTCGGTGTCCATCATCCATACTGGCATCATTAGCCAGGTCCTCGGTGGGTACCCCTTATTCTCCAAGAGCCAACCCATCCTGGGATTGTGCATGGGCATGATCTTCATCTGGTGGTCGCACATGAGCTGAATGATCAAGGCGTGGAATCTCTTCCTGTTTACATAAAGCACCCCAAATGGCCTAGTGAGCGCAAGGCGACTTGCGTGCAGTCTATCAGCCGCTCGACCTGGGATCTGGCCATGGCGGAGAATCCGATTGCCCTCTCATTCCTCTTGGACTTGGTCCATGTCAAAGTTGATATTGTTTTCTGCACGGGCAAACAGGGCACCATGACCTGTCGGATGCACCTGTGGGCTGGAGCCTGCGAGATGCCACACAGGTCGTTCGAGCCTGGAAGGATGCTGAGACGTTAAAGTTCAGAGCTGCGGTGACTTTGACTGCCACCGGGAGCAGATGTCCTCCTCCTCCATGTGGTGCCAAGATCATTAGGACATGACACGGTGTCGCACCATCTCCTTGTTCAGGTGGAAACTCCTGCGGCACGCGCTTTCCGTCATCTGTTCAAACAACCAGCAATGCCTGTTCACCCTGGGCTGTCATCGGCCACCACCTCTGAGTCCCTCCCTGGCCTGATGGGCTGCAGTGTCTTCAGGGTGTGGGCCGGGACCCTGCACGTGAGCCGCTGCTTTGGGCATCCGCAGAGCCTGCTGCTGCTGTCTCCAGTGTCTGGCCATTGACCTACCATCAGCACTACTAGGGCGTGTTCTGCGGGGTCCAAAATATCACCCATCCCGTTCAATATCTGTAAGGAAATGGGAGAGGGTGTTAGACTAACAAACAGCGGTGGCTCCACCCCGGGAGCCTCAATTCCCCCTTACCCCCTCCCCCATGCCCAAATGCTCTGCCCATGCAACGGATACCAGACCCTGTACCCCAGACACCTACACATAATGTCACCTAGACCGGCCGCTGATATCCTACCCTTTGCACTCACCCACCCTCCAGCTGTGGACATGTCTCCATCCCATGGGTGGTTCGGATGTTGGCTGCTGCATGTGTGGTGTTGCCTCCTGCAGTGTTCAGGCACAGTCCAGGCATCATGGTCTGATTGGGATGCTAGTCAGTGTCTCCCACATACTACATGCCAACCCCCCCCCCCCACCCCCCCTCCCCCCTACCTTCCTTGCGGGGGTGGAGGGGGGGGTGCCCCCCCCAGCCAAGGAACCCCCACCCCTTGCTGAGCACTGGAGTGGCAAGCCCAACACCCGAGGGCCTCCACAGACACCCTCCTACCAGGTTCACATTTTAAAAAAGTAGCACTAATCGGCGCCAGCGTGAGCACTTGCTGGGGAGGTCACTGAATGACAGGAGGCAGTTGGATCTTGGGTGACTCCAGTTAATTGTAAAGGAAAAGGGCTTAAGTGGTGATAATTGGTTTCTCGCCATGCTACAGTGAGACCCCGATTTTGTCTTTGCGAGCGGGCCGGTTGCATTGCATACTGCTTGGTGCCTGACGTGGTTCTCGTTTTTGGCCTCTCCCGCTATTCACTGGTCTTGTTTCGCTTGAACGAGAGCGCAACGAGGCCGGATAATCACGCCTTTGAATTTTTTTCAGCACTGGGGCGCTAAACTCTGAGATCGGGCCGGCATTTTGAAAGGGTGCCCCAATCTCTAAGTAAGCTTGCGGGTCCCTCACGTCCTCCATCCAATTGGAAATGTCATACCCCACACACATGGGCTCTACCCCCCCTCCCTCCCCAAAGTGAGGACACCAAGTTCTGGGGTCCCTGGGGAGCCCTCCCCCTCTTCAGGACCCCCCCCCCAAGCCTCCTTACAGTATTCCCTCCATTCCAGAACCCCCACCCATCACCCCCAACCTCCCAGTGCCCCTTACGTACCTGCCCTGCACATCCCCACCCTTCAGACTCCCTCTCCACCCTCCTTTCATACACATGTCCTCCCCTAGGCCCCGACCCTTGACACTGCCATCCTGGCACCAGGGCACCCTTGCACAGGGTGGCAGTGTCAAGGTGCCAGCTGGACAGTGCCACGGTGCCCATGTTCCAGGGGGAGGGCTGGGGACCACCTGTACTGTCCTGACCACCCAGGGCATCCAAAGGCCTGGAGACCCTCCCTGAAAAAAACGGCACAAATTAACTTAGAAATTTTCCCATTAAATTCCACCCATAATTTAAGTTGCTGCACAGCCAATTCATGGGCAAGCAGATTATTCTTATAGTTCAACTAAATATAATTGAAATATTATGACGTTTACTTACCAAGTTACTTCACTTCACTTTCAGATCTCAACAGGATTTGAAAATAACATGCCAAATTTGAGAATTTATGAAAAAGCCAAATCTGTCAAGAGTATAAATGTTCTACCAGTACAATATTCTACTTGTGCTGATATCAAATAAATACATGAATTACAAACACAAAAATGGCAGGGCTGTGCAATGTCAGAAAGTGTAGATAAAACTAAATTCATTCAAGTTCAAAGATGAATAATAATCAAACTTAATGTTTGTCATGGAGCTTAAATATATTCATTCGTGGTTTTGTTCTCAATTAGACGTTCTGTAAAATCTGTTAAATATGTGTTTTGCTATGTGTGACACAGCTAAACCCTGTTTTTACAAAATGGGTCGGGGCTGAGTTCATTCCATAAAAAAGGATTTTCCTAACAACCTACATTGTGTTTCCGTGAGGGAATGCTTCAGCCTAATTGACTGCAAAAATCTCGGAAGAAGTAGATTGGCACAAGTGCTGCAGTGCTGACTGACAGGAACAACCACAAAGTTATAAAATTAATATAAATTATTGTACCTGAGCGATGTCCAATATTCAACCTGCTGCCATTACACGTCCGGAAGCCTTCCTTAAAACTGGCATTTCCGGTAAACTGATGTTACGTAAATTCAGGATTTAGAAACATAGAAACTAGATGCAGGAGTAGGCCATTCGGCCCTTCGAGCCTGCACCACCATTCAATATGATCATGGCTGATCATGCACATTCAGTATCCCACTCCCGCTTTCTCTCCATACCCTTTTTCCCTTTAGCCACGAGGGCCACGTCCATTTCCCGCTTGAATATATCCAATGAACTGGCCCCAGCAGCTTCCTGTGGTAGAGAATTGCACAAGGTCACAGCTCTCTGAGAGAAGAGGTTCTTCCTCATCTCAGTCCTGAATGGCTTGCCGCTTATTCTCAGGCTGTGACCCCTAGTTCTGGAAATCCCCACCATTGGGAACATTCTTCCTGCATCTAGCCTCTCGAGTCCCATCAGGATTTTATTGTTTCTGTGAGATCCCCTCTCATTCTTCTAATCTCCAGTGAGTACAAGCCCAGTCGATCCAGTCTTTCTTCATACATCAGTCCTGCCATCCCGGGAATTAGTCTGGTGAATGTTCGCTGGACATCCTCAAGAGCAAGAATGCCCTTCCTCAAACTAGGAGACGAAAACTGCATACAATGCTCAAGTTGTGGCCTCCCCAAGGCTCTGTATAATTGCAGCAAGACATCCCTACTCCTATCCTCAAATCCTCTCGCCATGAAAGCCAGGATGCCACTAGCTTTCCTCACCGCCTGCTGTACCTCCATGCCAACTTTCAGTGACTGTTCCACCATGACACCCAGGTCTCGCTGCACTGCCCCTCTTCC